>NC_065538.1:59540767-59883267 GCF_932294415.1 Quercus robur | reverse complement strand
AGCCAAAAGTTGAAAGTTAGCAAATTAGTGGAGCTAGGATTAAGCTTTAAACGGGATTGATAGTATTGCCAATGTTCTTTAATTAGCATCCTTATTTCTATTTCTCTATATATGTTTCCTAGAATTAGTATTAGTCTCATTTTTATTTTCTCTATTATATTCTAGGTAGACCAAGAGTTCTTTAAAACTCCACATTGGTTAATGCCATTTAGATTTGTTTTTTAAATTGTTTTTTCTCTTTAATTGTTAAACGTTATCCTATTTTTGTTCTTTCTTATAACTCTAATTAATGTTGATGGTTTTTATTTTTATTTTTTGGTTAGTTAAGGTTGATGGTTCTTTCTTATAGAGGAAAGAAGAAATTGAAAACAATTGAATTCCATATAAACCTGTACCTAAAGGGGACAGGAGCCTTTGTTTATTTGATTAGAGACAATATATTAAAGGGGCATATCCTTTGGTCATTGCATTGCATTTCTTAGAGGTTAAAAGATAAAGCTTGTCATTATAGGAAAACATTTGGGGTGGATATCATTTTGATATTTTTTTTTTGTGTATTTCATTAATATTTTTTAAGGTGAACCATATTCTTCTAACTTTGTTGTAGTGTGTTACATTTGCCTAATATACAACTCATCTCTTATGGAATAAGGAAATTATCATAATAATAAAAAAATCATCACAAAATTACAAGGTTAACTTAACCAAAATTAAAATAAAACTAAAGAAATAAAAAATAGATTTTATAATAATTTATTAGTCAAAAAATTGGTAGGCATATTCAAATTCCTATTTCCAAAAACAACTAAGTATTAATCCAAACCAAAATTCAATCAAAATTATAAAAGGGAAAGAAAAGACTTTCTGATGGGAAATTAAAAAAAAAAAAAAAAAAAACCATCAATCTTAATTAGAGTTATAAGAAAGAATAAAAATCTTTTATGTGCAATTGTTCTCTTTATTGGTATTTATTGTTATATATTTTATTTTTACTTTTTTTTCTTCTCATCTTATGTTATTCAACATTTAAATTCAGTTACATCTTCCACATCATTAAATTATTTATATATATATATATATATATATATAATAATTAAACATGGAATATTTTATTTAAATTTAAATCAATAAAATTATCCTTAAAAAATAGTACTCTTTTTTTTTTTTTTTTTTCATTTACACTTTGTCCAAGCTTTTTCCTTACCTTTATCTTTTCATCTCCCCATTACCTTCTACCTTAATATCACTATTCATCTCCCCACATCTTCCATATCATTAAATTATTAATATTTTAATTTCTCTCCTTTTTTTATTTAAAAAAATTTAAAAATTAAAAATTTTACTTAAATTCAATAAATAAAAGTTTCCTCATAAAGTGGAGTAATACTAGGGACACACTCATTCTCAAACCCAATACATCAAAGAAAAAATATAATACAAAACAAATGCCAATTGGGAAACACTAAATTAAAAAATAATAATAATAATAATGAGGATATCAAACCAAATATAATATAAAGAAACTAATAGTTATGGATATACTAACTTAAGGGTAGCAAAATTAAATGAAAAAAAAAAAAAAAAAACTACATTGCATATTTAATGCAATAAAATAATTATCAAATCTTGGAAAACAGTAGGTTGCCTATGGAGAGAGAGGGAGACAGAGAAAGAGAGAGATGGTAAAGAAAAAAAAATCAAATGTCAATTAGTAACTATTAATTGGAAAACAAAGAGGTTGTAAGGAAAAGTAAAAATAAAAAATAAATATGACCAATATGAAGAACATTAAAAACTTTACAGTGTAATAAAATCAACTGTTACATTCACTTAAAAAATTGAATCAATAATCAATAATTAAACACAATCATAGCAATATATTTAAACTTAAAACTAATCAAACTCTAATTCATAACTAAAAGGAGATGTTCTCATGTAATAATAGAAATTACATAAGAAATAAAGTTAGAAATGAAATTATGATAATAGTAAAAAACGTTATAAATGAAATTATGAAAAAAAGTGATAAAACTAATTAGCTACTATCATTATGAAGTAGTAGTCTATGATTTTGCACATCTAAAGAAGTGGAATATATAGAGTTTACTTAAGGTATATGTAAAGATTCACATTAAAAAAAAGATACGTAAAGGTTAAAAAATGTATATTCTATAAATAAATAAAAATGCATATGTAAGGTTTTTATTAACTTAGAAGAAAATGGAAAATCAATTATTAATAACAGCAACAACAACAATAATAATAATATAGGGGTAATTACATTCCCCTTTCTTGAGATTTGAAGAAATGACACTCTAACCCAAACTTGAAAGGAAAAAATATTTTCACCCTTTACATTTGTTTGACCAAACTTTGTTAAATTAATATTAAAATATTGTGTACTAACCTGCCTATGCTTAAGATAGGTTCCAAAATTAACCTTAATTTTAAAATTAAATTCTCTTATTTTAAAATTTTAAATTAAAGTGTATTTCAAAATATTAAGTAATGTCTTTTGCATTTTTTTTTTCCTTTTCTTTTCCCAATGAGTTATGGAGAGATTTGTCATTTCAAATGTTTTGGTATTTTATAAATTTGTATTTTAATTCTAAAGTTATGAGTAATGTCTTTACTAACCATGGTTAAACATTTATAAACAGATTATTAAATAAATTTAAAATATTTTGTTATTAATATAAACAAAATGGGAGAGTGTTATTACTTATTACCCCAAATATATTTAATAAGATCACCCTAAAAAAAAGTTATCTCGCGCAATGTGTGGGTCTGCGACTAGTTATTATAAAAGCAAAAACATATGCTTTGCCATGTGTTGTACTAACTTTCTCTACAGATTTACATCATCAATATTTAAGATGATATGAATTTCTCCAACTGCTAAGTACACCAGAGAGCTAGTTCAGGATGAGGAGGCTCGCCAACGTTGGCCTAAGCAATACCAGGAGAAGTTGAAGAAGCTTGTAGCTGGGCCAAAAAAGTTATAATGACAAGAATGTTTCTAATTAGATTTTTCAAGTTTGACACTGTTACACTCAAGCAATGATCGATGAGCAGTACTTTTAGGATTTTCATGACGATGCTAATGCTAAGACTAATGAAGGGAAGCCCCAACATATTTACAAGATTGTGGAAATGTTTGAAGCTATTGATGACAATCATAATCTTATTGAAAGCAAACATGTATTCTTTTAAGAAACCAGACAAGATAACTTATTAGATTGTTTGGTTGAGAAATTAACCGTTGCTAAGATTTCTTTGAATGTTGATTTGGAGGCAAAGAGAAAATCGATTCCAAAATGTGACTGCAATTTTCCGTAGTGAAGTTGAACTTGATAAAGTTTTGGAGCATCATAAACCAAAGGTGACATTGCTGGACCTTTACTTCGGTTGTAACATACACATTTTTGGTCTTATGACAACAATCTACAGTGGTTGCTTCCATCATTTATTTTCTTGAATTAATTTGAAAGTGAATAGATATTAGTTTCTTCCAATATCCTAATGTTGGTCATTAAACACTTCTTTGCAAAACCATCAATTTGATATTTTTGTTTTTTAACAACTTTAACCTCAATTGAATTGGTTCATTTGTATTAATATTGTGATGATAATGCCAAAATCATGAAATATTAACCATGTCATTGTCATTTTAAATTTCTTTCATGCAAAATATGGTCACATTGCTACAAAAAAATTTCATAAGCGTATGGTATTTTAAATATAATAAAATATAAAAACTTTTAAATTATGAATGGTGTCATTTTTGTCAAACACCTCAATTCAGCTTCAAATTAATTTGTTTCAAACCTCACTCAAATTCGCAGTCTACAATAATGGGGCCTAGTGACTTTGAGCTAATTTGTCCAATTTAAATATTGTTACGAGATGGGCAATTGACTTGAATGAGTATGTTTGTGATAGTCTCAGGTTAAGCCATCCAGAGATAGAGTCAACAATGAATATACTGAGGACTTTTTTTTGTTGCTTAAGAAGTAAAAAAAAAAAAAATTATGTTTTTATCTTTCCCAAGATAAAAGTAATAATGTTCCACAAGAGTATATGAATCTCTTTGGAAAAGAAAATGTTGCTAATGATGGTACTAATGATGATAGTGACAGTGATGAGGCTGATGGGGAAGATAAGGAGGTGTTTAAAAGTGGAGAAGATACTAGCAATATGTTATAGTGAATCATATTTTAAGGTTTGTCGGAAAGGTAATAAAGCTGAGGAAGACTCTTGCCAACCTATTAAGGGATTAGGGAATTGTACTAAGAGTATAAGACTATAAACGATTTTGTCATCAAAGGTTACAAGTCAAAGATCTTACCTTTACCAAATGATGTTGATGTGATATGTGGTGAACCCCGTCAAGGCATAGGTGGTTTTTAATCAATTTAGGAATAAAGACAATCCATTGGAAGACAAGAAAAATAAACAATATTTTTTTACCCAAAAAAAAAAAAAAAAAGATTTACTTCAATATCTGAAGCCAAGATTATATTTTAATAGAAAATGTGGTTAACATTATTTAAGTTTGCAAATGGTTTTCTTGAACATTACGCATTGGGTTGTCTCATTGGCATGAACTATCAAAGCCTAGATGGGGATGATGGTGGCAGGTGCATACGGGCTTCCTCAATTTCACATGCATGTTTTCTTATGAGGCATAGTCTACTGAGAATTTGCCTCAATTCCTAGTTCACACTCGTGATGTTGTTGCAAAGGAGGTTATTTCGATGGAGTTTGAGATGAACACAATTGCTTATTATGAAGGCCACAATCTTAAATTGGAAGAAAAGCTTTTGCTTAAATATGCAATTTTCGACCTTCCTGATGTTGAGAATGATGAACACTGGGATGAAATACCTTATAATAAAACTCCCCAAACAGAGTTCCAAATGCTTATTAGATATGGCAAAGACAAATTGTTAGGTCCTCCAAAGAAAAAACAATTAGACGGTGTCCTCTATGATCATCGTCCACTTGAATTGAACAATGATGACTCCGAGCATGTTTGTGAGATCCCAAAAAACAGGAGCAAACTTTAGAGAACTGCCTAGTGTTTGTGGCCATCCTTATAATAAATTTGGATCCATATTTGCCTGGTGTTTGTGTCCATCCTGATAATAAAGTTGAATGGGATCCAAATGTATCAAGGGTTTACTTACCTTTGCATTTTTACCGTTTTGTTATGATAGCATTTGTTGGGGAGATAACACCCTGGTGAGCGACCAACTAAATAGTTAATATAACATATAGAGATATGATTTGACTCAAAAGACTTAAACCTATGAGTTTGGGATCAACTATATTACATTAACCACTCACTCTTGTCATTTTTTATTTGATGTGAGACTTCACTCATATATGTATTCCCAACAATCTCCCCTCACGCACATCTATCGAAACCTACCCGCACATTCTTGTCCATTGGAATCACACACTTCATCATGATCTAGCAACATTAGCAATACTCCCCACCGTGGAAGGGACCCTAAACGCCACCTTCACCACACACCATCCTTAGTTGGACCTATTAGGCCCTTTAGGCTTGCTTTGTCATTGCTAGGATAGAGACCCCAAAAACCTTGCCATCTTTGCCACACAACACCATGAGCTTTTATACTACTTGTTGGGGAGATAACACCTTGAAGAGCTACCAACTTAGCAATTACTATAATATATAGAGACACCACTTAACTTAAAATACTTAACTCTATGAGTTTGGGTCCAACTATGTTATATTAACTACTCATCATTGTCATTTTTATTCAACATGAGACTTTACTCACACGTGTATTCTCAACACCTTCTCAACACCTTTGCAAGTTTATAGTAGGATGAGGCTCTGCCAACAGTTGTTACACGAGCATAGCCTCACAACCAGATGACCTTACATCCTATACAAAGAGTTCTAACAATACATGAGAATGCCAAACTTGGGTTTCCAGATTATTACAAGCTCGGTGGTCCTGTAAAAGAGAGACACATTCAGGTTGGGAATGTCATTGCAGTTCCTGTAGCTCGAGCATTGGGCTATGCATTAAGTTCAACATGTCAAGGTTCTTTTTTTGAGAAACGCATGTCAAGGTTCTAGTGGTATTAATGAACCCTTGTTTAGACTGCCTCCAAAATTTTCTAACATTTCAAGAGTGTGTTCTTTTGCAGCAGCTGAGGATGATGCTTGATTCTTTCTTATGTAGTCATGAAATCCATTACCATCACACCTATGTTGAAAAGAACAAGGTACCCAAGCTCTCAGTAGATGTCCCCACATGACACAAATCGATTTACATTTACACACAAACATTGACATGCCCATCATAAGAAAACCCACTCATGGACCCACACTTAAATCAAATTTCCACATTAAACCCATATTCCCCATGGCACCACTACGAGTTATAAGAAGTTGGCCCCACTCAAACTTCCAAATCATCAACCCAACCCAAATTCGAGAACTTCCAGTTGCCACCAATCACGACTTAAAAGTCCACAAGCAGCGCCACTACACGAGAGAGGTGAGAAAAAAGAACCCAAAAAAAAAAAAAAAGATTATCTTGATATTCGCATTATATGAATATCATACTTTAAAACGTTTTTTTAATTGAAAATGAATAATGTGATTTAAATTCCATTCATGACAACCATCGAAAATAAGACAGAATAAGCAGTTTCACAATTTATGGAACCTTTGGAATTGGGAGTAAATTTTCAAATTAAAAATTCTAATGATTAGTTTGAAATCAACCCAAAGTTTGACAGGTGTTTTTACATTTTTCTCTTCTTTCTATAGGTAAATTATTTGCTAAAGGGTTTTAAATCTATAACTCCACTCTCCACTGTTTTATTAAAAAGAGAGGAGGTTTCGGTTAAATCTCATTGACCTCTTGCTTGAATTTTTCAAAGAAAAGAATAAAAAATGGCTACTTGGACACAGCTTCTAAATCAAAAAGAATAAATAAAGAACTGTGATTCTGGTGACCCTAACTACAACAAATGAAATGGCAATTAGGCCTTTTTGGATGTTATGCTGAAATAAGACCCACATAGGCAGCCAGTAAAGCCAACATGGATGATATAACATATGCGCCTGCAACAATGATCGGTTCTTTAATCCCACATAATTCAAAGTGATGATGAAGCGGTGCCATTTGGAACACGCGGCGCCCAAATCCCCACAAAAGTCTGGTTGTCTTGAAGTATAATACCTAAAACATAATGTAGTCAGCCTTCGGACAAGAAAACTACACTTTCTGAAGAACACAGTTGTCATAATTCATTTATAAACTATGCAGGAATTCTTTTTCTTCATTCAGACCTATCGCATGTAGGCAATAGAATTGGCAAGGGGAACAGCAATGAAAGGGATAATTTTTTTTTCAAACATCAGAAATTGCTTGAATAAGGCAATGTACCTATGTATTCACACCAATCTCAACTCAAGTAAACCTTCATCCCAAACAATTGGGGTAGGCTATACAAATCCTTTTCCCATCTAATAGCACCCCAATACATGAATTCTTTTTCTCCCAGGCTTATCTAAAGTGACCATGTAGGCCATAGAATTGGCATGGAGAACAGTGATGAAAGGATTTTTTGTTTTGTTTTTAAAAGTCATCAAATTAGCAATACTTGCTTGAATGTGGTAATTCTGATTATTCATATAGTGTTTTGTAGCTGAAATAGATGAGAAAAGGACCACCAACAAAACATACCTGTATAATAACTGATGATGCTTCCATAACAAATATTCCAGATGAAATAAATAATGGAAAGAACATTCCAGTACAAGCAGCCATTGCAGCCAATGCTCCACCCAGTGCCAAGGATCCGGTATCACCCATAAATACAGATGCTCTGTACCGGTTGTGCAAAAGAAAACCAACACAGGCTCCTGCCATCGATGCCCCAAATATAGCAAGCTCTGATTTGGGATGAAAAATTATAGTTAGCATTGTTGAAGAAGTATCAGAAGAGGCTAGGTTTACAATTATACTTCTTTACCCAGCATATTATGAAATTCAAACTTCCAACAAAGAAACATGTAAGATCATCACAATATTCTCAACCAGCCACTTGCAATGATGCTATAGTAATATGATGGATTTGGAACTGTTATGCAAGATGCAGATCCTTGGTGGAAGTGCAATGATAAAGGTGTAACCAAATTGCAATATAGGTATTAGTCTCCCGCATAACCATAAGAGATGCAAGTAAAGTAACATGATTGAGCATACAAGTCACAATCTGCAAGTCATAAAATATGAATTATTAAGACATCTTTGCAGAATGATGAAGTGTTTGATAGTTTCAAAAGGTTATCCAAACAATATAAATACATCGACAAGAAGACAAGCAATAAGAAGTTACATCAGTTTAACAGCATCAGAAGCTGTTCTTGGTCATGGAATATGACAATATTTGCTTTCCGCAGAAACAACAGCTCCATCATGCCCAAGATAAATGCATTGTAGTTTGACTAGATTTACATTTTTTTTAGCATTATTTTATCTGCAATACCTTGTTTTTAAAACATATATTAGATAATGGCACAAACAAAAGCAACTTCAAGGTCAGCTATGGATCATCAATAAACTAGTTAGGGTCGGTCACTATAGATAATGGCACAAGACATGAATAAAATTATTGAAATGTTGCTTATTTTAAAGCGTATGATCCCTTCAATATATTCAGCTAACTAAACAAGATCCATACTAACCAGAACATATTGGAAGCACTGCGATTGACATTCCTATAAAAGCCAATGCAGCAGCCCCTCCAGCCAGCCCATCAAGACCATCTGTTAGGTTAACCCCATTCCCCATGGAAACAAAACAAAATGAAGTCAACAATAGATACCATCTTCCCAGGCACACAAGTCCTATTGGTGCAGGTAGAGGAAGTAGCATTTTCCTGCAATACAGAAAAACGAAAGATGGACATAAAAAAATGAACCATTTATGCAAAGCAGTACTGCATAGATTCTCGTGTAGTAAAGAAGTGTTTGAGCGATAAATTCCCCATTAGACACATATCCTACCACTAACTAATTAAAACAAGATTATAGATGTATGGCATCAATTCAACCCACAATCTCTAGGGTTAACTAGATCAAACTTTGACTTCATGGCAAGTTTAGATTTCTAAACGGTGAATTCGAAAGGAATTAGGAGAGATTTCCAATATATGCATTCAGAAAATTTTCCAGAGGAACCTCAACCTTAGGTTAATGATTTGCAACTACTTGGACAATGTACACGTAACAGTACAATGAATAAATGACAGATAGCAAACACAAAATCAAACTTATGTCCACTAGTTCACCTATAACGGCTGACATTTTTTGAACTTATGAAGAATCCAGCAATATTTTAAATTGTAAACTGCTCCAAGAAGAAAATAGTTAAGAGAAAATTTTGTTTTTGCTTCCTTTGCCAAGAAATTCATGTAGCATTATCTTGTTTTTCATTATGAGAATAGATATGTGAGTTACCATCAGAAAAATGTTGATCAGATTAGTTACAAGAAGCTATACATGCTGTAGGGCGACGATATACTTGTGCTATCCAACCAAAATGAAAACCAGGTCCCAACGGCTACCTGTACAGTATCAAACTTACATTACTCGAAGTTTGTTAGGAATCCACCACTGATTCAAATAGCAATAAGCATATTAAATCCAAGAAGAAATCAATCAGCGAAAAAATCTTTACCTCCAGCGCAATTTTTCCCCATGCTGATAAACCACTATTATCATTCTTGACAAGGCTTAAGATATCATCTAGCAACCCAATTGCAGCAAATGCTAGAGTTACTGCAGCTGCTCCAAACACTTCGGTAGAAGAAAAACCAGCAACGAATCTAGCAACAGTTACACCGATAGGAACAAAAAACAATCCACCCATTGTGGGAGTTCTCTTTTTTAAGGAGTGCCTAGCGGGCCCTTCTTTTCTGATTATTTGATGAATCTTGAGCCTATACAGTAATGGGACACAAACATAGCCTGCACAAGACACTAAAGCGGCTGATATAAGAAACGGGCGGGTCAAGTAAAATGCTTCTAAAGGTAACCTGACAATCCTCCATGCACACCAATCCACAAATAAAAGCAGCACGATCAAGAAGCTTATAAGTCCAGCATTGATTAAAACCCCCAATTTAATCCTGCAATTATAGCACACAAAAAGACAGAGATTTCAAACTAGAGAAACCACGATTACTTCTCGTTAATACAATAATAAAAAAACTCAACAACCAAAAACGATGACTACTCAAATATTAACCAAGAGCATAGCCATTAATATGATGAGCGTGGATAGGTACAGCGGCGAACTTGCCTGTGTTTCCTGCGTCTTCTCCCAAGAATTGCGAACCGGTTAGCAGTA
This sequence comes from Quercus robur, assembly GCF_932294415.1. NCBI lineage: Eukaryota > Viridiplantae > Streptophyta > Magnoliopsida > Fagales > Fagaceae > Quercus > Quercus robur. The sequence goes on along the minus strand of NC_065538.1, from coordinate 59,872,858 downwards.
GCTGCAAAGGCCTCATCAGTTTTTACAGTAACACTAGGCATTTCATCGTCATGTAATGGACCTAGCAAGATTTCTGTATCGCTATCTTCGCCTTCACTGGATGAAAGCATGTACCCAGACATCCCATCATTGTCATTCCAATCATGAAGCGACGGTATATCAAATGAATCCTATATAACAAAACGATCATCCAAGTTTAATCTCCATAATCACCAATAACAACAACAACAAGAATGCACTGATTTATGAATTTGAAAGGAAAATTATCAGAACAGTATATTGAATTTGTAATTGAAAATTCCGCCAAAGCTAAAACAAAATCAATAATGATGTAAAATATTGGCATAACAATTAGCCTCTAATTTGACATACATCATCGAAGGCCTTGAATCGAACAAGACTACGCTGTAAACGGCACGCACGACTTCGAAAAATCGGTGCATTTAGCTACACAAATGTAAATAACAAAACAATGAGCCAATTCAAAATTAATCAAATACTAAATCAGGGGGAAAAAAGAGCTATGTTTTACTAATAAAACCAAAAGAAGGAGGAGCTAAAAGAAATTGAGATATACCTTGAGATAATGCGGAAACGAAGAAGAGTCGGATCGAATGCAAGGAGAAAGCGGTTTTGGGAATCGGGAGCGGTGGAGATTCAGAGAATGAGAAAAGGAAGGCATGGTTACGAGGAGGGTGGAGATACAGAGAGAGTGAAAATGAAGAGAGATCTTGGAGTTGAGTTTGGTGAGAGAAGAGAGGCCATTCAAAACTTGTGAGAAAAGAAAGTTGAGTATTTTGAGTTTTTATAACTCCAAGCGAACCGGCTGTACGGCTAGCTGTTTTTATTATTGTGTTTGTGTATTCGTTTGTGAACTGGCGGAGGGAAGAGAAGAGAGAGAGAGAGAAGGTGGTAACCTACTACTACCTTACTACTTCGATTTTCTCGGAAGGAATGGTTTTTAGATCAAAATTTGTAATCACGCGCCATTTTGTAGCGTGCGGGATTTTTTACATTTTGCGTTAGGTCATAGAGGGCTGGTTGTTTGGCATCTGAGATTTTTTTTTTTTTTTTTTTTTAAATTTTTTACTTGAGTGTGACGTTTTTTGAATTTGGATGTCCTTCTTTTTGTTCTTGGAGTTGGGATTTGTTTGCCACTTATCAATCCAATTTTTATTAATGGATGGTATAGTACAAAGAAAAATTTTCTAATCAAATGTTGGTTGGATATATTTCAATAGAGAAAACATTAGGTCAGGCTATGGCGTTAAACAAGTGTTTTACGCCATCCAATAGCCTTCTGCCATGTCACCCATCACTTAAAAACAGAACGATTTCAAAAAAAAAAAAAAAAAATCACGCTGTTTTCCTTTCCTCTTTCTCTAGACTCTTCCTTTCCTCTATATCTTCCTATCTCTCTCTCTTGCTCTCTCTGTGTGCAAGCCATCCATGGCGTCCGATCTGGAAATTAAGGCCAAGGAAGCCTACATCGACGACCACTTCGAGCTCGCAGCCAAGCTCTACTCCCAGGCCATCAAGCAAAACCCTGAAAGCGCTGAGCTCTTCGCTGAACACACCCAAGCCAACATCAAACTCAACTGCTTCACTGGTTTTTTTAGCCTTCCTTTCCTACCCTTTTTGAGTTTTTCTCTTTCTTTTCTCTTTTGGGTATTGAAAAAAATTGTGGGTCTTTATTGATTTGACTGTCTTTTTTTTTTTTTTTTGATTGCTGAGAAAACATGAGGAAAAGAAAATTGAAGATGTGGGTGGAAATAAGTGAAGAATTTTAAGTCTGTTGTGTTTTTTTAGTATTATTATTATTGTTGTTGTTGTTATTGTTGTTGGGTTTTACCCCATCCTCTTGAGTAAAACTAGAAAGAGATGGGGTTTTCTTCTTCTTTTTCTTTTTCATTTTTGATTTTTGGGTTTCTTGGCAACCAAACATACTTTAGAGTGTTTCGTGGTCACGGCAAAGGATACAGAGTGGTGAAGCAGAGGAAAACAGCGAGAGCTTTTTTTTTTTTTTTTTGGAAATCACTTTGTTTCTTGTTCTCTGTTAGGGATTTAAGTGATTGGTGATGTGGCAAAGGGCTATTGGATGGCGTAAAACTAGTGTTTTACGCCACAGCTTGACCTAATTTTTTCTTTCAATAATTTACTTTTGTGATAAAGTAAAAGGAACAACATACAGATCTAAATATAAGCAATAACACAAATAAATGTGATAGGCAAGAACAATAAACAAATATTGAATATATATAAGAAGAAATCTGCAAATAATTAAAAACTCACAGACCAAATGCATGAAGGATGAATGATTCAGATCAAGTCTTGTGTTTGACACAATCTCTTTAAAGCAGATTTCGTCCCTCACACAATCACTATGGTGCCTTGAGACTCATGGATGTCTGCCTCCTAGGATAAAACGATCTACAACACAAAAATGAAACACATAAGATCGTGCTCTGCGAACTACTCAATGTCTCTTTCTCTCTTTGACACAAAATGAAATGCACAAAAATATTCTCACTGGGAGATTTTTTTTTTTTTTCAAAAGTAATTTTTATGAATGAGGGACTATTAAAAATTATAAGTTACTGAATAGACACTCTATTTCAGTAATAACTACTTTGCACAGACTAACTGACTCTATTGTTGGAAAAATAGCATGGAGTGAATAAGAAATTGATATTTTCTATATTTATTTGAAGATGTTATTAAAAGTGGTAAAAATCCTGAGTCCCACATAGAAAAGGAAAGAAATAATATATGAGTTTATATGCTCATGAGTTGAACATTGGGTTGGGCTTTTGGCATATGTGGATTCGGCTACTTGTCCAAACAATAATATTTTATTATTTTGAATTTTGAATCAGTTAGTCTATGCACAACAGTTATTATTGAAACAAAGTAACTGTTCAATAGCGTATAATTTTTCATAATCCCTCATTCATAAAAACTACTTTCATCAACAAAAAAAAAAAAAAAAACTCTCTAAGAGAGAATATTTTTGTGCATATTCATTTTGTGTCAAAGAGAGAGAAAGAGACATTGAGTAGTTCGCAAAGCACGACCTTGTGTGCTTCGTTTTCATGCTGTAAATCATTTTATCTTGGGAGGCAGACGTTTGTGAGTCTCAAAGTACCGCAATGATTGTGTGAGGGGCGAAATCTGCTTTAAGGAGATTGTGTCAAATATAAGACTTGATCTGAATCATCCATCCTTCACGCATTTAGTCTGTGAGTTTTTAATTATTTGCAAATTTCTTCTTATATATATTCAGTATGTGTTTATTGCTTTTGTCTATCACATTTATTTGTGTTATTGCTTGTATTTAGATCTGTATGTATTCCTTTTGCTTAATCACAAAGTAAATTATTGATATATATCCAACAATCTTAAAGCAGATTTATATTTTAATTTATTTTGTGATTCACGGTGAAAGGAATTTTGTGATGGTTGAAAAACACTTAAGGCTACATTTGTTTCAGTTTAAAATATTTTCCGGGTGTAAAATATTTTCTAGTGTTTGGTTGCATTTTAAAAATTATATTAGAAAATAATTTTCAGTGTTTGGTAACATTCTAAAAATGCTATTTTCCTACAAATTTTTCACATTTTCTCAGCCATTTTCTCAACTTCCAAACAAATTTTATATCACAAAATCCACCACTATCCACACAAAACCCACCACCATACAACACAGAAACCACCAAAACGCCACCACCCACACCACCACAACAAAAATAAAAAATAAAAAATAAAAATCAGAGATCAAAGAGAGAAAGCAGATCAACGATGAGATCGACCTAGAGGAGGAGATAGATCGGCGAGTGGCGGATGACAAGATCGACCCAAAGGAGGAGATGATCTGACCCAGAGGAGGACGAGACTGGTCAAGCAGCAGCAAGTTTCATGTGGCGCGATCTTGGCGGGACGATCTCGCCTGTGTGAAGTCGACGGCGCGATCTCGCTGGCGCATCTAGGGTTGGGGCGCGATCTCGCCAGCGTGTTTGGTTGCGCGAAGTCGAAGGCTCTCTACTCTCTCTCTCTCTCTCTCTCTCTCTCTCTCTCTCTCTCTCTCTCTCTCTCTCTCTCTCTCTCTCTCTCTCTCTGCGTCTAAGTCCGGAAATGGTTTGAAGTGAAAATAAAAATGTAAAACAATTTCCGGGTCAAAGCCTTTTTGTTACGGTCAAATGAAATGCTTTTTCGAAAAATTCCATTTTTCATGCACAACCAAACATACGGTGATGTGTAAAATGATTTCCTCAAATGGTTTGAAGCCAAAACAAACGCAGCCTAAATTACAGTTGTATATACGCTGCAGAAAACTTGGAAAAACCTGGGTTGTGTTTACTGCTTTGCATAAATATCCACTTGTTTATATTACAAATTAATTTATGATCTTCAAAGGTTTACGTGTTTGACTGTGCTGGTAATTTTGAGTTTTCAAGGCTATCCATCTTCTTTAATTTTATTATATAATATTAGGATGCTTGTCTTACTTTGAATCATTGTTTGGCTGGGGTTTGGTTTCATTTGTTCAATCACAGTACGTATTGTGCCTACTGTGTCTTAGATATTTTCTAAGTATTTGATAAAGCTGATTTCGTGCTTGACAGTGTTGGTGATTTTGATTATATTATATAATATTAGGCTTATTTTGTCTCTTATGGTTTATTGCTTGGTTGGGTTTTTAGATTCTTTTGTTTAGTATGTTCGCATTGTGCCTACTCTGTTTCTGCAGATTACTTTCTATTTTCATAGTAACGTTTGACCGTAAATATTTATATTTATTTCTTAAACTTGGCTGGTTTTGAGTATTCAATTTGTTTGAATTTTGTTGAACACAGTTGTCAAACAAAATTGTTGTGAATTCTATTATGGCTCAAACCAACATGAACCTTTTTGCAGTGATTTTTGAAGTGAACTTGGTAAGAGGAAATACCAAAAAATGGTGGGTGGACACTGGAGCTACTCACCATGTATGTTCAGAAAAGAAAATGTTTTCTACATATAATCCTGTGGGTAATGGAGAAAAAATTTTCATGGAAAATTCTTCAACCTCTAAGATTGAAGGAATTGGAAAGGTTGTGCTCAAAATAACTACGAGTAGGTTTCTTACTTTGAAAGATATACTGCATGTGCCAGAAATTCAAAAGAATCTTGTATCTGGCTCATTGTTGAGCAAGAATGGTTTCAAGTTGGTTTTTGAGTCTGATAAATTTTCACTCTTTAAGAGTGGAATGTATGTGGGCAAAGGATATTTGAGCAATGGCCTGTTTAAGATTAATGTAATGATTGTTTTTCCTACTATTAATAATAATGAGGGTACATCTTCTGTTTACATGCTTGAGTCATCTAATGTATGGCATGGTAGATTGGGTCATGTTAATTATCATACTTTACATAGACTAATCAATTTAAATTTATTGCCTAAATTTGAAATTAATTTTTATCATAAATGTGAAACTTGTGTGGAAGCTAAGATGACTAGAGCATCTTTTAAATCAATTGAAATAAGCACTGAACCTCTAGATTTAATACATAGTGATGTATGTGACATGAAATCTATACAAACTAGAGGTGGTAAGAAATATTTCATCACTTTCATAGATGATTGCACTAGATACTGCTATGTGTACTTACTAAGGAGCAAGGATGAGGCAATTGAGGCATTTATGCAATATAAGAATGAGATTGAGAATCAACTCAACAAAAAGATTAAGGTTCTAAAGAGTGATAGAGGTGGGGAATATGAATCACCTTTTGGTGAGTTCTGTTTACTGCATGGTATTGTTCATCAAACTACTGCACCCTATTCACCTCAACAAAATGGAGTTGCTGAAAGGAAAAATAGAACCTTAAAAGAAATGATAAATGCAATGTTGATAAGTTCCGATTTACCACAGAACTTGTGGGGGAAGCTATTCTTTCTTCCAATTATATTCTTAATAAATTGCCTAAAAAGAAAACCAATAAGACATCCTATGAATTATGGAAATGTAGAATACCTTCCTATAAATTCTTAAAGGTGTGGGGGTATTTGGCAAAAGTGGTGGTTCCTATTCCTAAAAGGATAAAGATGGGACCAAAAACCGTTGATTGTGTTTTCATCAGTTATGCTCATAACAATACTGCATATCAATTTCTAATTTATAAGTCTGACATTCCTGACCTGCATGTCAATACTATTATTGAATCCAGGAATGCGTCATTCTTTGAGGAGATATTTCCTTACAAATCCACACAAGAATCAAGTCCTCATAAGAGAAACTTTGAGTCTATGTCTAGTACCTCTCATGATCAAGAGTTGATGGAAAAGAGGAATGAGGTTGAACCTAGACATAGTAAGAGGGCTAAAACGTCAAAATCGTTTGGTTTAGATTTTCTAACTTATATGTTAGAAGATGAATCTCAAAGCTTCGAGGAAGCTATTTCTACGTCTGGGGCGCCTTTTTAGAAAGAAGTTGTCAACAGTGAGATTGAATCCATCTTACAAAATCATACATGGGAACTAGTGGATCTTCCATCAGGTTGTAAACCTTTAGAATATAAATGGATATTCAAGAGGAAACTGAAAGCTGATGGATCTACTAACAAGTACAAGGCAAGACTTGTTGTAAAGGGTTACAAACAAAAGGAAGGTGTGGATTATTTTGACACATATTCACCTGTTACAAGAATCACATCCATTCGGATGTTAATAGCTTGCAACGTTGCATAACCTTGAGATACATCAAATGGATGTAAAAACTGCATTCTTGAATGCTGAATTAAATGAGGAAATTTATATGGAACAACTAGAGGGGTTCATTGTTCCTAGTCAAGAAAAGAAAGTGTGCAGACTTGTTATCTCTTTATGGATTAAAGCAATGGCATGAGAAATTTGACAATGCAATGATGTCAAATGGGTTTAGAATCAATGAGTGTGACAAATGTGTGTATATTAAAGATACTACAAATGGCTATGTCATTGTGTGTGTCTATGTTGATGATATGCTCATTATAGGTAGCAATAATGATATCATTAAAGCTACCAAAAGAATGTTGACTAGTGAGTTCGACATGAAAGATTTAGGTGTTGTAGATGTGATACTAGGAATGAAAATTTCTAGAAAATCTGATGGACTTGTCTTATCTCAATCAAATTATGTTAAGAAAGTTCTTGAGTAATTCAAGAAATATGATGACAGTCCAGTGAGAACACCTATAGATGTAAATTTACATCTAACCAAGAATAAAGGGCAAGGCATATCTCAATTGGAGTATTCGAGAATAATAGGCAGTCTTATGTATATAATGAACTATACTAGACCGAACATAGCATATGCTGTTAGCAAGTTGAGTAGATACACTAGTAGTCCAAGGGAAGACCACTAGAAGGCATTAGTTAGGGTTTTAAGGTATTTGAAATACACCCGAAACTATGGGTTGCACTACACTCGATATCCAGTTGTACTAGAAGGGTATAGTGATGCTAATTGGATATCCAACACAAAAGATACTGAATCCACAAGTGGATATGTCTTTACACTTGGTGGTTCAGCTGTATCTTGGAAGCCTTCTAAACAAACATGCATTGCCAGATCCAGAATGGAATTAGAATTTTTCGCATTGGACAAAGCAGGAGAAGAAGCAGAATGGCTTCGTCATTTCCTAGAGGATTTCCAATGTGGATGAAACTTGTGCCTTCTATTTGTATACATTGTGATGCCAAATTAGCTATTGATAGGGCACAGAGTCATATGTACAACGGTAAGCCTCGACATATATGTCAAAGACATAATACCGAGAGGCAGTTGCTCTCCAATGGAATTATTTCCATTGACTTCATAAAGTCGAAAGAGAATATAGTAGATCTGTTAACCAAAGGTTTGAGTAGAGAGCAAGTAAACTGCTCATCGAGGGGAATAGGGTTAAAGCCTATGACCTAAAGTTTCCATGGCAGTAACCCCACTTAGTTGACTGGAGATCCCAAGATCTAGGTTTTCAAAGGGACAACAAAATTGTGGAGACTAGTTTTTATCACTATGGAGATTACATCTCCCACCCATTCCTATGATGAAGTAGTGATGCCTGTAAGCGATGTTCAGGGTAAACTTTGCTTTTTAATGATTCTTATATCTTGGAATTCCAAGTGGGATATAGCAAGATACTCTTAATAAGAATCACCTATATGAGTGTGAAGTGGGCTTTCCATGAGAGTTTTAAGGCTGAATTCTCTAAAGCGCTTCATGAATTTACCAGGATATATTCAGGGTTGAAATGAACACAACTATATGAACGAAATATGTTCGAAAAGGAGCTATGCAAATTCTATTGTCTTGGTATACACAAACGGCTGAACAATTCAAGACATCATGTTCACTGGTTAGCTAGTATATCCAATAGTCTTTCACAAAGGAAAGTTCAAAGCCACAAGCTACTTCTCCCGATACAGTAACTTTTCTTCTACTCTCTCTGTGTCTGCATCATCATTTGCATTGTGTTTATCAATTTCTATTTATGTGGGGGATTGTTGGAAAAATAGCATGGAGTGAATAAGAAATTGATATTTTCTATGTTCACTTGAAGATATTATTAAAAGTGGTAAAAATCCTGAGTCCCACATAGGAAAGGAAAGAGATAATATATGAGTTTATATGCTCATGAGTTGGACATTGGGTTGGGCTTTTGGCATATGTGGACTAGACCTACTTGTCCAAATAATAGTATTTTATTATTTTAATTTTTGAGTCAATTAGTCTGTGCACAACAGTTATTACTGAAACAGAGTGTCTGTTTAGTAACGTATAAATTTTCATAATCCCTCATTCATAAAAACTACTTTTCAAAAAAAAAAAAAAAAAACTCTCTAAGGGAGAATATTTTTGTGCATATTCATTTTATGTCAAAAAGAGAGAAAGAGACATTGAGTAGTTCGCAGAGCACGACCTTGTATGCTTCGTTTTCATGCTGTAAATCATTTTATCCTAGGAGGCAGACGTTTGTGAGTCTCAAAGTACCACAGTGATTGTGTGATGGATGAAATTTGCTTTAAGGAGATTGTGTCAAACACAAGACTTGATCTGAATCATCTATCCTTCACGCATTTTGTCTATGAGTTTTTAATTATTTGCAGATTTCTTCTTATATATGTACAGTATCTATTTATTGTGTTTGTTTATCATGTCTATTTGTGTTATTGCTTATGTTTAGATTTGTATGTGTTCCTTTTGCTTAATCACAAAGTAAATTGTTGATATATATCCAGCAATCTTTCAACTGATTTAAAAACATACAGATCTAAATATAAGCAATAACACAAATAGATGTGATAGGCAAAAGTAATAAACAAATACTGAATATATATAAGAAGAAATTTGCAAATAATTAAAAACTCACAGACTAAATGTGTGAAGGATGAATGATTCAGATAAAGTCTTGTGTTTGACACAATCTTCTTAAAGCAGATTTCACCTCTCACACAATCACTGTGGTGCTTTGAAACTCACGAACGTTTACCTCCTAGGATAAAATGATCTACAACACAAAAACAAAGCACACAAAGTCGTACTCTGTGAACTACTCAATGTCTCTTTCTTTCTCTTTGACACAAAATGAAATGCACAAAAATATTTCCACTGGGAGATTTTTTTTTTTTTCAAAAGTAATTTTTATGAATGATGGACTATTAAAAATTATACGTAACTGAACAGACACTCTGTTTCAGTAATAACTGTTGTACACAGACTAACTGACTCAAAAATTAATAATAAAATATTATTATTTGGACAAGTAGGCCCAGTCCACATATGCCAAAAGCCTAACCCAATGTCCAACTCATGAGCATATAAACTTATATATTATCTCTTTCCTTTCCTATGTGGGACTCAGTATTTTTACCACTTTTAATAACATCTTCAAGTGAACATAGAAAATATCAATTTCTTATTCACTCCATGTTATTTTTCCAACAATCCCTCACGTGAATAGAAATTGATAATCACAATGTAAATGATGATGCAGACACACAGAGAGTAGAATAAAAGTTACTGTATCAGGAGAAATAGCTTGTGGTTTTGAACTTTCCTTTGTGAAAGACTATCGGATATACTAACTAACCAGTGAACATGATGTCTTGAACTGTTCAGCCGTTTGTGTATACCAAGACAATAGAATTCACACAGCTCATTTTCAAACATATTTCGTTCTTATAGTCGTGTTCATTTCAGCCCTAAACACATCCTGGTAAATTCATAAAGTGCTTTAGAGAATTTATCCTTAAAAACTCTCATGGAAGCGGCCCACTTTATACTCATGTAGGTGACTCTTATTAAGAGTATCCTGCTATATCATCGTAGTAATGGGTGGGAGATGTAATCTCCATAGTGATAAAAACTAGTCTCCATAATTTTGTTGTCTTTTTGAAAACCTAGATCTTAGGATCTCCAATCAACTAGGTGGGGTTACCGTCATGGAAACTTTAGGTCATTGGCTTTAACCCCATTCCCCTCGATGAGTAGTTTACTTGCTCTCCATTCAAAAAATTGATTACGGATCTGTTTTATAATTTGGAAATACTTCCATTTGAGAGCAACTGCCTCATGGTATTATGTCTCCAACAAATATGTTGAGACCTACCATAACTCCTGTGCCTTACCAATATATACAAATAGGATGCACAAGTATCCAACAATGTATGTTTGTTTAGATTTATTGACTTCCCAAAAATTACGTATGCTCTTTGCATAAGGTGTTCTCACTAGACTATCATCACATTTCTCATGTGATTGAGACAAGACAAGTCCATTAGATGTATTAGAAATTTTCATTTCTTGTATCACATCTACAACACTTACATGAGCATATCCCACAACGACATAGCCTCTTGTGATATATTTCACATCACATACTAGTTGCATTAAATCTAAACTCATTTGACATCATCTCATTATCAAATTTCTCATGTCATTGAATTAAAACTTGCTTCAATCTATTCAAAGATTTAACAAGTTTAAGCACTTTGTTTCCTTGTACAAAAACCATTAACCCCTTTGGTTTATTGTGTATCAAGAAAACTCACATATTCCTTTTATTTGTAGCCTTCTAAAACAAGTCTCATATTGTAATAGTCAATAATTCGATCAACTCTCAAATTCCCAAATTGTAGATCTACCAACAACTATGCATAGATTTCTAAGATGGATTTATTGCACTATTGACAATCATTTTTCCTAGAAGGCACCTCAGGATATCGCTTCTTTGCTTTAAGATCATCTTCTAACATATAAATTAGAAAATCTAGACTAAAAGAATATGATGTTTGTCCTTTTACTACACTTAGGCTCAACCTCTCTTCCATTAACTCTTGATCAAGAGAGATACTAAACGTAGACTCAATCTTTCTTTTAAGAAAGTTTAAGACTTGAAATATATTCTAGTTAATTTTCATGCATATAAGAATAATATATTCATAAATTAGAAAGCACTATGCATTACTATTATAACCATAACCAATGAAAACACAGTCAATGGTGCTTTATCATTTAGGAATTGAAACCACAACCTTCATCAAACACCCCCCACATTTAAAGAATTTATAGAGAGGCGATCACTCTTTCCATAATTCACAAGGTGTCTTGGTGGTTTTCTTTTAAAGCATCTCAATGAAAAAAAAAATAGTGGAAATAATAGCTTTTCCCCACAAGATCTATGGTAATCAAGAACTTATTGCATTCATTGAGTTATTTCTCAACTTCATTCTTATAATGAATGAAACTCTAATACCTCATCCTTGCTCACTTATAAGCACTCATAACAGACTCTTGTGCATTCCACATTTTAGACAACTCAAGTATGTCAACTAAGGCATGTAACATATATCTCATCCAAAAAAATATTACAAAACATATATTGGAATTAAATACATTAATATTCAATCAGGTTCACACATGCCCAAAATATATATACATGCATGTGTTAAAGCTTGTGTTGTGAATCCAAGAATTAGGCCTTTTTGGATATCTTGGATATACACCACTGTAAGTTTCTTTAAAAAAAATTTCACCCCTCTCCTCGTGAGTGTGTGTTAAAAATACTTAGTATTCTCAAAAAAAAAAAAAAAAAAAAAACAATGGGTTAATCCCACATTGGAAAATGAGTGTGAGTTAAAGAGGTTTTAAATTCTGTGCTGTGTATCCAAGAGTTAGGCCCTTTTGGATATATACCATTGCAAGTTTCTTTAAAAAAAAACCTTATCCCCTCTCCCTGTGTGTGTATGTTAAAAATACTTAGTATTTTCGAAAAAAAAAAAAGGCTATACATACTCAAAACAAATTAAAAGGCTATACACAATAATCATATATTATTCATATCAATACATAAATAATATCTTTGGCCTAAAGGTGATCATTACACTCTCTAAGTAAAAGTGAAGCCCCATAATTACAACCCCATTAATGTGCAATTCGTCTAACTCTTTTTCAAGTTTGATGCTATCAAAAATTGGGCTTATATCCTCACTTTTGAAATTATCACAAATAGCTCTTATAATGCTATTTTAATTATCAATTAGAGGATCACTTGATGAATTAGAAAAGGCTAACCAAAAACTAAAAATGGCAGCCACGCCCAAAATTGAATGCACTTAAATGGATTTACAAATTTTTGCCTCCATTGAAATTCCAAATTTCCTTTATTCATCTAGTCCATACTCCGTTGCACATATAAGGCCGAGGCTTTGTTATTAGCATTAATGACATGTTTAATTGCCATTTACAACTACCCTTGATATCAAATAAATACCAAATGACCATATATATCAATATATGTATGTGTGGGGCTAGTGGATTCGCGGCCCAGTCCCACTTTACATGGGGGCCCAGGCCCTACGGCCCAAGCCGAGGAGAGCCGTTGCCGAGGACGACCTCTTGCTCGGCACCTCATGAAATGCCTGAAGAAAGGGAGAAACTGAGTTCAGGGGAAGGGTAAGGGAAAAAGCTACCAACATCATAATACCAAGCACTGTATCTGACAAGTCCATGCTCTAAACCATACCCTTTAACTTTCCCAACGACCCTAAACCATACTGGAGTATGGGTTGACAGGACAGGTCTGCACCCCGAAAAAAAGGTGAGACTTACACGTGAACTTGAAGGAAGAGAGAAAACACGGATATAAAAGGGAGAACTCCCCAGAATGAAGGAGGGACTCTCTCCCCCAGGTAAAAAGGGGAGAAAGGGAATAATACAAGGATTTTTGGACAGCGTCCGAGGACAAAGGTCCTACAACCTGTTCCAATGGAGAGCTTAGCTGGTCAAGCCAGGCCCGCCCATACAAGAATTATCATGGACGCCACGATTAAACCGTCCACCTGTGCCCAAGGTCATGCCATTCGAGCCCACTCTTTACAAATCATATTGTTGGGGCCCATTGTTTACGAGCCCAATGTTACTCTTGGACCGTTAAACAAATCGCGTCCCTACAATTGGCGCCGTCTATGGGGATGGCTTGCGCGTTGGCTCAGGCGGCAGTGGAGTTAAGCTTTTGTCGAGCAAGGGTCTATGAGGATGCCTTTATGACCGGCGACACATTGTTGTTGTTCCAACGTAAGTTCTCACTAGGGGCTACGCCTCGCAGTGCCAATGGCATTGGGCAAGTCTAGGGGCTTCAAACATCAAGCTAGCTTCCCCCACCTTGTTCAAGGAGCTAACCTTCGGAAAATAAATAAATAAAGAAACAATACAAGTTTTGGACAGAACCAAGGCCTTGCATGGTCCTCAGACTCAAGCCTCTGGGGAAACCAACTACTTACAAGAAAAAATACAAGTTTTGGACAGAACCAAGGCCTTGTATGGTCCTCGGACTCAAGCCTCTGGGGAAACCAACTACTTACAAGAAAAAATACAAGTTTTGGACAGAACCAAGGCCTTGTATGGTCCTCGGACTCAAGCCTCTGGGGAAACCAACTACTTACAAGAAAAATACAAGTTTTGGACAGAACCAAGGCCTTGTATGGTCCTCGGACTCAAGCCTCTGGGGAAACCAACTACTTACAAGAAAAAATACAAGTTTTGGATAGAACCAAGGCCTTGTATGGTCCTCGGACTCAAGCCTCTGGGGAAACCAACTACTTACAAGAAAAAATACAAGTTTTGGACAGAACCAAGGCCTTGTATGGTCCTCGGACTCAAGCCTCTGGGGAAACCAATTACTTACAAGAAAAATACAAGTTTTGGACAGAACCAAGGCCTTGTATGGTCCTCGGACTCAAGCCTCTGGGGAAACCAACTACTTACAAGAAAATACAAGTTTTGGACAGAACCAAGGCCTTGTATGGTCCTCGGACTCAAGCCTCTGGGGAAACCAACTACTTACAAGAAAAAATACAAGTTTTGGACAGAACCAAGGCCTTGTATGGTCCTCGGACTCAGGCCTCTGGGGAAACCAACTACTTACAAGAAAAAATACAAGTTTTGGACAGAACCAAGGCCTTGTATGGTCCTCGGACTCAAGCCTCTGGGGAAACCAACTACTTACAAGAAAAAATACAAGTTTTGGACAGAACCAAGGCCTTACATGGTCCTCGGACTCAAGCCTCTGGGGAAACCAACTACTTACAAAAAAAAGAAAAATACAAGTTTTGGACAGAACCAAGGCCTTGCATGGTCCTCGGACTCAAGCCTCTGGGGAAACCAACTACTTACAAGAAAAATACAAGTTTTGGACAGAACCAAGGCCTTGTATGGTCCTCGGACTCAAACCTCTGGGGAAACCAACTACTTACAAGAAAAAATACAAGTTTTGGATAGAACCAAGGCCTTGTATGGTCCTCGGACTCAAGCCTCTAGGGAAACCAACTACTTATAAGAAAAATACAAGTTTTGGACAGAACCAAGGCCTTGTATGGTCCTCGGACTCAAGCCTCTGGGGAAACCAGCTACTTACAAGAAAAAATACAAGTTTTGGACAGAATCAAGGCCTTGTATGGTCCTCGGACTCAAGCCTCTGGGGAAACCAACTACTTACAAGAAAAATACAAGTTTTGGACAGAACCAAGGCCTTGCATGGTCCTCGGACTCAAGCCTCTGGGGAAACCAACTACTTACAAGAAAAATACAAGTTTTGGACAGAACCAAGGCCTTGCATGGTCCTCGGACTCAAGCCTCTGGGGAAACCAACTACTTACAAGGAAACTACATTACATGGACCTTAGAATCTATCCGAGGAGAACTCTCCAGTAACAATTGGGTTAATTCCTAAACTGCATGGATTCTCAAGTCTGCTCTCGGATCCTCAGTACCAAAGGGATTGATGCAATGTAGAGCAATATGTTGCCAAAAACACAATCGGAGTCCCTTACTGCTCGGTCACCCCCTCGGATGAATTATTTAGAGTTTATCGTTCTCGGACGGTCTCCTCGCACTTATTACAGAATATTCAGCTGTTATCTCGGTTAGTTTCCTAAGTTTAACTTACTATGAATTATCGTTATTATGCCTGGTAATGTCGGAAAATTAGAATTAGTTGGATTATGTTTCAAGGTTTCCTGCTCTAAGTATCATTGAAGAAAGACACACATGGAGCACACCCATTCACAAAGTAGTGTTGCAAAAAGAAAAATATTCAAAACAAGTAAATAAATTTCCTTTTTATTAAAACAAAGAAATAGTACATCGTACAATGAAAAGCTGGAATCAGCTTATATTAAAACTAACTACATAATCGAAAAGAAAGATACAAGAGAATAAGATACGGCCGAGGAGGTAGTACAGAGGAGAGGTTGGCTGCTGATTCAAGACTTTGTTCTTCCTCAACACTTTTACATGCACATAACTCAGGCAGCAAAAGAACCCAGCTTGGGGCCTGCACCGTTGAAGAAAAGGTGCAGAGAGAGCCCAGCTTCAGGCTAGCGCAGCTGAAAAAAAGGTGCAGGGAACCCAACTTGAGGCCCACACCGTTGAAGAGAAGGTGCCGGGAACCGGAAGTTGAGGAGCCTACACCAAAATTTGCCTGCGACAAGGCAGACGGCGTTGATGGCGGAGAATCTTTCTTCTGACACACCAAAGATCTGGCGTGAACAGAACCTGCTTCAGATTTTGACTAAAAGAAGGAGAAACACCATTTCCCCTTTGTCAAGACGGAATATTTTCTTGAATCTGTGCCTCCCTTGCCCAGACCTCACTACTTTGAGTCTCAGAAGGACCCGGCGCCTCTGTGGCGGATGGGGTTCCTTCACCCCAACCCACGCCTCAAGCATATTACACTATGGGTGGATAACACTGAATACGGAGGCTGTGATTATGGCTTAAGGATTATGGGTTGGGAGGAAACTGAAGGATTTGTGTGTAAGTAAAGCAACCTCCTCTCCTATTTATTTAAAAGGCCAGAAGGTGGCATTTAATTTACGCAGAGTTCCAAGGAACGCTACAGACAAAATGGTTTCGGCTCAATTTCCAATGCCACCTGCAACCATAAAGTTAAAGGATTCTCGTGAAGGCGCATCTCGAACACTGGAACGTCAAAGGGCACCGTGTGACTGAAGACTAAAGAAATGCCTCTTAATCCGGTGCATTTCCTATGCAAATGGAAAAGCCCAAACATCAAAAAGTACATAATCAGAGTGAATCATGATGTGGGCCCAGCATTATCAAAATTCTCATCCCCAACTAAAGGTCGGGCAGTAGGATTTTGAGGGGCTATTGTGGGGCTAGTGGATTCGCGGCCCAGTCCCACTCTACATGGGGGCCCAGGCCCTACGGCCCAAGCCGAGGAGAGCCGTTGCCGAGGACGACCTCTTGCTCGGCACCTCATGAAATGCCTGAAGAAAGGGAGAAACTGAGTTCAGGGGCAGGGTAAGGGAAAAAGCTACCAACATCATAATACCAAGCACTGTATCTGACAAGTCCATGCTCTAAACCATACCCTTTAACTTTTCCAGCGACCCCAAACCATACTGGAGTATGGGTTGACAAAACAGGTCTGCACCCCGAAAAAAGGGTGAGACTTACACGTGAACTTGAAGGAAGAGAGAAAACACGGATATAAAAGGGAGAACTCCCCAGAAGGAAGGAGGGACTCTCTCCCCCAGGTAAAAAGGGGAGAAAGGGAATAATACAAGGATTTTTGGACAGCGTCCAAGGACAAAGGTCCTACAACCCGTTCCAATGGAGAGCTTAGCTGGTCAAGCCAGGCCCGCCCGTACAAGAATTATCATGAACGCCACGATCAAACCGTCCACCTGTGCCCAAGGTCATGCCATCCGAGTCCACTCTTTACAAATCATATTGTTGGGGCCCATTGTTTACAAGCCCAATGTTACTCTTGGACCGTTAAACAAATCGCGTCCCTACAGTATGTATTACTCATAGATAGATTACATGCCATGAACTAGTGCTATTACAATCTTGCATAGAAATCAATGGTCAGACATTAACTAAATTACAATCTGCCCAAAAATCCAATGCTTCCTCTTGCGGGCCATTGCAAACGTAGTAAATAAATCTTACACAGTAGAACGAATCAAGTTTGTAATATTACAATCAACCAAAAGCAACTATAATTGTTAAATACTTATAGTTCAATCGGCTAAACTCCGAAAGAAGAGCACGTACCAAATTGAAACTTAAATAAATCAAATCTGGTTCTTTGAAGCATAAATATAACGTTTGGCATACAATATAATGATTACGTATAATGTATAATATTGCTTTCACAAAACATTAAATTCCCAGAAATTAACGAAGGCACACAAATTAAAAACAATCAAATTTATACGTTGCACAATACGAACACACTAGCAACAGAGTCTAAATAATGCCCAGCCAAAAAAAACAAAAATAAAATAAATAATGCCCAGCCAAGCTAATAAGACAAAAAGTCCTAATATAATATAATAATCAAGAAAGAAAGATCAACCAACAAAACAGTATATAAAACAAATTCTGCAGTTAAACACGAAAATCAACGTTTTCAAAAGATCAAAGTTCACAATTTAACTTTATAAAATAAACAGGTAGATAGATATACACGATATACGATAAACACAAACTCGGTTTTGCCAACTTTTGAACAGACTATATAAACAATTGCCGATTTAGTGTTTTACAACCAACACAAAATTCCTTTCACCGTAAATCAAAAAATAAATTAAAATATATAAGATCTGCTTTAACATGGTTGGATATATTTCAACAATTTACTTTTGTGATAAAACAAAATGAATAACATACAAATCTAAATATAAGTAATAACACAAATAGATGTGATAGACAAAAGCAATAAACAAATACTGAATATATATAAGAAGAAATCTGCAAATAATTAAAAATTCACAGACTAAATGCGTGAAAGATGAATGATTTAAATTAAGTCTTGTATTTGACACAATATCCTTAAAGCAGATTTCGCCCATCACACAATCACTGTGGTGCTTTGAGACTCACGAACGTTTGTTCTGCGAACTACTCAATGTCTCTTTCTCTCTTTTTGACACAAAATGAAATGCACAAAAATATACCAAAATAATAAAATATTATTATTTGGACAAGTAGGCCTATATGCCAAAAGCCTAATCTAATGTCCAACTCATGAGCATATAAACTCATATATTATCTTTTTCCTTTCCTATGTGGAACTTAGGATTTTAACCACTTTTTATAACATTTTCAATGAAAATAGAAAACACCAATTTCTTATTCACTCCATGCTATTTTTCCAACAATGTTAGATTCACCTTAGTTTATTTTTAGTACACTGAAGTCAAGCCTTACTTATAGCCTATAGGCTTAACAGGATAGAGAATTTGAATTCTAAATATTTTAAAAACATCAAAAGATATTAACCAATTAAGTTATAAGATTATTGACATTGACTTTTTTAGTTAAATGATGAGTCCAACTCTTTTAATTTTATTTTGTGTGCCCATAACGGGCAGAGAGCTATATAGTGTATACCTGTTCATATTGAGGAAAAAACGTAGGATGGGACAATATGTAATCAAGAATAGAAGGCAAATCTTTCTCAAAAAAATAAAGAATAGAAGGCAAAGGACCTTCCTATCCATGGGTTAAATCATTGAAAAAACTTCTCAAAAAAAAAGAATAGAAGGCAAAGGACCTTCCTATCCATGGGTTAAATCATTGAAAAAACTTGACGTTCATTTGGATACAGTTTATTTTGCTGAAAACTGAAAATAATAATAAAATAATAATAAAGTTACCATTCACACATTTGACACTGTTCATAAGCCTAGAACACTGTTCATGAACAATGAACAGTATCAGACACGCGTCCCAAAAAAAACAAACAAACCATCACCACCCAAATATGTTGTATTACTTGAGAGGAACTTTTAAAAAATACATATTAATCTTAATTAACTCAACTTTCATTACAATTTCGCTTCAATTGCATCGTACAGAAGCACATACAATACGAAAAGATTCTAGCTCGATGGTAATTTTACAAAAAAGTCATTTACATCGGGAAACCCTGTATTACATGCTTCTTAACATATAGTTAACATATCATTTAGAATGAAACTTATATCAAATTCATCTATTAAAATAAAAATCCCCGATCTATATATATAAAGATAAGTTTATGATAAGGAAATAAAGAAAAAAGAATAATAGAAAGGAATAGGATAGAATCAATGAAAGAGAATGCAGACGTTAACCAAAAAAAAAAAAAAACAGAATGCAGCCACTCGTGCGCCAAAAAGAATTTGATCCCATCCCATAGCCATCATGTGTTGCTAAGGACTTGCTAGTTGGTTGAATGGCATCATAAGGATATAAAAATTGTCTTGTGACCATTAAATTGTAAAATTTTAAAGCATTTAAATCAACTCCAGCAAAAATTCATGTTTATTTTAATATAAAAATCTACTTTTATTTTATTTAATCATTTTTAAAAAATACCATCACTAAATTATCTATTCCTGTAGGTGCATTTTTTGCTTCAAGGAACTCATGTACTCCTTGGCAATTTTTGCTTGTTCCATTTTAAAAAGATATCTTTCCTCTCTCTACCTTATTAGGGATGAAATAATGGAGTAAGAGGAAAGATATCTTTCTCACATGGTACTTTTTACTCCATTGGTTCATCCCTTATAAGGTAGAGAGAGGAAAGATATCTTTCCAATGTGGGACAAGCAAAAATTGTCAAGGAATACATGAGTTTCCTTGAAGCAAAAAATGCACCTACAATAAAAGGATTTTCCAATGTGAAACAAACAAAAATTGCCAAGGAATACATGAGTTTCCTTAAAGCAAAAAAATGCACCCTCAATTTCAAACTCTCTTTTATTAAAATATAAAAAAAAAAAATTATTTTTTTTAGTTGTATCTCTCTTTACAAATAATAACAACTATCTATTTTCCCTTCTTTCATTCTCCATACGTAAAAAAAAAATAAAAAAAAATAAAAAATTAAATGCAAAATAAATAGTACCAAGGTAAATTACATGGTTGTTATAGTTGTAAATGGATTTTATAACATTATACATAGATTGATATAAGAGGTTTCCGGGTTGATTGGGCAAAATGTGGAGCTTATTCTATTTTATAAATACTTATGTGAATACTCTTAGGGAGATTTGCTTGTGACTGACTCATGTACAAAAGAACACAGACAGATTCAACTTTTGAGTAACTCTCCAAAAACTTACAGAAGGTTAGGTGAATCGCAGTCAGCTCCTATTGATTTTAATTCACAAGTAGTGCACACTTGACCAGAGGTGTGCCATCACTTCCAACTCACTGTCCTTTGTTGGCTTTGAGAAAAAACTTATAAACATTTTTGGCAAAGATGAAACTTAAGACATCCACGCCGTCTCCAAGGAGTGACCACGGCTGAATACTGACTGCGGTCGTATTTTTTTTTTTTTTAATCACAATGTTACAAGCAAATCTAACAAGCATTAGTGTAACAATAGAATCAGAAGTAATTATGATGACAATTTGTAAATCCAAGTGGTTCAGATATAATCCATCATGGATATACCCACTTCTGACTCCCAGATCACCAAAAGATATTTGGAAAGAGCATCAAGTGCAAGAATTACTCTCCATCTGGTGATCAAAGATTCAAAACACTTGCTAACTTTGATTGGAAATGGGAGGCCGACCACGCCCCATTGTGAATCCCCTAGTTCCATCAGGCATTCTTGGCCCAGGAGGTGGCTTTGAGGCTTCAATGGGATGAGTTGATGAAGTTCTTCCATGACCTAAGGGTAACAGTATCAATGTCTGGGTTAAATTAAATGTAACTATCAACAAAAAAGGAAAGGCACAAGAAGCGGCAGTTTTGTCTGATACCTAGCCCATTGTTGCCACGATAATTCTGCCTTCTAGGTCTGCCTTGATTTCGACCTTTATGCCCATTTTTCTCCTTGGATAGATGCTCCCCATCCTAAAATGAAGACATAAAACGTAATTGAATATGCAGGGCATTCTTCTATTTCATTCTACGACAACAAAGTCTGGTGTAAGAAAACAAAAAACTAATTTCAATAACATTTCAGTGTCTTATACTAGGGCTACTGTAGAAGTTAGTAATGTATAATACACTGATACAACTCAAACAACAAAATGCTCTGATACACAAATTTGAAAGGAGAATATATCAAAGGCGTTAAATAAAATGCTGATATATGTATCCTTTAAAAAATAGTAACACTACTGACCTCTTCATCAGGTATATCATCATGATGCTCACTCAAGTTATGATTTTCCTCATCTCCTGCATGATCAGATCCCCGGCTAGTACTATTCCTCTCAGAATCAGATCCCCGGCTAGTATTATTCCTCTCAGAATCAGATCCCGATCCCCTCCATGGTTGTCTTCTCTGCCCATACTTTCCCTAAAGCAGAGAAATTAACACAAGTACCTATTTTTGTCAAAATTAGAGATGCAAGGTCACATGAATTACCACTCTATTAAGAGGCTTGACCCGCATGCCATTTCTCCAGTCCTGTTCATCATTCAAAGTAGCCACCTGATCCAATTACCAGGAAAGTACCAAGCCTATAATATTAGTTATCCAAACAACACAACCAAATTGCCAAAATATTTAAAAGAGGACTTGATACTCACAGCTTTCTCAGCAGCTGCCACAGTCTCATACTCCACAAGAGCATGTAACTACATTCAAAAATAAGAAACCTTTTAAAAATCTTCCAATCAAAATAATACAATCAAAACTACACGCGCAAAATATTTCCAGCAACTTGAAAAACCCAGAAAGCTGGAATCCTCCTCAAATAAATATTAGAAAAAGCAAGCATCTCACACTAGGCCTACATGTTGTGGACAACTTACATGCATAGCATTCCATTTTCACCCAGAGAAGAAAAAACAGAAGCATAAATAAGGTCAACAAAGAGATGAACACAAAAGTAGCAAGAGCAAGTTATTTCCTGAAAATGAAAGTAGCCAAGAACAAGTGATTGCAATCATTTATACAAGGCTCCTAGTACAAGAAAACTTACAACTTTGGTACAGATTCTAACATATTCAACTATTCAAGCTCCAAGTGAAAGCATTATTTCAAGAGACCTCTAAGAAATTATATATATATATATATATATATTGATAGGTAATGTAAGATATTATTAATAAAAAAGCCAACCTCAATACATTGGGGATGTACTATGGGGGCACAAATCAAGAAATAATACACACACACCAAGGCTCTAACATCTGGTAGCATGCACATGGCATTTCATATAAACCATTCCATCTAAAGCACAAATAAACAAAAACAGGACATAGCACTAGTAGTTCACCTCCACATAGGTCTCAAAGATTCTCATATAAAGAAAAAAGGTTCTCTCCAAACTAGTTTGGAGAGAAACCCTACAAACTCCTCATATATTTTTATATTGAATGTAAATTTTGAAAATCTAACTGTTAAATTGCATGTTCTTATCATATCCTTCATGCTTGCAAAATTTCAAGAAGACCAAAAATCAATTGCTATATCATCAAACAAATGTTAAGATTTCAAGTTTTTGTGATCTAAAATAGTGTATAAAAAATAAGTTTATTGATTAAATAGTAAACAACATCTGATTTGAACGAAATTTGATATGCATGTTAAGAACATAAAGAACATGAAATTCAATGGTTAGATTTTCAAATTTCACACCCAAAAAGAGATATATCAAACAAATGTTAAAATTTCAAGTTTTTGTGATCTAAAATAGTGTATAAAAAATAAGTTTATTGATTAAATAGTAAATAACATCTGATTTGAACGAAATTTGATATGCATGTTAAGAACATAAAGAATATGAAATTCAATGGTTAGATTTTCAAATTTCACACCCAAAAAGAGATATATGAAAAGTTTGAAGAGTCTCTCCAAACTAGTTTAGAGAGAAATTTTGTTCATATCTCCAAGTATCTCAAAATTCAGCATTAACAATGCTAAAGAATATTTTTTGAAAAAAAAAATAATAAAACAACAAAGTCAATCCTTTCCAGTTGCACACCTTACTACTGATCAGCATATCAGGCTTGCAGCCTTTCATTGACTCTTCTACTGCATGGGGATCACGAAAACATATATTCTTTACCCTGAAAATTAAAAATGAAATTCTACAATCAGCATAAAGCATAAGGCACCACTATGACAACACGAAAAAACAAATGAAGAGCAACTTGACCACATGAAAACATAAATGAGGAAAAAATCATACTTTCCAGCTCCACCAAATATCCTCTGAATGTTCTCCATAGAATGATCCTCAGGTAAATTTTCTACCAAAACAGTGTATAACTAGGGTCCACAAATTAGATTCTACAAAATTACATCTGAGTGAAAAATATCAATGCCGTCAAAAGTGGTACCTTTGGATCCCTAGGCTCAGTTAACTGAAGAGGATGAAGTCGTTTCACCCTCTTTCCATTTGGATTCACAACCTGCAGTTGTTATGTAATAGATCTTGAATATGACTTTTACCATGTTGAGCACTCCAAAGTCACTAAAAAGGGAAAGAAGAAGGTAAAGAAAAGAAGAAGATTACAAGGAATGAAGACTCCCTTAGTGCAGCTGCTATCAATTTATAGTCACGGGTGAGCTTCTTCATTTTCCTAAAAGAACCTATAACTGCAATAGGAACTGCGAGGAAAATATGATAAAATAAGTGTCATTTATTTCCCAAAAATATATATATATATATATATAAAAGATTCTAAATTTAGATTTTTTTTTTTGTTTTGGGGGGGGGGGGGGGGGGGGGGGATTAACCCATAAAATATAAACTCAAGGTTAAGGTTGCAACCCAATTGCAACAAAGATAAGAAGATAATTATTATTACTACTCTCTATTTGCATATCCTTGTGTATATGCATGACAAACACATAGATTCAAATAGACATAAATACAAAAAGGTTTAGAATTACTCTTTGGGCATAACTGCCCCCTGAAAAATTCAATAAAACCATAGGAGCAAAATCTTCTCCATCAATATGTTAAGTTTCTTCCCTAGCAAGAGGAAAACAGGTTGACTGGAACATGGTGATTGAAGTTTGCAAATACCCAGATGCACAAAAAAGGACAGACACAGGGAGAGGGAGAGAGAGAGAGAGACGGCTCCTATGTTGGCAATAAATGAGTGGTGATCTATCAAAAGAAAAAAAAATGTGGTGACTGCATCGGTGCTTCCAAATTCCAGCCATCATAAAAGTTAAGGTCCCTTGAGTCAGAAGTGGTAAAGGAAAGGGTCAGCAAGTTCAAGCATAGTTAGAAGTTGTTTCAGGAAAGTGGACATATGGATTCAACATTATGCGCTACTCATGCCATTCAACATTCTTTTACTTACTATTTGTAAGTACTGCCATCAAACCCGTAATCAATCCTTCAAACCACCATATCAATTAATAAGGCACACACATTCACCCCTGCGAGGCTGCACCCTGCCTAAGACATGTTAGGTCCTATCCCCTCTATCACTTAAAATCCAGCAATAAAGGCTGACAAGCATCATATCCCAAGAAATAGCCATGGCACTTTTAATATAGCCGTGTTGGACAAATGGCTATGACATTATCGGAGGAATCTTCTCATTTGTATAAATGGATCATTGGCTTGAAATATGGGGAGGATTGGGGTTGATGGTTGATAAGGGTAAGAAGTACCCATGGATGTAGTATATGGAAGAGTACTAGTGGAAGTTGGGATAGATTTGCAGTATGTAAAGCAAGTGCTAGGGGATGACAATTGGATCAGGCTTTGGATTGATATATGGTATGGAAACCAATCATTGAAAGTGATCTACCTGAAGTCGCATATCATTGCAGCTGACAAGGACGCCTCAGCTATCTCTTATTTGGAGTTTCAGAACAAAAGACAAGCCCAAGAAATATCAGATTTATTTTTTACTTTAATTATTAGAAAAAGATTTAGTTGATTCTAAATTTGATATATTGTATTCTGATATCCTAAACAATGGGAGTCCTAATCCCATGAGGTGGGGGTTCTATAGTGATGGCAAATTTGATGTTCATTCAAATCATGAAAATTTAAGAGGTTCAGGAAATTACATTTTCATGGAAAGAGTTTCGTTGAGCTATATTCTGGTTCGAGGAATTGGCTTGGTATTCTTCCTTCATTTGGAATCTAGCCCCTTTATGCCTTTTTTTGGACTTTTGTGGAAGGAGAGGATTCATCACACATTTGAGGGTGTGAAGTCTAGGTTATCTAGTTAAAATCAATGTTTAAGATTCTTACTCCTTTAGATTGTAACTTTCATTCATCTAAATTTATTTGGAGTCTTTTATGTATAAATCTTGTGTAAATGAGGGAAGCTTCTATTCTTTAGTAAAATTAATCAATCATTAAAAGAACCCACTGAAATGTACATCAACTTTTCAAATCAAAACTCTAACTCTCATAGGTTTACTTGCAATTGCTTTATTTCCAAAATACAAATGGACATGTGCTGATGTGCGTGAGACACCATCAAAGGATTTGGATGGATACTACTGCAACAAGGGGCAGGACACAGTCAAAGGATTTGAATGAACGTTGCAGAATAAAGTATTCATTTTTTTAAAGGATTGACCAAGAATGTATTTTATAATATAGCCAACCACAAACGAGAACTTCTGAGAGTCCAACCTCTGCGTCCAATTTGAAACAATATAATCCAAGGACCAAAGAATATTATAATTTAACATACCTGGTTTCCTCTTTGAGAAAAGCCAACATTTTAACAAGGGCACAATTAAGGAATTCAGATTGACACGTTTGACTTCCTTCTTTTTTTATAATTAAGGGGTTTTGATCCCTGGACATCTTCATTGGAAACATCAAGAGATGCCAATTGAGCTACAAGGCTCTTGACTTTGTTCCAACCCCAAACATAATAATTAAGGGAAACCAGGACTCATGGACCAAGAATGATTTTTGAAAATTAAATGTATTTTGCCTATCCAAAGTAGAAATGTATTTAGGACAAACTAAACCAGGCAGGGATAGTCATTAAGACTATTCCTAGAAGCTGGGTGCAGCCAAAACCAAAAACTGCTCCCGGCAAAAAGACTTATAAGAATAGAGAAGGAATCAGTATGCAGTTAGGTGCGTTGTCATTCAGACCAATCCTAGATGCTCGGCACAGCAAGAACTTGCTACACCAGGAAAACACCCAGGCAGGGCAACCTGTCAGAAGTACCTGCTTTACTCATCATTTTCATGATCCCTATTCTTGTCTTTCTAATTATGAAATGTTTTCCTTAAATAATACTGATAGAAATAGAATAATATGCGGGAATGAGACAATGTTGATTTAGCATTAAAGTCTTATATCAAAAATGGTTGTGCTAAGGGCTGAAAAAGATTGAATCCAGCGGCCCTGTGTTTGTGGCTAATGTTATAGAACATGAAAGATTTATTTCAATAGATTTTTAAAAAAAACACGTGAGTTAAATTTATGTCCGTCAACATCTATTCATGTGTTTGTAATGTGGAATGTCGGCATAATTTATGGCACCATCAACATAGAGCTAAATCAAATTACGAAAGTTTGGAGACTTACCAAACCCCTCTTTATTCTTCTTCACCAAGCTCATCATATACTTGTCGTTTGGCAAATTTTCATCGCTAAAGTAATACTCTGCCTGAAAAACATAAAAGAATTCCATGGTACTTGAGGACATACATAACACCTAAACTTTGGATCAATAGAACTAACAAAAAAATCCCAAGCGACTACTTTTGCATTGGTAATAAATGACAAGTATCAATCTTGACAAATCTTGAACCCCTAACCTCACACACCACTCCATTCTTATGGGGGTTGTAGGTGCCATCTAAATGTTTCAACTTTCAAGGACTTCCCATATTGCACGGTTATGAGTACAAACATGCATTCATTTAATTTACCAAAGGTTTCAATGGCACTTCACATATCAAATATTGCTAAAAATAACAACTTTCGTATTTCCTTCAATTATTTTCCCAGCATTTTCTAGACAACCAAACAAAACGTAAAGCTTATAATAATGACAGAAAAAAAAAAAAAAACAAAAAAAAAAAAACTATCTATTCCCTGCCGCCCAGAGAGTCGAGTTCTACACTCCTAGGTCAAGTCAAATCGACTTGATTTCTTAGATCAAAAACCTCTTTTTTTTTCCTCATAAATAAGGGCGTGTAGATAGAGAGAGATAGAAAGGTTATCTTGCCTGCTTGATAATCTTATGCTTGAGATCATCGGTGAGGACGGCGGGCCCACCGGGGGGACCTTGAACTTGCTCTTGCTCTTGCTCATGCTCGTGCTCTGGACCGTGATCGTGATCTTGATCGGGATCGTGATCGTGATCGTGATCATGATCATGATCGTCATCGGACGGCAGTGCGTGAATCTCGGGAAGCACGTCATCGTGGTGGTGGTGGTGTTCGTGGTCCGGAGATCCGACGGGTGAAGAGTAGTCAAGATCAAGATCGTGTGATTCAGGTGGGCCCGTCTGGGCAGCGGAGGCGGAGGCGGGACCCTCGACCTCGAGGCCTTCCATTGAGGAGGAGGAAGGGAGCAAAGAAAGGCGTTCTTTAAAAAAAAAAAAAAAAAAAACTGCCTTTCTTTCTCCTGCCCTGTCCTCTCTGCCTCTACGTCTCTGACCCCTTTTTATATTGATATTGCCAACACTGATGGGTCCGTACCTCGTAAGGACAATTTCGTCATTTTTGGTCTTTTCTTTGTCAAATACTTTTGGCACAAAGCCGCACCGCTTCCTTTCAATCTTTCAAATTTCCCCCAAACGTCATTATTGTTTTCTCTCACCTCCGACTTTTTTGAAAATTTTCAAATTTTTTGTGTAATAGTTAGTTCGAGATGCGCTTGAGCCGACATGATGATATAAGTGGCAAAAATGGAACTTTACTACGTGTTCACATTGTGTTGCACTAGAGTACAGGAGCTAACTCAGTCCTTGCTTTCATTCATGCGTGTTTGGTTGGGGTAAAAATAAAAAAATATAGAAAACTCTATAATTTGATTAAAAATGACGGGAATGACGACTCTACATCCCACTGACGAAGATAACATTACTGACGGTAGAATCATCCAGGACGAAGTGATCAGAAACAACGAAGGAAGCCATCATCACTGACGAGGCAAAGAGTTATTCAATGCGATCAATCAATGATCCGAGCAGTTACCAAATCAACCAAGAAGACCGTTGGAAGGCCTATTAAAAGTCTCATTACTGGCCAGGTGCGTTACAAAAGAAAGCATTAACAGCCTCAACGGCTAGCCCTTATGGGCTCAGGTATAAAACTCTCACACAACCAACAGAGGAGGAGATATGCAAAAAATACTCTGAAACTATCTATTATTTCTTTATTGTGTTTAACTGTGATCCTAACTTTGGCATCGGAGACTTTGTGGCAGGCGCCACACCGGTGTCTCTCGACGAGCAAACCTTCACATCTCACGGGTGATTCCATCTGCACATTCACTGACGGATTTGTGTTCCATCAGTTTGGCGCCGTCTGTGGGAAACGAGTTTTCAGATTTATATTCGAAAACGTAGTTTCCATCAATTCACCACATCCAGATGGAATCCAACCCAGATTCAACGGCCTTAGCCCAGCAAGTTCAAGCCCTGGCAGCCACCATCGAGGAACTCACCAGGCAGAACCAGGAAATGAAGCTGCGGCTCCAGCAGGTCCAACAAGCTCAACAGGAAGAAAACCGGTCCAAGGGTAACACGGAGGGAGAGGGGGATAGCCAACAGAGGGAAACCCCCCGGAGACCAACTACTCCGGACGAACAAAACTCAGATCTTCTTCGGGAAATGAGGAAAGAGATGGACGAACTAAGGAGCGCCATCAAGGAAAAGACAGACCGGAGTGTAGACAAGATGGTAAGGGCTACAGATTCGCCCTTCACTGCAGCAGTACTTGATTGCCCCGTGCCGTCAAAGTTTCGCCTGCCTCAGTTAGAACCATTTGACGGACTCAAGGACCCTCAGGATCATCTTAATACCTTTAAGACGACTCTGGGCCTTCAACAACCACCTGACGAGATATTATGCCGTTCCTTCCCTACGACTCTTAAAGGAGCAGCAAGAGAATGGTTTACTAAATTGCCAAACTCATCCATAGACAACTTCGATCAGCTAAGCAGTGCTTTCCTGCGTCACTTCATAGGGGGACAACGCCCAAGGAGACCAGTAGATTACTTACTCACCATAAGACAGGGAGAGAAGGAGACTCTGAGGTCATATGTCAAGCGATTCACCCGGGAAACTCTGGAGGTGGACGAAGCTGATGACAAGGTGCAACTGACGACCTTCAAGGCAGGGTTGAAATCCAGAGATCTTGTAGCCTCCCTTGCCAAAAACCCCCCGAAGACAATGGCTGAGATGCTCCTGAAGGCCCAAAAATACATGAATGCGGAAGACGCTCTAGCTGCCATAAAAGATACCGAGAGGCTGGGAGACAAGTCCAAGCGGGAAGACGACCGCAGAGGGCAAAAGAGAGACAGACCAGAACGTCGGAACAATGACGGGAATAGAAGGAGGGATGAAAAAAATCCTCGTCAGGTAAAATTTACTCCATTGGTTATGCCTGTTGACAAGATTTTCACGCAGATCAAGGACGAGCATTATCTCAAATGGCCCAGGCCATTACACTCGTCCCCCAACGTACGTGACAAGAACAAGTATTGCCGGTTCCACAGAGACCACGGCCACAACACAGAAGATTGCAGAGACCTGAGGGAACAAATAGAGGAGTTAATACGGAAAGGAAAGTTGCAGAAATTTGTAAAGAAAGGAGAATATAGCAAGTTCAGAGACGACAACAGGACCCAAAAAGAATCCTTCAATCGGGATGACGACCATACATCCCAACCTCCACGCAAGGTGATCGGGGAGATAAACACGATCACGGGAGGACCATTCTCAGGAGGGTCATTCAGATCGCTTAGAAAAGCATGCTACAGACAGGTAAACAGCGTCCACGCCATTCCTCCGTCCAAGTACCAACGAACGTACCAAGATATGTCCTTTAATGAAGGAGACGCCAGGGGAGTGAAACAGCCTCACAACGATCCCCTGGTCATAGTACTGAATATAGAAGGGTTCAATACCAGAAGGATCCTTGTTGATAACGGAAGCTCAGCGGATATCATCTACCTCCCAGCCTTCCAGCAGTTGAAGTTAGATCCAAAAAGGCTCCGTCCTTTTGACTCTCCGCTGGTCAGTTTCAGTGGAGACAGGGTCTACCCCAGGGGTATAGTGACTCTGACGGTGACAGTAGGAACCTACCCGTTGCAGCTGACCAAACAAGTAGATTTCCTGGTTGTAGATTGCCCCTCATCTTACAATGTCATCATTGGGAGGCCTACCCTAAACAAGTGGAAGGCAGCAACGTCCACATATTGTTTGAAGGTGAAATTCCCAACAGACGATGGTGTAGGTGAGGTGAAGGGTGATCAGGTCCTGGCAAGGGAGTGCTACCAGGCCGTACTGGCAAGAAAGGAGAACCACACGTGGACGATAGAAGAAAAAGAGGAAGACGGAGTGGAGACCCTGGAAGCAGTGGAGTTGGTAGAAGGAAATGCGGACAGGACAACCAGGATAGGGACGACGCTAAGCCCTGAGATGAGAACGAGACTTATAAAGTTCCTTAAAGGGAATCTTGATGTCTTTGCATGGAGTCACGAAGACATGCCAGGCATTTCTCCAGAGATCATCCAGCATAGACTGAATGTGGACGCCAACAGGAAGCCCGTTCAGCAACGACGAAGAACTTTCGCTCCAGAGCGAGATCAAGCAGTAGCAGAAGAGGTAACCAAACTCTTGACGGCTGGATTCATCTGGGAGGTATACTACCCAGAATGGCTCGCCAACGTCGTCCTGGTGAAGAAACCAAACGGAAAGTGGAGAATGTGTGTAGACTTCACTGACTTGAATAAAGCATGCCCAAAGGACAGCTTCCCTCTACCAAGGATAGACCAGCTCGTGGACTCTACCGCTGGACACAAGTTGTTGACGTTCATGGACGCCTTTTCAGGGTACAACCAGATAAAGATGGCTGAAGAAGACCAGGAGAAGACCGCCTTCATCACCAGCCAGGGACTCTATTGTTATAAGGTGATGCCTTTTGGGTTGAAAAATGCTGGAGCTACA
Source organism: Quercus robur (assembly GCF_932294415.1). Taxonomy (NCBI): domain Eukaryota; kingdom Viridiplantae; phylum Streptophyta; class Magnoliopsida; order Fagales; family Fagaceae; genus Quercus; species Quercus robur. Next base: position 59,841,231 of record NC_065538.1, on the reverse strand, counting down.
TATCAGAGGTTGGTAAACAAAATGTTCAACCAACAAATTGGCAGAAACATGGAGGTATATGTAGACGATATGCTCGTCAAAAGTAAGGAAGAGCTCGCTCATCTGGACGACCTGGAGGAGACTTTTACAACCCTGAGAAAACACCGGATGAAGCTGAATCCTAGCAAATGTGTTTTTGGGGTAGCCTCGGGAAAATTCCTGGGATTCATGGTGTCCCAGAGAGGAATAGAAGCCAATCCAGAAAAAGTACAAGCTATCATTGACATGGTTCCACCCAAGACCGTCAAGGATGTACAAAAACTTACGGGAAGGATAGCAGCTCTAAACAGGTTCGTCTCTAGGGCCACAGACAAATGCTTGCCCTTTTTCAAAACTCTCAAGCAGGCCTTTGCTTGGACTGACGAGTGCGAAGCAGCGTTCCAAGAGTTGAAGCGATATCTGAGCAGTCCACCTCTCCTGAGCCCGTCCAAAGGAGGGGAGAACCTATATTTGTACCTGGCAGTATCAGCCTCGGCAGTCAGCGCAGCCTTGATTAGAGAGGAAGGCAAGAAGCAACTCCCGGTGTACTACGTCAGCCAGGCCTTTCAAGGAGCTGAGTTCAGGTACCCAAGAATTGAAAAGATTGCGTTCGCGCTTATAGTAGCCTCGCGCAAGCTCAGACCGTATTTCCAGTCAAATCCTATCCTTGTAATGACGGACCAGCCAATCAAGAAATCAATGAACAAACCGGAAGCAGCAGGGAGAATGGTCCAATGGGCAATCGAACTCAGCCAATTTGACATCGAGTACCATCCAAGAGTAGCCATCAAGGCACAAGCTCTGGCTGACTTCATCGCCGAATTCACTCTTCCAGACGAAGAAGGAACTACTGACGAAGTTGATAAATGGACAATACAGACAGATGGTTCGTCGGCCCAAAAGAGGGGGGGAGTAGGGGTCGTCATAACTACCCCCGACGGAGAAGTGATGAAGTATGGAGTTCAACTGGAATTCCCAGCCACCAATAATGAAGCCGAATATGAAGGAATATTGACGGCCTTGAGGCTTGGAAAAGCTCTTGGTGCCAAAAATTTGCTGGTCCAGAGTGATTCAAAGCTGGTGATCGGGCAGATCAATGGAGAGTATGAGGCAAAGGAGGAAAGGATGCAGAAATACCTTAAATTGACGAGGATTTTAATTCAGGAGTTCGACACAGTGGATTTCGTCCAGATACCAAGAAACCAGAATATTGAAGCTGACGAAGTGTCGAAACTAGCGTCGTCAGAATCAGGAATGAAAAGCGCAGACGTGGCAATAGAAATTCAGAAATGCCCAAGTATTGAGGAGGTGGCAGTACTCACCACCCAGAGCACAAACACCTGGATGACGCCCTTGATATCCTTCCTCCGAGACGGACACTTACCCCAGAATACTGACGAAGCCAGAAAGGTCAAAAAGAGAGCAGCCAGGTTCACGATCCTAAATGACGTCTTGTACAAAAGAGGCTTCTCTATGCCCTACCTGAAGTGCGTCGACGAGGACGAGGCTAAATACATCCTAGAAGAAGTACACGGAGGAGTCTGTGGCGACCATGCCGGCCCCAGATCCCTAGTAAACAAGGTGATAAGAGCAGGGTACTTTTGGCCAACCATGCAGGGGGATGCTGCTAACCTCGTCAGAAGATGCAGCAGATGCCAGCGGTACGGAAATGTCCAACGGCTTCCAGCAGAGAAGATGACGACCATATCCTCCCCATGGCCATTCGCGCAATGGGGAATCGACATCGTCGGTCCTCTGCCCCAAGGTAAAGGTCAGGTAAAATTCCTTCTAGTTGCTATTGACTATTTCACAAAATGGGTTGAAGCAGAGGCTCTAGCAACCATCACTGAGGCTCGGATCCGGAGCTTCGTGTGGAAGAACATTATCTGCAGGTTCGGGATCCCTTTGACGATCATATCCGATAATGGGAAGCAGTTCGATAGCCAAGGCTTCAGAGAGTTCTGCTCGAACCTCGGGATCAAGAATCACTTCTCATCCCCGGGACACCCCCAGGCAAATGGACAGACGGAAGTAACAAACAGGACGTTGCTCAAAATAATCAAAACCAAGCTGGACGAAGCAAAAGGTGCCTGGCCCGAAGAACTACCTAATGTCTTGTGGGCATACAGGACTACAGCCAGAACCCCGACAGGAGAGACACCCTTCAGGCTTACCTACGGCTCAGAAGCAGTGATCCCAGTAGAAGTTGGAGTAACAAGCATCAGGCGAGGAGCTTTCAGAGAAGGACTCAATGACGAGGGACTGCGGTTCAACCTGGATTGCTTGGATGAAATAAGAGACAATGCGTCCAGTCGAATGACAAAGTATCAAAAGAAAATGGCCGAGTATTACAATAAGAGGGTCAAACTCAGGCGTCTGGCCATAGGGGACCTCGTCCTTCGCAAAGTCACTATAGCTACTAAAGACCAAACTCAAGGGAAGCTGGGCCCTACATGGGAAGGGCCATATCGCGTCGTTCATTACTCTAGGCAAGGGAGTTACCATCTGGAAACTATGGACGGACGAAAACTCCCTCGTCCTTGGAACATTGAGCACTTAAAGAAATACCATGAGTAAATGTAACACACGAATGCACTCGTTATTGAAGTTAATAAAAGTATTATTCATTTAATGTTTTTGCGCAGGCAGTACAGGTCAACCATGAGGCCTATAAATCATTAAGTAACAAGATTCCGCCTTGACGGATGTAAGTTACCGACGACCATAATACTATGGCTAAAAGACTTGAGTAACAAGATTCCGCCTTGACGGATGTAAGTTACCGACGACCATAATACTATGGTTAAAAGACAAGTAACAAGATTCCGCCTTGACGGATGTAAGTTACCGACGACCATAATACTATGGTTAAAAGACTAAGTAATAAGATTCCGCCTTGACGGATGTAAGTTACCGACGACCATAATACTATGGTTAAAAGACTAAGTAATAAGATTCCGCCTTGACGGATGTAAATTACTGAAGACCATAATACTATGGTTAAAATACTAAGTAATAAGATTCCGCCTTGACGGATGTAAATTACTGACGTTAAAAGAACAAGGGACAAGAGTCCGCCTAGACGGACGTAAGTCGAATGGCAGGAGTCAGTTCACAGAAGAGCACAGTGCATTAAATCAACAACTAATTAACAAAGCACAAAAAGTACGGACGGATGTAAACCAGCCAGAAGAAAAGTAAGTACGCTTCATTCCAGCCCATAAACACTGGGTCGATGTCATTGTTTTCAAAATAAAGTAAATTGTTTTGAAATTAGATTTACAAAAAAGAAAAGCCCAAAACAAGACGGGCACCCAAAAAAAAAAAAAAAAAAAAAAAAAAAAAAAGAAAAATTTCTAAGTATGTAGAGTCAAGCATCAGCTGTGCCTTCACTGGCCGGCACGTCAGCAACAGGTTCGGGAGCATCATCACCGGGGGCAGAGGACGAAGCCGCCTCCTCCAGGGCCATTTCCTTGTCCACCTCCTCCAAATCCAGGCTCTCCAGATTGACTCCAGAAGGATGCTTGACCATGTACCTCCGGAGAAGCTCAAATCCTTTAAAATACCAGCTGAAGAGCACGGTATTGTACTCGTCAGTGGTCTGGAAAGCCTCCACGGAGCGAGCGGCGATGGTCACTAGTTTCTCCTTGGCTGCCAGAAGTTGCTCGTCCTTCTCCTGAGTCAACGCGCGCTCAACTCTGAGGTCGTCCTCCAGCACCTTGACCTTCTCCTTCAATGTCGTGGCCTCGTCCATAGAAGTGATCAGGTTCGTCCTCAGGTCTGAATTCTCCTTCTCCTGAGCCTCCATCCGGGTTGCCAGAGACGCTACCTTGGCCCCTTGAGTGAGGTACTCAGCAGTGATATGGATACTCTCTCCCAACACCTGGAGGAAATTGTGAAGTCGTCTATAAAAAAAAAAAAAAAAAAAAAAAAAAAAAAATGAAATGTTGAAGAGGGAAGAACCCGCACCTGGACCAGTTTGTGGACGTGACGAGAAGCCACATCGTTTAAGGACAAGTCAGATAGAGCCTTCAAGTCCGCTGAAGTAACGACCTCGTGAGCTCTTTCCACAGCCAATGACTCGTCATCCCATATGGTGGACGGACGAGTATCAGTCTTCTCCTTTCCTTTGCCAACCACGCGCGGCCTTTTAGAGCCAGGAGTAGGAATCTCTTCTATTGAAACGGTCGGGGAGGCAGTCCTCGTCGTTTCAGAGGCTATGGAAGGAACAATGCTGAGCGGGATGGAGGCAGAATCCTTCCCGGTAACTCGCACGGTCTTCTTCCCCAAATTGGACAGGGGTTCGTCCTTCTTTGACCTCATCTTTGCATACATGTCCTTGTTAAACTTGGTCGTCATCTCTGCAAGAAGAAAGTGTGTCAAAGAAGTGCTTAAGTGTGCATAAGAGGAATCAGCATTGACGAAGTTATACATAAGATGAATCAGCATTGACGAAGTTAAAACTTACTCTTTTTTCCTTCAATGCCAAGCTGACGAAGAACGAAAGGAGATGGGTCAGGACCAAGGTTGTAAAACGCAAGAGATCGAGGGTCAACCAGCTCGTCCCAGCTCTCAATCGTCTCAGCGTACCCGATGGCGGTCTCTATGCGTTCCTTATATCGTCTCTTCAGCCCAGGCCGTCTCTTAACTATACCAAACAAAGAAACAAAGAAGTCAGCAAGATCAGAACTTGAAAATTGGCAAGATTGAAACAACGGGGAGAAATACTGACGCACCTAAGGTCGGGGTTCCCCACTGACGGAGCAACCTCGGGATATCACCCCAATCACTGCTAGATTGGGTCTCGAAATCGTCCCCAGACACAAAGAAAAAGCGCGACTTCCAATACCTGAATGACGAAGGCAATCCCTTGACAATCCTAATCTTTCTCTCCCAAGGGACTAATTCGTAATATCCCCACTCTTTAGACTCTTTCAAACGATACAGGTAGGTGAGCTCACCTATCCTGATCATATCCCCGTTGGAGGCCAACCATATTTGCATACAGTTAATGACGATCCTCCACGAGTTTGGCATGAGCTGTCCAGGGGCTATACCAAAATGATCTAAAAGTTCCATCAGGAACGGGTGGACGGGGAACCTAAGCCCACAGGTGAAGGCTGACTCATAAAAACATATTTCGCCTGGAAAGAAGTGACAAGCCCTATCTTCTTCCCTGGGACGACGAACACGAACCCTAGACGGAAATTGAAACCTATCCTTAAATCTATTCACGGTCTCGTCATCCAGACCACAAATCTCCCTAAGGGCATAAAAAGCCCTAACCTCTCGAGAACCAGAGACGGCGGTATCTCCTTCAGCCGGGCCACCACTGGACGACAGCCCAGTCTCGAGGTCACTAGACCTAACCTCAGACATTAATCTTCTCCCTCCTAAACCCTCAAACCAATTTAGCGATTGACGGAGCAACGGTAACAACTCACTCAAAACGACGCTCAGACTATTGCCTTCGTACGCAAAATTTTCTAAAAAAGGGTAAGTACCCAAAGACCCCCCTAGACGCGCAAAAAGGAAGGAGATCGATGGGCAAGCTATCCTAACCTCTAAGCTATCAACCATGGAAGATACAGAAATCAAAAGGAAAACAAGGTACGAAACTGAAACCCCCAAAAGAAAAACAAAAGCCAACACCAGAATAGAAGCGAAAAGGGAATAGCAAATCAGAAATTATACAGTAAAAGAAGAAAAAGAAGAAAGAAAAAGGGAAGAAGAACATACCTCCAATGGCGGAACGGCAGAAGCAGCACAAGGCAAATCGGAGAAGAAGGAAGCCACAAAATATTCAGAGTATCTCTAAAAAAACTGGTTTGCTTTTGCTCTCTGAGAAATAAACGAAAAGTTGAAAAGGAGAAGTTTTAAATGTGGGCCAAAAACGATTGAAAAACCAGCGGGAAACCCAAGGGGCATGCCATTAATTCCACAGACCATCAAGCGCCACGTGGCCACGATTGCGTGTAACGCCGCCACTAAGCATTAAAGGCGGAACAGAACCCCAAGAGTCACAAGAAAAACTTTTCAACTTCTGTGATCGTCATGACAGGTCACCGACGACCCCAGAACCTGGGGGGCAACTGACGGGAATGACGACTCTACATCCCACTGACGAAGATAACATTACTGACGGTAGAATCATCCAGGACGAAGTGATCAGAAACAACGAAGGAAGCCATCATCACTGACGAGGCAAAGAGTTATTCAATGCGATCAATCAATGATCCGAGCAGTTACCAAATCAACCAAGAAGACCGTTGGAAGGCCTATTAAAAGTCTCATTACTGGCCAGGTGCGTTACAAAAGAAAGCATTAACAGCCTCAACGGCTAGCCCTTATGGGCTCAGGTATAAAACTCTCACACAACCAACAGAGGAGGAGATATGCAAAAAATACTCTGAAACTATCTATTATTTCTTTATTGTGTTTAACTGTGATCCTAACTTTGGCATCGGAGACTTTGTGGCAGGCGCCACACCGGTGTCTCTCGACGAGCAAACCTTCACATCTCACGGGTGATTCCATCTGAACATTCACTGACGGATTTGTGTTCCATCAAAAAATAATAATTATTTAAAAAATACTGTTTGTATAAATTTGTCATCCTACTCCTATTATAGATAAAAATTAAAAATTAATAAGAACTTAAAAAATATTGAACATTTAACATTGGAAAAAAATACAAAGACAAAACAAATAACGTGGGAGAGGGAAAGGGGCATATGGATAATTTCTCATTTAAGCCCATTTTTTCTCCAATTTAGGGAGAAAACAACCCCCCCCCCTCCCAAAAAATGTGGGCACGAGGACAAAACAAAATCACCTACCAACCAAACACTTCAATTATTTATTTTTTTTCATATTTTTCCCTCCTTAATTTTCATCTCTCCCAAGATCACTCCAACCAAACGAACTCTAAGAGATAAAACCTTAATTTTGAATTAACCGAAGAGTAAAAATGTCATTTTTCATTTGGACCATTTGATAAAAATGAACACTACTTGCCAAAGACCTTATAACTGAATTGGCACCTCCCCATGCACAAAGTGTTTGGGGGTCTAGGGAGGAAAGGGTTCGAGCTGCGAGATTAGCAGCATATTATAATTATTTCTAAAAAAAAAAAAAATAAACACCACTCTAAAATAAAATTTAGTTCATCACAATCAAAACAACATAAATACCATAATAATCCAACCAGTGGTAAAGCCTGGGTTTTGGGTTAGGGGGCGAGATTAAAAGACAAGATTAGAAGTAAAATAATCTAAGAAATATTGATCGACACAAATAACAAAATATATAAACAACTATATGCTAATATAATCGTCATATACAATCTAATATAAACAATAAACTTTATTTCAGTTTTTTTCTTACCTAGTTTAATTTACTTAATTGCAAAATCTACTTCGATATGAGTTTGTTTAGAATTTGATCCAAACTCATTATTATGATCAGGTTTCTTTAGAATCTCAATTAACTACATATTTCATAGCATTATCTTAAAGATGAGTGTTACGTCCACAACATTTTTACAACAAATTATAGGTAGAAAGTTGTTATTAGTTCTAATTTGAATTCAAAACTTAAATTACTTTTTTTATCCATACATAACAACCAATAACAACTAGCCACTTAGAATTTGTTGTGAAAATGTTGTAGACATAACATTTCTCTTAAAATTAAAATTAAAATTATTAATTCATAGTGAATAACAATCAAATCAAGGGATTAATCTAAATACGCACAATTTAAGCATGTAATTTAACTCTTTAAAATAAATTGGAAAAATAAATCAATGTATAAATATCAAGAATATAATATATATGTGTGAAGTTTTATATGTACCTTAATGCCTTGAATGCTTTTAAAATGTTATGTAAACCTTTTATCTTCCTCTTTTGAGTAGTTAGGACCCGTTTGGTAATGTTGTTCTAGTAACGTTATTTGTATTTTTTGGAAATACGTGTGAGTGAAAAAGTGTGAGGAAATACGTGTAATGTTATTTAAACAACAGTAACAAACAGGCCCTAAAGTTTTGGGTTTATTGCACAAATTCTTGCTTGAGAGAGAGAGAGAGAGAGAGAGAATTGTAAAGAGGAGGTAGACTGGCTAGGCGCTACAGCAAGCACATAAAAGTAGTGTTTTTCTCTCCTATTAGTCAAAGTACTACTCTCTCCGTTCCATTTTTTTTGTCCTGTTTAAAAAGTCAAACTTTTTAAAGGAACATCATTTATTTTCTTGTCTACATTTTAAAAATGTATAAGTTTCCAAAACTACCCTTAAAAAAATTTATCAAAAAATTGAATTAGTAAATTATTAGGGGTATAATAGGAATATTAGTAAATTAATTACTTTTATTTTTAAAAACAGGACAATATTTTGGGACATTTTAAAAATGAAATAGATGACAAAAAGAGTAAGATCAGATGGAGTATTTAGAAATAGGTACAGCTCAAGTGGTTTTTAATTATTATTATTAAGTGGGACCCGGTATTTAATAATAGTATTGCCTGTGAATAGTAAAATTTGGTTTCTCGTTGACAAGCCACATCAAGAATTAATGATAATATGCAATCTAGCACGTTACAATCTCATTGCAATTAATTTTGATTGGTCCTTAATTGCATTAATTCCATGTCAAAATCTCATTGCTTTATGTTTTATGACAATTAGTATGTAACTTGTACTTATTGCACGAGAATCGATATAATTAAATAAAATAATGAAAACAATATATTGTATTTTATTATTTAAGTGATGCTATTGGTTGTTTTTTTTTTTGTTTATCACACAGAGGATGGTATTAGATAAAACAACGAATAAAAAAACAAAACATTGAAAAAAAATATTGCATTTTATTATTTAAGTGATGTTATTGATTTTTTATTTTTTATTTTTGGTTTATGACACAGAGGATGGCATAAGATAAAACAATGAATAATAAAAAATAAAAATAAAAAACATTGCATTTTATTATTTGAGTCATGCTACAATGAAAAAGAAAAAGAAAAGAGAATTAAAAAAACCTATTAACCAACTTAAACATTTCAAGGTTGATTGAGCATGTTTTGCACGTAACCATAAATTCTTCATAACCACAAGAATAAGGTTCATCACGCTTCGAATTTCCCATAATCCATAATCATTCCTTTTGGCAAACCATTAAGGAAATCATAATTGTAAAACTTTTGTCAAGCTTAACAAACAATTAATAAAAATAAAAAAATAAAACTGAATATCGCATCTTATTATTTAAGTGATGCTACAATGAAAAAAAAAAGAAAAAGAAAAAAAGAAAAAGAAAAAAAGAAGAGAATTAAAAAAAGCTATTCACCAACTTAAACATTTCAAGGTCGATTGAGCATCTTTTGCATGTAACCATAAATTCTTCATAACCGTAAGGATAAGGTTCATCTCTTTTCCAATGTCCCATTCCAATTTTTTAGCATGCTTGAAAGTTTGGAATTTTATATAGGGTGGTTCCCGCAGCAAGTAGTCGAAGCATTTTTCGGCATTTTAGAAGCCAATGCTTCCCATGTATCACGATCCTCAACAATAATATCACGATACCCCTCATTACAGTCAAAATCACCCACAATAAGTCCAGCAACTTCAAAGGTAGTACCGTAGTAGGTAGATTATACTGTGAGGAACGATTGGTACAACAATTAATAAGATGCAATCTCACATTTGTAGTATTACATTCAGTGTAGCGATCCCTGGCCATTCTGAAAACCTTAACCAAAGCATTGTTTTTTCATCAAGCATATGTATTAGAGAGTTAACAATTTTGGGATCAATGCCATCATTTTCTTTATCAGATGAAATCGACCTTATCCTATGTTGCACTTCATTCTCTGTATCAAATATGTAAAGTTGAGCAAACTTTGGTTCCGATCCTTCAACTGGTAAGAAAGAGCCAATCAGATGATGATCCTGTCCATTTAGCCTGAAGACATAAGGACCATTTCCATCATTTACAGTTTTGTCAACTTTTCCACCCATTGATGTTATTGCAAACATTGCATTATATCGCCGACAGTTGTCATGGAAATGCACAAATGATGGGCCAACATAATTTAGCAATTCTTCAAGAACTGGAGGTGCACGTTTTAACAAAGGTAAATAAATTTCTCCTTCTACACAGCACAACGAAAACTTTGGTTGTGATGGTCTTCTTGACTTCACATTCCTCTCTTCATACCATAAAATAGCCCCACAACTCTCACAAGTTTGTGTTGGCTTGCCAAAATTCCATGGTTCAGTAAATTTACCTATTAGAAGCAGCAATATTGAATGGGAGTTAGATAGTGTGAACAACGATGTCAAATATAAATTTTAAAGGATTTGGAGATAATCAATAAAATGGAACTCACGCTTTAAGGGGACATTCGAAGTAGGAACTTCAGTTTGTGTATCCTGCTGAGTCAATAAATCTATCAATCAAGAGATGTGGCATGAGAAGGAGGCCAGTTAAAAGAAAACGGTACAGAACTAACAATGAGACAACTAAAGTAATTACCAACTAATGAGAGGAAGTAATTTTTAAAAAGAGCATAAATAATTTCTTTTGCAGGTTTTATTTAAATTTAAAGAATCTAGAACAAAATCAAGTTTTGGTTAGAATGTCAAATATATAATTGGTAGCTATTGGAACCAACTTGTTTAGCTCTACAGTTAAATAGATAAATCTGAACCATTGCTAATTCAAAACAGACTGGATTTCGACTGTTTTTTCAAACATTCATATGCATGTACTTTAATTTGGATGTCCATACATATAGTGAGAGAAAGCAATTTTTAAAAAGAGCATAAATATTTTCTTTCATAGGTTTTATTTAAATATAAAGAGTCTAGAACAAAATGAAGCTCTAGTTAGAATGTCAAATATTTAATTCGTAGGTATTTGAACCAACTTAAGAGTACCCTTTTTGGAGTTTCTAAATTGATTTCAATACATGGAAGAGGAACAGACAAATATTATGCGCAAATATTGCAGAACACCAGGCACCAGCTGGTTTGAACTTGATGAAAGCTTTAGATATTGACGGCTCTTAGTTAGCTAGATTCGTAGTTACTTTAAGTATGTGATTGAAACAAATAACAAACAAAAAGAGAGACTAAAACAGAGTCAAAGAGGTATTGGCACAAGATTCAATGTTTTAAAGAAAGCCGGCTAATTAGAGGGCTGACTTGGTTTTGTTTGTGAAACCGTGAATAGAGGTATGAAACTCATTTATCTTTGGTAAGGGAAAAGAAGATAAAAGTGTCATTGACAAAAACAAAGAAGTGGTGAAGAGGTAATTGGCAACTTACAATAGAGAGGGGTTAATGGAGAGAGTCTTATTGTTGATTTTAATGCTAGCGGGCAAGAGAAAGAAAACAGTTAGCTATTTATTTATTTCAGCTAGTTAGGTAGTTGGGTTTACTGATGGAGTAATGGTACGTATGCACACGGAAAAATGACAACATTCTTATTTTCAAACCTTTATTGAATCTGTTTGGAACAATTACTAATTCAAAACAAACTGGATTTCGAGTGTTTTTTCAAACACTCATATGCATTTATTTTAATTTGGATGTCCATAAATATAGTTTTAAAAGGCATGTATTTTAATTTGGATGATGTATTCCAGTTGGACTTTTCTCTTAGTTAAATAAAACTTACTTACCTTTCCCTCAAAAAAAAAAAAAAATGTATAGCAACAATTTTCAAATTCTCTATTTGCCTTTTTTGTCTTTTATGCTCAAAATAGAAAATTATCAGCATTGTCATATGATTTTATGCATATAATTTACACTTATTATATTAAAAGTGATTCCAATTATATAAAAACTTCTTATTAAACCTTATCTATATATATATATATAAAACCGAAGCCTTTGCTGACACCACAATTTTCCACGTCAGCACAATATTTAAAAAATAAAAAATAAATTTGCTGACACCACAATTTTCCACGTCAGCACAATATTTAAAAAATAAAAAATAAATAAAAATTATAACTCCTCAAAACCCTAGCAACCTTACCCCTCTCTTAAGTTAAGAAATATAAAGCCACGGTTTCTGCAAACTCTCTCTCTCTCCAGACGTAGAAAGCCCTAAAGCATTCAAAATCTACAATGCACGGTATAGATTTTAGCTTATAAAGTTCAGCTTTTGTAAGGTTAGTTTTGTTTATATATTAATTAGTACTTTGTTCACCATTGAATACTCATATAATCAATTTCCAATTCAGTGTTCAAGAATTAAACCAAAATTCTAACTACACTATCATAAAATATTATTATTAGTATGAATTTTATGGAGTTGCGGTGTTCAAGAATTAAACCAAAATTCTTTTAAATTATCTATAATATTTTGTCCTCTGAAAATTTTGTCTCTTTGATTTTATTATATTGTGTTTCTTAAGCTATAGAGAGATTTTCTTTGGTTTCTGCAAACTCTCTCTCTCTCTCCAGATGTAGGAAGCCCTAAACGCACAGTATAGTAATCAAGATCTACAACTCACGGTATAGATTTTAACTTATAAAGTTCAGCTTTTGTAAGGTTAGTTTGTTTATATATTTAGTCCTTACGTTTAGGTTTAGGTTTAGGTTTAGGTTTAGGTTTTAAGAGATTTATATATTACTACTATGTGGCTAAATTTCCCGTGACATCAGTTTTATATTTTTAACCAAATACATCAGGAAAGCAAGAGAAGGCGCATAAATATTTAGTCCTTACGTTTAGGTTTAGGTTTAGGTTTAGTTTTTAAGAGATTTATATATTATTACTATGTGGCTGAATTTCCCGTGACATCAGTTTTATGTTTTTTTTTTTTTTTTTTTTTTTTTTTTTTTTTTTAAATTTGTTTTATGTAAGGTTAGTTTGTTTACATCAGTTCTTTATCTCAAAGATAAGGCTTTTATTTCTACCGCAAAAGCTATTTAGATATGTATCCCTTGCAAGCACACATGAACTTAAATTGTCTTTTAATATATGCATGCTTTATTATTTTCTAATAGTTTTCCCGTGCATCGCACGGGTTAGCGACTAGTATTTATACATAACCATAGATCAATGCTTCCTCGCCTTGAATAAAAAAATGAAAGTTGTAGTCCACTTGACTTTTTTGCAAACTTAAAATTTTTTTCACGAAGTCCCTATAGCAGTCGTCCCACCAAATGAAAGGATTCTTATCTTTTTGAGAGCCCGTATATGAGCTTGACAAGTTAAAACAAGTATAACGACAATTTTCAAATTCTTTATTTTTTACCTCCTCCCTCTAAAAAATGAAACAAAGTCCAACCAACCAATAATTTATTGTTCTATGGTTGCCAACATTATTAAACCGTTGTCAAGCCTTAAGAATATCAAGTTTCTTTACAAGGAAAAATAAGGGTATGTTTGGTAATTGTTTTTTCCCCTTATTTTCTATTTTGAAAAACAATTTTCTATTTTTGAAACTAAAAAACTTGTTTGGCAACTTAAAATGAACAGAAAACAAAAACTATTCTCAAAACTCAATTTGTGAAGGAAATTGAAAATATGCAAAATGTTGTGTAAGGACTCAAAATTTGTAACGACTCCCAAAATGATGTTGGGTTCGCACGTTAAGGGCCCAAACAATATAATTTGTGGAGCGTGGGCTTGAAAAGCTAGGCCTTGGTCACTGGATGACAGTTAATCATGGTACTCATGGTGGACATGCAGAGACGAGCGGTTGTTCGTGGATCTTGCCCATAAAGCTTAATGTTCATATTCTTCCTTTCCCTATTTTGGGTCTCTGGTTTCTGGCCTCCCTCTTTGGCGCATAAGCCTTCACATTATATAGCCCTTCTCGGTTGATCCTGACCCTCCATTTGTTGATCAGGCAAGTACCTACTCGAGTACCTGTCCCATCAGCCGCCTCCCCCCACTCTTTGTGAGTTGCAATAACCGAAACCACACTGTTCAGGAGTCTTTTCCCATTAATATGGCTAGGACGTTTGTGGGTGCATTTAATGCGGAGGTGACGTCTTTACCTTGAACCACCCCCACTCCGTACCCCCATGTGAGTCTCATTCTACTCGCCTCTTCTTCCGGAGGCGCTTTGGAGGCGGCCTTTGACGACATGTCACTCTTCCCTTTGAAGTCTTGGGATGCCGAGGACAGGATCATCCTCAGCTGCATCTCTAGGCTATTTGGTCTTTTACCACTTGTCTTCGGTAACTACTCTCCTCGGCACGGGCCCTGGGTCCTAATGGAAAGTGGGTCGAGTCATAAGTTCTTTGGCCCCACAATAGCCCCTCAAAATTCTGTTGTCTGGATCCTCGACCGGATAAGAGGGTTTTGATGACATCAGGCCTCTGTTAAAGCTTGTTAATCCTTGTCACCTATCGGTTCCCGAGACTCTTCGTCTGCCCGAGACACGTTCTTGGAGCCTTTGGAAGGTGAAACGTGTCCTCATTAAATGCGGGCAGCTCTGTGATTCCCACGTTCAACGGCGCGATGGTGATCTAACGGTGGAGATTTCCTTACCTTTATGGGCGGGAAAATTCGTGCAGTTACTTTCGCTGGGAGATATAAATGATTTTTGGAATTGATTTGTCTCTTCACTTTTGCACTTAAGAGTTCTAGCGCATATATCCTGGGTTCATCCAAATTTTCATCCAAATTTTCATCCAAATTCAAGTCTTTCTCCAGCACAAAAAGCCTGTCCGAGGCACTTTTCCTCTTTTCTGTAAGTTCTCTGCCTTCACTAACTCGTGCTTTTTATTTTCTGGGTTTATTTTCCTCTTGTTCCTCTCCTTCTCCCGTCATCCACTGAGTTTGTTTAGTAACTCTTAGAGAGGGTTAAGTTGAGATTGAGAAAATTGGTTGATACTGAAAAGGCGATGGAAAAGTTCATCGCCGATTATAGGATTCCCCCCAACATGAGTTTGAGGCACTGTAAGATGGGGGAGTGACATCTTTTGAGAAGGACGGGCGAGGTGGTAATTCCCATTCTCGCCTTCGTAGAGGGGGGTATGAGAATCCCCATGGGATCGGTAATGAAGAGTTACCTTAGGCATTTCCAATTAGCTCCCACCCAGTGCGCTGCCAATATGTTTAGGATTCTGGGTTGTGTGGATGCCTTAAACGAAAAAATGGGGCTAAGACTAACCCATTGTAACGTAAATTGGTGCTACAATCTCCAAAATTTGAAGGGCAAATCCTACTACATGAAGACGAGAGACGATAGGGTTCGGCTAATCCAGTGCCTCCCCAACTCCAACAAGGGGTTGAATAAGGATTTTCTTATCGTATCCGGGGAATGGCATGATCGCCTTCCATGCCCGATGGTGGAGGGTGAACTAGGTGGGGTATAGAGAGCAAACGGGTGTCAATCCTTTACGCCATTTTAATTTGGTGTGGTTCGATTACTAACCATGTACATGCTTCTTTTTGCAGATCCAAACGCCTTTCACCAACATTTTCATCTGGTTAACCGGGTCAATTTGGAAACTGTTCTTCAAGTGGCAGTTTTTGTAAATGACGAGGATGGTCAAGTTAGAGCCGCTCACAAAATCTTAGGGTACGCTCCCCTTCAGAAGTCATTTGCCGACCCAAAGCACGTGATCAGCGCTAACCGTCCTCGGCTTCTGAAAATTACCGTAGTCGAACAAGGGTGTTTGATCTCCGAAGGATCTCTTATCCCAGAGGGCATCCCATTGGTGGGCTTTTCGTCGTCTTATTAGGCAGCGAAAGACGAAGGTAATTTGGGTCTGTTCGAGGAGGGTTTTGGGGCATTTGACCAAGTCGACCCGTCTGAGGATCCTTCTGGTGATCTAGGTGACCCAGACTTGTCCGAAGCGGAACTGTTGTCAGCGGGAATATCCTCTCGAGCCAAGATGGGTCTCAAGAGAAAGCCCCCGACCAGCCTATTCGACCTCATTGAAGGTCAACCGGGGAAGGGTGCACAGGAAAAACCGCAATCCAGTGTTCCAACTCCCCCGTCTCAGCCTCAACCTGTCCAGACTAGGTCCTCATCTACTAAGTCGCAACCACAATCTCCCCGCCCCAAACTTCCTGCTCCTCCTCAATCAGCTCTGCCTCTTCGGCCGGAGCCCGATGACTCAAAGAGAAAGAGGAGCCCCAAGGGGAAGGAACCCGTGGATGGGGGAAAATCCCAATCCTTTCAGGAGGGGGATGAAGTCCTGTGAGCTCCAAAACAGTTAAAGATTGGGCACCAAAGTAAGGGGAAAGGGATCGAAGCCCAATCCGCCCAAAGTAAGGGGAAAGGGATCGAAGCCCAATCCGCGCCGAGTGCTTGGTTTCTCGCCCTAATGCTCCACGGGGAGCCATTGTTGGAGAACGCGTCCATGAGGGACCTTGGAGACGGCGACGGCGGTTATGTGGCCGACGCGTTAGGGAGGATCATGCTGCTTCCTACTGATGTGGAGGAGTTGAAGAATATGAGGATACATGAGGTTTTCCTTAGCGCGAAGAGGTACCTGAGTATGGTAAGACTCTTGAAACCTAAGGCTCTATCAATCCTTGCTCCCAGATTTTCATTCACAATTTACTTGTCTCAATTGGCAGGCTATCTAGGCCATCTATAGGATGAAGGAAGAAGTTAAGGGGCAGAGTAAGGCCATCGAGGTTGAACGCACCAAACACATAGATGCTGCGCGGACCCTCAAAGCTTCCAAGGCTGACCTCACGAAGGCTAGGGAGGACTTAAGGGAGGCTGCCCGAGACAGGGATAGTGCCTTGGCAGGTTTAACTGGTGCCTAAAAACAGGCTGAGGAACAGACAAAGCGCCTACTTGCTGCCGAGGATCAATTGTAGATTGCTAAGGTGCAGATCAGCGATTTGAAAAAGCAACTGATCGAGGCAAATAAGGCTAAGGGCGTGGCGAAATTTGCCAAGGACGAAGCCATGAGGGCCAAGCAGGAGGTTGAGTTTGCCAGAACTAAGGCCGAAATGGCTAGGGACAAGGCCGAGGAGGAGGGTTACGAGGCGGGGATGGCTGAAACCCAGGCCTCCCTTAAAGCTCAAATTCCTGGAGTATGCAGGCTATACTGCTCCCAGGTTTGGGAAGAGGCCTTAAAACGAGCTGGGGTGGAAGTTTCGTCTGACTTGTGGAAGGCGGAGAACATATTTTATCCTCCCGCCATCCGTGAGACCGCCTCCGCCAGCTCCGAGGCTATGAGCGATCCACACAAGGCAGGGGCTGCTCAGTCAGAAGCTTCACAAATCATCGTCCCTCCTGGCGAGTCAACTGAAGGAGGAGAGCCTCATGCTGCGACAGAAGCACCTGGAGGTCTGAATCCTGAGATGCCTCAGAAGGTCGCCCCGTCTACAGTCAGTGCCTAGATCTCCTATGCCGAGAAGCCAGCCATCTTTGTTCAGCCCCTTCAGGCCATTCCCCTTACTGATGTCCCCCAGGGCACCGAGGCTGATCCTGCCAAGCCTTCCCAAGAAGAGGATGTTTCCCAGGGCTCCGAGGCTAATCCCGATCAGCCTTCCTAGGATGTGGCCCAAACGAAATCGAAGAAGTAAAAAGCCCTGGCCAACCTTTGTATTTGTTTCTAATTTAATTATTTAACTAGTTTCCCTTTTGTTTTGAAAACTTTATAGTTTGCTTGCAGTTGAACTTATTGACCACATATATGAAATTCTTTTCTTCCTTTTTCCTTTAAATTACATGTTAGTTGCCCTTGCTAATACTTACTATTGTTGCGGATCTCCTGATTTTTGAACTAGTTATCTTAACACGTATGAATGGTTGTGCATATGATATATTTGGGATCATATCCCGGAATTCTAACTTACCCGAGCCCATAGGGCGTTGAACTTGTGTCTGAACATACTTCTGGGGAGATATAAGCACCATCCGAGATGTCATGTGTATTGTTAGGCCGAGCTTGGCATCTAGATTTCCTTTAAGTAGTTGGTTTCCCCATAGGTTTGAGTCCGAGGACCATGCAATACCTTGGTTCTGTCCAAAACTTAGAATTTTCTTTAAATAGTTGGTTTTCCCATAGGTTCGAGTCCGAGGACCATGCAATACCTTGATTTTGTCCAAAACTTAGAATTTTCTTTAAGTAGTTGGTTTCCTCATAGGTTTGAGTCCGAGGACCATGCAATACCTTGGTTCTGTCCAAAACTTAGATTTCTTTTAAGTAGTTGGTTTCCTCATAGGTTTGAGTCCGAGGACCATGCAATATCTTGGTTCTGTCCAAAACTTAGAATTTTCCTTAAGTAGTTGGTTTCCCATAGGTTTGAGTCCGAGGATCATGCAATACCTTGGTTCTGTCCAAAACTTAGATTTTTTTTAAGTAGTTGGTTTCCTTATAGGTTTGAGTCCGAGGACCATGCAATACCTTGGTTCTATCCAAAACTTAGATTTCTTTTAAGTATTTGGTTTCCTCATAGGTTTGAGTCCGAGGACCATGCAATACCTTGGTTCTGTCCAAAACTTAGATTTCTTTTAAGTAGTTGGTTTCCCCATAGGTTTGAGTCCGAGGACCATGCAATACCTTGGTTCTGTCCAAAACTTAGAGTTTTCCTTAAGTTGTTGGTTTCCCCATAGGTTTGAGTCCGAGGACCATGCAATACCTTGGTTTTGTCCAAAACTTAGATTTCTTTTAAGTAGTTGGTTTCCCCATAGGTTTGAGTCCGAGGACCATGCAATACCTTGGTTTTGTCCAAAACTTAGAATTTTCCTTAAGTAGTTGGTTTCCCCATAGGTTTGAGTCCGAGGACCATGCAATACCTTGGTTTTGTCCAAAACTTAGAATTTTCCTTAAGTAGTTGGTTTTCCCATAGGTTTGAGTCCGAGGACCATGCAATACCTTGGTTCTATCCAAAACTTAGATTTCTTTTAAGTAGTTGGTTTCCCCATAGGTTTGAGTCCGAGGACCATGCAATAACTTGGTTCTGTCCAAAACTTAGAATTTTCCTTAAGTAGTTGGTTTCCCATAGGTTTGAGTCCAAGGACCATGCAATACCTTGGTTCTGTCCAAAACTTAGAATTTTCCTTAAGTAGTTGGTTTCCCCTTAGGTTTGAGTCCGAGAACCATGCAATACCTTGGTTCTGTCCAAAACTTAGAATTTTCTTTAAGTTTGGGGGGATTAGCCCCTCGGCCAAGGTGTGGGACGTCGATCTGACGTTGGAAGCCCCTAGAACCGTCCGCGCTACTGACGCTTCGAAGCGTAGCCCCTTCTGGAACTTTATGTTAGGGCACAACAACAGGCTGCTGGAAGTGATGGAGGGACTTTCTCGATCCACCGCCTGTGCCAACGCACAAGCCTTTCCCACAGACGGCGCCAATTGTAAGGACTCAAAATTTGTAACGGCCCCCAAAATGATGTTGGGTTCGCACGTTAAGGGCACAAACAATAAAATTTGTAGAGCGTGGGCTTGAAAGGCTAGGCCTTGGTCACTGGACGGCAGTTAATCATGGTACTCATGGTGGACACGCAGAGACGAGCTATGGTTGTCCGTGGATCTTGCCCATAAAGCTTAATGTTCATATTCTTCTTTTCCCTATTTTGGGTCTCTGGTTTTCGGCCTCCCTCTTTGGCGCATAAGCCTTCACATTATACAGCCCTTCTCGGTTGATCCTAACCCTCCATCTGTTGATCAGGCAGGTACCTACTCGAGTACCTGTCCCATCAGCCGCCTCCCCCCACTCTCTGTGAGTTGTAATAACCGAAGCCACACTGTTCAGAAGTCTTTTCCCATTAATATGGCTAGGACGTTTGTGGGCGCATTCAATGCGGAGGTGACGTCTTTACCTTGAACCACCCCCACTCCGTACCCCCATGTGAGTCCCATTCTACTCGCCTTTTCTTTCGGGGGCGCTTTGGAGGTAGCCTTTGACGACATGTCGCTCTTCCCTTTGAAGTCTTGGGATGCCGAGGATAGGATCATCCTCGGCTGCATCTCTAGGCTATTTGGTCTTTCACCACTTGTTCTTGGCAACTACTCTCCTTGGCACGGGTCTTGGGTCCTAATGGAAAGTGGGCCGGGTCATAAGTTCTCTGGCCCCACATGTTGTTTTCAGTTTCTAATTTTCAAAAGTTAATGAAAATACACATTTAATTTAATGAATCTGTTTCATTTAATGAGTTAGCATTAAAGTTCAAATCTTAGTAACAAAATATTTTACTATTTTCTATTTTTTTCAAAAAACTATTTTTTTTTTTTTAAATTTCAACTAACCAAACATGTTTTTTGTTTCAAAAATATAAGAAAATTGTTTTTCTCTTTATATTCCCAAAAACAAGTTTTTGAAAATAGAAAACAAAAACTGTTACCAAATATAACCTAATATTTTTTATATATAAGTCAATAGTTATAACAATAGAGATTCATAAACAGTTTATAACTAGTTGTTATTTATTAGAATGTAAATTCTATCACGATTTACCATAAAAGCTATAACTATGCTCTCTAATTATCTATTTCAAATGTGTTTAAAATGATTAAACATAGTCTCATACTAATCCAATAAACATTAATTATAGTTATGTATAAACATAAGAGTTAATAAGAAATTATTATTATAGAGTTGAAATATCTTTAATATGTAAATTCAAATTATATATATAACATTAAATGACAAAGGTGATAATTTACTATTTTGAGCATAAAAAATGCATCGTATTAATTTATCTATATATGAAAATGAATAAAAAATGAGATAAAGTGATAAATACAAAACATGACTCTTGGACAATTAATAATAAAACGCTGAATCCCGCGTCACTTTTTTTTTTATTTTTTATTTTTTATTTTTTTTTCACGCGTTTAAGGGAGCAAAATTTATTGTTCATGAGACAAATTTTACTGTCCACGCATTGTTCCGTTACTGTTTACGTACTGTTCATCACTGTAGCAGCACTGTTTATACATTAAAAAATATTAAAAATGGGTCCCACGGCACTATTCACACATTTAAAAATTATTTTGCTACAGTGTTTTCAGTTTTCAATTTTCAATTTCAGCAACAATAAGTTCAATCCAAATAGACCCTGAATAGGTCAATTACTTGGCTATTTTGAGCATAAAAAAAAAAAAAAAAAAATCCATCATATCTTTTTACCTTTGGATCAAGTTCGCTGGTTGCTGGACTAGAATTTACCATCGCTTAGGGAAGCCTGATTGTCGGATGAGGGGTTGTATTCTATCAATATCCCTTCAGATTAGCATCTTTTCCAAATATTGCATCAATCTTTCATGAGATGCATTGCCTTTCAAAGGAATGAAGTTTTTTTTTTTTTTTTTTTTTTTTTTTTTTTTTTTTTTTTTTTTTTTTTTTTGTTGGTTACGAGGTGCGGGATTTTTTTGTTGTTGTTCTTGTAGAAAATAGATTGTTTTATATTTTTATATGAAACAAAATATGAAGTGTGAACAACTTGTAAAACCAATGACTTCATATATTTTTAGATGAGATGACAGTGGCTCTTTATCTTCAAGTCAAGTGAGAGATCGGCCATCGCCCAAAGGTGCTTTAACGAAAGTTTTACTAATATATATATTTTTTTCTATTGTGAACATCTAGAAACTAAATCTGAAGTGTGAGCAACACAGATTCATAATTTAAGAAAGTAAAAATAGTAATTTAAAGTAAATTACCCAATACCATTTTCTAAGTTTTTAGAACACAATTGTTGAGTACATTAGATTGATATTCAAGATTTTATTTTTCAATTTCCTAACGAGAAATTAAAATAGTATAAAGAAAATTTTAAAATCCTCTCTATTTTTCCTCACTCTCTCTACCTATAAAAAATGAAACCAAGTCCAGCCAACCAACTATTTATTTTTCTATGGTTATGTATAAACATAAGGCTTAATAACATTTTTTTTTCTTCATCTTCGGGTACTATCGTGGCAATCTGTAAGTTTTTGAGCACTTCGGAGGCTTTGGAGGAAATAAATTCCCTAAGGTTCCTTGAGCCCTCGGTTTGCCAGTATGCTCAATGTAGACTTTGTCGTCCAAATATTGGAAATTCCTCCTCAAGTGCGACCATCAATTTCAGAAGAAAATCCGGTCCTAAGGCAATACATGCCCCCTTCACCCTTGAGGGCAAACGATCCTGATGCATCTACCACTCTAAATGAGATTTTCGTTTGAAGAAATCTAAGTTTGAAAGCTTCCTTACTAGCCCGTATACGATGTTTCAAAAAAGATGAGAATCCTTTGGTGGGACGACTGCTACAAGGACTCCGTGAAGAATTGTTTTAGTTCACAAAAAAGCCAAGTTGACAGTAACTATCGTGGGAGCTTCAGCTTAGAGAACTTTGAGAGGAAGCATTGTTCTATGGTTATGTACATAAGGCTTAGAATTCTTTATAGAATTGAAATCACTTTAATATAATAAGTGTTAATTATAAGTATATTATCAGACCTTCTAGGATCACTACAAAACGCGGGGGCCTTGGGCCACGTTTTTTAAGCCGTGGCTATAAAAAACGCGGCCCAAGATAGACTGAAGCCGCGTTTCATAAAAACGGGGCCATAAACGGGTTCTTAGGCCGCGTTTTTTAAGCGGGGCCATAGACGGGTTCTTAGGCCGCGTTTATTGAGCTAAAAACGCGGCCTAAGGACCTTCGTATTTTATTTTTTGGTAAACTTTTTTTTTTCTTTTCCTTAACTGTGGCCGCATTTTAAAAACGGGGCCATAGACGGGTTCTTAGGCCGCGTTTTTTTGAGCTAAAAACGCGGCCTAAGGACCTCCGTATTTTATTTTTTGGCAAACTTTTTTTTTTCTTTTCCTTAACTGTGGTCGCATTTTAAAAACGGGGCCATAGACGGGTCTAAGGGCCACATTTTTTTTTTTTTAATTTTATTAAAGGAGGACCTATAGCCACGTTTAAAACGTGGCTATAGGTCCTCCTTTAAAAAAAAAAAAATTGTGTTTACAAGTGCTGAACCCATTCGGTGGGTGTTTTTTTTTTTTTTTTTTTACGTAAGTCTATAGCCACGTTTTAAACGCGGCTATCGGCTAAGCCGATAGCCGCGTTTAAAACGTGGCTATAGGTCCTCCTTAAAAAAAAAATTTGTTTTCAAGGGCTGAACCCATTCGGTGGGTGTTTTTATTTATTTATTTTTAAAGGAGGACCTATAGCCACGTTTTAAACGTGGCTATAGGTTAAGTCTATAGCCACGTTTTAAACGTGGCTATAGACTTACGTAAAAAAAAAAAAAAAAAAAAAAAAAAAAAAAAAAAAAAAAATCTGAGGTTTCAAAATTTGAAACCTCAGACTTAACCACTCATATGGTCCTAGCAAAAGGAAAAAAGAAGCTCCCTCACAGTCTCTCTCTTTAACTCTCTCACAGACTTAACCACTCATATTAATCTCAAAACTCTCTCAATCTCTCTCTTTCTTGCTGATGCTGTATGAATGGGTTTGTGAAAATATGGAGTTTTGTTCATTGTTGTTTGAGTTTTGTTCATTTTTTTTCCCTTTAACTTTCTGTCTCTCTTTGCAGTAGATCTGAAGATTGAGTCTCTCTTTGCTTTAGATTTGAAGATTTTGAATCAATGAAGCTAAAGTGCCTCAAAAAATTATCTCTCTTTGCTTTATTTTTCTTTGACCCATGGCCGAAAATTATTTTCTTTTGTTTGATTGTGTTTTGATTAATTTTTTGTTTGAGCATATGGACTCTTTTTGGTTGTGTTTTTGTTATGGGGATTTTTGTATTTTTGAGCTTGTGCTTTTGTTTTCCTTGAATAGTTTGTGTTCAGTTTGGGTTGATTTCGTTGAAGGAGATGTTTTGTTTGTGTTCTTGTACTGTTTTCTTGTATTTTAGAACATGTTGTGGTTGATTAATTTTGAAATTTTCTGGGTTTTTGTTTGAATTTGAATTTGCTGGGTTTGTATTTTTGTTTTGAATTTCTTTATTTATTTAAAATTGAAATTTTAAAGTTTGAAAGTATTAATTTTAAAAATTTTAATTTTAATTTTTTTTTTAAAAAAACTTTTGATTACTGAAAATTAATTTTTGGTAATTAAAGTTTTTTTTTTTTTTTTTTATATATAAAAAATTTAAGGGTATATAGCCGCGTTTTAAACGTGGCCTAAGGTTAAACCTTGGGTCGCGTTTAAAACGCAGCCCAAGACCACAACCTTAGGCCGCGTTTTAAACGCGGCTATAGGACCTGGTCTTGGGCCGCGGTTAAAAAGTGTGGCCATAGGACCGTGAGTCCTATAGTCACAGGTTTTAGGCCACACTAGAAAGCGTGGCCTAAAAAAACGCGGCTATAGGCTATAGCCACGTTTTTTTGACATATAGCCATGTTTTAAAAACGCGGCCATAGAAAATTATCAACATTGTCATATGATAATTATCATATGACAATGTTGATAATTTTCTATTTTGAGGGTAAAAAATTTAAAAAAAAAAAAAAAAAAAGACGAAAGATTCATTATATTAATTTCACTCTAGATTAAGACGAATTAAAAATAAGACAAAGTGATAAACAAACCATGATACTCAAAAAATTAAAAGTAAAAATATTAGTAAAACTTGTACACATGGCAATTGGATGGACATCTACTTGGCTATTTTGAACATCAAACATAAAAAAGGAAAAAAAAAGAGTCCATTTTATCAATTTATCTCGAAATTGAGATGAATAAAAAATAAACTAAAGTGATAAACAAAACCTTATTAGTAAAATCCATACAAGTGGCAATTAGATGGGGTATCTACTTGGCATTCCCATAACTATTATGAGTTAACTTTTTTTTTTTTTTTTTGATGGGATTATGACTTAACTTTTATCCTATAATAAATATTCTCAAAAAAACCCTTTATCCTATAACTAGTATTATTCTCATGCAATGCATAGCTTATTAAAATTATCAATATGAATAGAAGATAATATTAATAATTAATGAGTCACTTAAAACTTTAATAGTTGTACCTAAATTAACTATTATAGTAATTGAAAGTCACGTGTAAAAAATATATTTATTAATTTACAAACAGACACACAGTTCTATGAACACTTCATATGAATTGGCAAATAAAAATAGGAAAAGGGAACAACGTGAATAGATCCTATTCACAAATACAATTTTTGTTGTTTTTTTTTAGGAAACAGTAATACTTATTAGAACACATGAATACGAAAGTAGTATTCGTATTACTTTTTTTTTTTTTTTAACAGACTTATAATATATTACATAACCAGAGCACTACTACAAAAAGGCCTAACCTTTGTAGTAGTAGCTTGTGGTTATAAGGATTGAAACTCTAATATACACAACTAATGTGAAATAAACATTTCATTTATTTAGATGCATAATTCTAGTTAAAGACCCATGTTTGTTTATAAAGTTATATAATATATAGTTTATTTGAGAACCAATAATTAAAGAATGATTATTACATCACTTTAGAATTTTCATCTAACATATTGACGGTGTTATTATGCCATTTGTAGTTGGTTCTAATAAAGTGTGTGCATCTAAATTATGTATCTAATGGAGCTACAATATAATGAGTATTCTAAAACAACAATAATAAAGAGAAAATATATTGAAAATAGTTTTTTTTTTATAAATATTATATTAAAAGTAGTTAAAAACTTTTGAGGATGATGAATACCTCTTTATAATCTATGTTTTTAGTGTATTCGTATTCCTCTTGATCATAGTTCTTTATCAACAATTTGAGACCATCAAGACTTATTACTCAAGACAAAGAACCAATAATTAACTGCTACTGAAAAATGGACTTGGCAAGTAGAGGTCAACGTTGAATATCATAGTTCTTTTTTTTTCTTTTTCTTTTTTCCATTTATTTGTTTTCTATTTTTTCATTCAAGTTTTAGCAAACAATGTTATTGAATTGTTTAAGATTCAAAACAATCCAAAAAAGAATTGAAACCAAACTTAAGTTGAAACCCTAATTCAATAATTAAAACAATTTGAGTTTCCAATGAAACATTAAAAATGAAATAAAAGCTTAGTTAAGTAAAGAGAGACTCATATGAGAATTGAGCTATTTTATGAATGAGATGGAGAGAGACGAGTGAGTTTCACTTCACGAAGGAAAAAAAAATTGTTATGTTATTCTATTAAAAAGATTGTGTTTTTAAAAAAAAAAAAAAAACTGTTGATAAGTCTAAATGTAAAAAAAAGAAAAAAAAAAAAAAGAAAGCTTTAGCACATTAAGAGGAAGAAATTATGGACGCCCAAGGTGCAGACATATTATGGAATATGCAGATTAATTTCTTTTCCATCCTCGTTAACCTAAACTAGGGCAAGCCCAGCTTTTCATGCTTCTTCCAATTCAATATGCTTTGCAAGCCCCACCACCGTTTTTTTTTTTTTTTTTTCCTTTTAAAAGATACATATAAACATATTTCTCAATGAATGCATGTGTACATCTTGATAATTTGGTCAATCTATTAGACCATTAGTTCTCGTGGAATTGTGAAATTCATGTTGTGGTGGGCCTTTTGCGTTGTTAGGCTTTGACCTCTCCTGTTGTACCATGGCCCATGATTTTGAGGTAGGAGAGTTGGCATTAGCCTAAGTGAAACACATCTTAGGCCAGTTTGCGCACAAGTTGGGTCATTTCAGCATAGACGCGTCTTGGCAAGAGTCTTGAGTGTATGGTGTGCCTGTGGCAGGAACAACTGTTACAGATATTACAGCAAGAAATGCAACGCGGCAGAGTAGCTATAACATTTAACAAATAATACTTACGCATGTGGACACAAGGGGGGTAAAAAGTGTCGGAGTCACCACCTAGTTATATGGTCTAGGAGCCATGAATATAGCGTCCTTTCGAGGAAGGACCTTTGATCTTATTACCAAAGTATGAGTTTGGAGTTTAGGTACGTTCTTGGGAAGGTGTTAGACACCCAAGATTGCCCAACCCTAAGTTTGGCTTCCCATCGTTGTGTCTTATATCTTAACCTTATTAAAAGCACGTTCGATACTTGTATCTATACTTACACACACACACTAGCATACATCGAAGCATACAATCATGACATCATTCATCCTAAAACAACATACTTATCAACCTAAAGCAAGAGAGCCAAACACAAAAGAAACCCTAGCATACGAAATCCTATTATGTATCGAACAAGGCACACGAAAACATACATATCATCATAGCAAAGAAAACATATCATAAACTCTAATAACACATCTAAGCATGTTCCATCATATCATCAAAGTGAAACTCTAACACAAATGCATGGACATTAATGTGCTAATGCATGACTTACCCTTTACTTACCCCTCAGCAGCATGACATCTATGGCATCAATGCATGAACATGTGAATGAATGGTATTAAAACTAAGAAACCCTAAT
Organism: Quercus robur; assembly: GCF_932294415.1. NCBI lineage: Eukaryota > Viridiplantae > Streptophyta > Magnoliopsida > Fagales > Fagaceae > Quercus > Quercus robur. The sequence continues at coordinate 59,813,900 of NC_065538.1, read as the reverse complement.
CTAAACCCTAATTTAAACATGTGATAACAAACAAACATGTTAAAAGGTGAACAGGCAAATATTGGGCTTAAAACATATGAAAAAGAGGTTACACAAAACAAACATGTGAATGAAGAAACAAAACAAACAAAAAATTAGGGTTTTTGGGTAATGGCATCATGCACGCTAGAACAAGTCTGCGTACACATGAGTTCAGCCTGCGTGTGCAGGCTAGATCATGTGTACACAGATCCTTACCCAGAAAACCCAAAATAGAGAAACAGGGCAGAAGCCAAACAAGACAGAAAACGTAAATCTAGCAACCTAACATGCTAAAAAAAAAGACATAAAGAAAGCCTAAAACTAACCTAAATAAACATATATAAACATAAACTAAACAAAGAAACAAATTAAAGGCAGAAATGGAAAAAGAAAAGTTCAAAAGAATACCTTAAAAAAAGAAGCTTTCAAGTTTGATTTTGATCGTTCCTCCTAGTCAATCTATTCACAAATCAATAGAAATGTGATTAGCAACGTTAAACTAAAAGGATTGAGGCTAGAAAAGGTCTCAATAAAAAAAAATAAAAAAAAAATAAAATGACTTGAGGGTGTTTTGTGAAAAATTCCTTTTTGATTCATCATTTTCTAGTGAATTTTAAGTTTTTCCCGTGGGATTTTTATGTGTTTTGAAAATATGCCATGTAAGGCTTTTTATAGTTGAGAAAATGGGGTTTGGAACGGCTCCCAAACGATGTGAGATTCATTCCAAACCTTAGCCATTATTGCAAAAAACTTACATTTCTTATGCTTTTAAACCCTAGCTGCGTACACAAGAATGTGCCTGCATATGCATGCTTTGGCTAGCATATGCAGGTCGCAACCCACGCATGCAGGCTGAGGGCTACTTAGGTCATTTTATTTCCAAAAATAGTATTTTGCTCATTTAAATGGTAATATTTTTCATTTTAACATTCCTTAAGTCAATTTGATATTTGATTGGGCTTTAAACTGGCCTTGGGCCTTAGAGTTTGAGCATAATTAGGGAATAAGGGCCCAAGTCGTAAGAGGTACAAAATGTGGTGTGTACAACACCTAAATAAAAGTACAAAGGAATCTAACAAGGTTATGGCAAAATAATACAACCACAAATAACAAAGTTACAACAAGCAGTTCAGTAATAAAGTAACAAACTAGTCATTCATCAATCAAAAGGTAAAACTCATCTGCCAAAGGTATGGACTTAGCTATTTAGCAAACACAAGTCCAAAAAGGGAGCCGATCTCCAATGTGAGTAACCTTAGAGAAGGTTTCTGCCATAGAGATTACACACTTTAGAAAAAGGACCTAGATGACTTAAACTCTAATTCTTAACTTCTCAGAGAGTGGGTTTGTCAAGAGGGAGAGAAATGGGTAGCCTATTGATGCATGCCTCTATTCCTATAACTAATGCTTTTCTTTGATTTCTGTGTTTTCCTTTTCTTTTCTCTCATTATTCTTCCTTGTTCTACCTCAATTTCTTTTTGTGGTAATGATACCTCTTTTCTTGACGCCCCTCTACTGTTCAGTACTACCACCCTTTATATTGTCTGCCATGAAGAGATTTTCCATTTTTTCCCCTCAACTACTTTTGGCTCTTTATGAGTGTTCTTCCAAGACTGCCCACTAGCCTATCGGTTGCCCAGCCACTACCATTGCACTGAATGTGTTGGCTGCACCACTTCTCATTCCCAGACAAAATGGCCTGTCTTGTTTCTTACTTTCCTATGTTCTTACTACTCTTATCTAGATAAGGATTGAGCCTCTCCCTCACCTACCTCTATGGCATGCATCAAGTGGTCCCATCTTATTCTTACTTCTTTTGGGTGAGATGTCATCCTAGTAGGACATTTCTCCCAAAGAAGTTTGAGCGAGAACCCTAAAATAGACTCCCTCTTTCTCCCCATTACCAAGCTACACCCTCTGATACCCTTGACCCGTGGCCCACCTCCCATGTATTAGCTGAGTGCAAGTAGGTGGTGCCTGGGCCCTTTGTGTATGCTCTACTTCTGTCTGAATCCATTTCATCCTAGCCTTCTCATCATTTCTGCTACCTTCGTGTTTGTTTGATTCTACTATACGTTCTGGTGGGTGTTTAACTCTTGCGACATGAAGGACATATAGGGCTTTTGGGCTCATGTCCCTTGCCTTTCACTCCTTCCCCGGCTGGGCATTGCTTGGGTGAAGGCCCTCTCCTGCTTGCCTAGCCCATGTTCCCTTCTTTCTTGTGTTTGTGGGCCTCTTGGTTGGGGATCCTGTCATGCTACTTCATTGTTCCTACAATATCATTACCTCTATTTTATTTCTCGTTACCCATGGGCTTATGGGCTAATGCTCCTACCATGCCGGTCCACTTTCCATATCTTCACCTCTTTTGGGCTTTATTGGCCAACATTCTTGCTGTGCCAGCCCATTTCATTCCTTGAGTTTCCTCGGCCCATTTACTTCATTTTCACCTCTTTTACTTCCATGAGTTTTTTTCTAAATCCTTTGGGCTTCCTTGACCCAATTACCACATTTTTACCTTTTATTACTTTTCGGGGTTATTGGCCTTTAAGCAAACCTAATGAATTTACTAATTCATTTCCTGGCTTCCTCGACCCATTTACTTCCTCTTTACCTCTTATTATTCTTGTGGGCCTGCTGCCCATTATTTCTGCCATTGCGGCCTGTTGGACTTGATTTACTATTTTCTCTTCTCACTTTCTTCATATTGTTGGGCTTCTTCTGCTATTGGGTCCTTTGTCAAAAGTGGACATCAACACATGTTTAGCTATATATATATATATATATATTTATAAACATGTATAACCCTATTTAATCATTGATTCTCAAACTATAACATATAAATTAGATTAAAGTTAAGAAAATTAGCTTAAACAAAAGGAAACCAATACTCAAAGCCTAATGAATTTGATAAAAACAAAATACAAAAGACAAAGAAAGAGCTTTTTTTCAAATTGTTTGAACTGATTGATTAAAAAAATAAAAATGAATTAAGAATGCATAACTGCGTTATCATGGGATTTGGGAATTCATATATTGGGGTAAGCTTCTCTCCAAAAGATAGATATATATATATATATATATATATATTAATAGAGTTTCATTTGATATAGAATTTAGATCCTATTGAAATTAGGATTTCTAATCAACATGTTTGTTGCCATCCCATGAAAAAATGGAAAAAGAAGAGAGGCAATGTGAATAGAACGACAAAAACATCAACACAATGTAAAAAATAAAAATAAAAATGAAAAAGAAAAAAAAAAGAAAAGAAAAGAAAGAAAGAACACATGAATGACGACGGTAAGGAAATATAAGATAGTTTTTTTTTTGTTATATATTTAAATTCTATTAAAATTACGATTTCATGTACATGTTGCCATTCTATACAAAATAGAAACAAAAAGAAGGATCATATGAATGGAATAGAAAATAAAATGTTGATTTGAACGTAACATAAAATTAAAAAAGAAAAAGAAAAAGAAAGAAAGAAAACGTGAACTATGGCAGTAAGAAGATAGATAGAATTTTCCTTTTTAAAAAAAAAAAAAAAATTAGAAATTAATTATTAATTAAAAAAACACACACACACACACACCAAAGAAGGAATTGTTATTAACATAACTTTATCCAAATAAGTGATAAAACAATAGAAAAAAAGTTGATAAGAATAAATAATATGTTATTTTTATCTTAAAATTTGTTGCAATTTTGTGAAGTCACTTGCCCCTAACTTTTATTATATAGTAAACTATTCGCTAACCCGTGCAATGCACGGGATAGTTAAATAAAAAGATAATTAATCTACCTCATGAAAAATAAATAAATAAAAAGCTAAAAGAATCGATAAGAGGTTGATTTCCCCCATTAAGAAAAAGATAAAAGAAAATAAGAAAAAAATAATAATAAACAACAACAACAACATTAAAGACAATATGAAAACTAATTGCAAAGAATTGCAACTGTTGTATGTTTACTTGGCTCAAAGCTAGAATTAAAATTCAATTTTACAACAATAAAAACATACAACTTCATATTAACTAAAAATCAACCTCATTACACAAATCCGATGTTCGCTATAATGTATTTTGTAGATCATGCATCTAAAAACACTTATTGTGTCAAGAATTTCAATAAACACTATTGCCACTTTTATCTTTGTTCTAGACATTTAATTTACAAAAAAGTCAATAGCAACCGCAATTAGCTATCACTGTTGCTCAATGCTGTGATAATATTGACCTCATCTATTTCCTTTAAACTTGCATGTGAAAACAGATTTCAAGTAAAAATTACATTTTACACAAAATCTAAGCAACTTAACTTGCCTTTCATCTTATAATTAAGTTAATAACATCTTATAATCTTACAACTATAGCTTCTTGCTCATTAAAAGGTCGTAGTCATGCACAAAGCTCCTACTCATTAGACTTTATTGGATTTCGAAAAGTTATAAAATTGCACATCATCAGACAACATAAGCATGAGATGATACTATTTTAATGAAGTGAACAAATCAGAAACAAAATCAATGCATATAACTCTAAATAGTTGCATGCAAAAATATATATATATATATATATATGTATGTATGTATATATTCAAAAGCATAATTGAAAGCTTTTTATCATATAAGCAAAATCATAAATTCTCTTTTAAATAGCCTACATTCCAATTAATAGCTTTTGAGTGTGACTACCTCCAAGAAAATAGAGTGACATACAGGGAGCAATCTTTAGAAGGTAAACTATCATTATTATTATTATTATTATTATTATTATTATTATTGATAGGTAGGTAAACTAATAGCTCATTCCCACAATAGAAAGACATTAAATGAATTGTGCATAGCATAACTATTAATACGTGTCTTTCATGCTCAAAATAGAACCTAATACGTGCAATGGAGCATTCATTATTTGACATGGCATTATCATCTAACTATCAAGTATCAACCTGATGCTGTTGAATTGAATATCAATAACCATTCAAACATAGAAATGTTAAACATCAAATGCTTTCAAGTCGCAATTTCTTAACATCTTTCACTTTTAAATTTTACATGTTAAGTTGACCAATCAATACTCAGAACCTTATAATATTTATTAAAAGTACAGATAAAATAAATTAATAATAGGGTAGGATTGAACCTCAGTAAGTCACTACATGGACATATCATTGTAGAAAATATGGAATGAGACAAATAATCAACTTGTGAGGATGGTCCTCTAATAAATTGCTAAATAAAAACTTTCTACACTGATGACCATATATAATCAAGTGAAGATTATGAAATATAATGCCTAAAAAATGAGTGAAAATATTACATGACAGTTTTTAGACCCCTTAAACAATTGATTTAACCTAGGTAATTAGCCAAATTGTTACTTAGTCCAATTAAACAAGTCTAGGTTATCACAATATAAAAGATCAAATCATGCAAAGTAGCGGAAAATAAATAACACAAGATATGATCACCCAAGAAACCAAACCGGTAAAAACCTGGGGAGGATTTGACCTAGCTATCTTCAAGGTAAACTTGAATCCACTATCTTGAAAGAATCGAAGTTCATACAATAAGACTTACAAGCCCCCACGCTCGACTTCTTATTTCTACCAACCAGTAGAACTTACTGACATGACCACGTGCAAGCTCCGAATCCACAGACTCCTTCTTTCTTGGATTCACCACCAGATACAAGCACACCCGCTTGTGTTTTCTTTAAGCTTCAATGGCAGCAACTGAATTGATCATCAAGGCGTAGATAAATCTGCTCTTTGAAAACCCTAAGTTTGTGTAAAGGAAAGCCCTCTAGATCTCACAAGAGATTTACACAAACCGCAAAATATGAGCAACACTAAAACGTGGCTAGGGTTTGCCTTTTATACTTAGGACAAATAAGAAACCCTAAAAACGTTTAAAAACAACTAGGGCTGAGTTGGACGAATCTGCAGAAAAGCATTCTGCCTGAGCTTCGATCGATCGAGCCTGTCTTTCGATCGATCGAGCCAGGCCGAAAGGCACAATGCTTCCTGCTTTAACTCGATTCCAACTTTACATAAAATCACAACTTTGAGCTAGACTTAAACACTTCTAAACATATTGTTTTGATCATGGTTTGCCAACAATACAATTAGAATTCTAAATACATAAAATCCTAAACTTTAGAACCTAACAAACTCCCCTTTTGGCAATCCGTGACAAAACACAACTTAGAAGCTCAAAGTTTACAAAATAAAAAGCCCTTTACAAAATAATGCTCATAAAACAAATTCAATCCTAACTACTATCCATCAGTTGCAAGTGTAGACAGCAGCTCAATTGAATCAACCTGTATATTTCCTGAAACACTAAACAAAATGCATAACCGCATGTGTGGAAACAATACAAGTAAACAAAATAACTTCTTGATTTCAAACAACACACAAATAAAGACATATATCAATGAATAACTCATAAATATAAATCAATAAGCAGTTTGAAACAAGAAACAAAGAAAGTATCAACAAAACATAAAACTCCCCCTATCAAGAATATCCCATCAAAAACAAGGTAAGAGCTAAAAATGCATAAGTACAAAGTGAAGCACCTAGATACAATCTAAACTCCACAAGCTCCAACCAAAAACAAATAAACTCCCCCTGAAAATAAAAAACCTACAGAGTACTCCCCCTTTTTGTGACGGAATGCCAAAGGGCAAACAAGATATCCATCATCAAAAGGGAGGTGGTCTAAACTGCGCCAACTCCGCACGCAAGGTACGGATCTCATCGAGCACGTCCACCAAAATCTGTCCTTGAGCCGCTTGAACGGTCAAGACATGATCCAACATGCGACGGATTTCCGAATCATCCGAAGCAGTCGGTGGAGGAACATCAGCATTAGCAGCAACACCTGAAGTCTCAGCAGCAGCTGTACCTGTAGAAGAGGAAGGAGGGGGAACACCACTAGATGACGCACCTCTAGGATGAGAAGGAGCAACTCTCAACTGAGCAGCCCTCTGACGAAGAAAGGTGGCACCTATGGGAGCAATCACATGAACAGGCTCACCAGACGGAAAACCATCTAGACCTAAGAAGAGCAAAATCCTATGAATGAAAATAGGATGAATCAGTGCATGCCCTACGGCAGAACTCCTATGAACCTCGTTCAAAGAACGAAGGTACAAGTGAGGAAAACTGATAGACGCTCCAGAAACAAAGGCATACAAAAACACACTTCGCTCTAAAGGGATGGTGTGGAAGTGAGAGATAGGCCACAAGGAATGACACGCTATCCTAAAGAAAAGATAGGCCGTCTCAGTAAATTCAGCGGACGTGATCCGAGGATCAGAACCCCACTGGATAGATGACCCAGTGATGTAAGACATGACAACATCTAATGAGGGTGACTCATCATAGGGATAGTCAGCATCCCGAACAACTAGCACCCCAAGAGCCTCAGCCACTACCCAAGGGGTAATGGTGAACTCTACACCTTGTATCCAACTCCTAACAAGGGTGTTGGAATCATAGACGTGGGAAGAGAGGTTCGAGAAGAACTCTCTAATCAGGGCGGTCGGGGGTGGATGATCTATCTCTAAGAGAGGCAACCAACCTCTAGACTCAAAATTGGCCCTAATGGCCGGATCAAGCTCATCTAACATAACAGCTCGCTCAGACCATATCTTACGTTTACGGTTCAAAGTCTCATAGGCCTCACGACACTTCTCATTCCTAAACTCCTCAACCCTAGAAGGAGACACAGAAGAAGTGGAAGGGTTCCTATTGGCTCTAGTTTTCCTAGGCATGGTGCTAAGATAAGGACCAAAACACAGAGCAAAAGAACAAAAACACAAAACCAAAACCAAGGGCAGACTGCAAGTTAGCACAAAAACAGAATATAGAATAAAAATCTATATGATGCATGAACAAATTTAAATGTCATGATACATTTTCTAATGCAGCGAATTAAGTCAAAAAGGTTCAAATTACAAAATTGGCTTTGAACATTAAGATTTTAACACAAAAACCCCAAAAATTTGGAAAACCACTTGATCAATTTGAAAAAATATTGACGAAGTGATCATTACACATGATATAATAACAAAAATAATGACCAAATACATCAATTGGATAAGCCAATTTCATCAATTTAAGCCAATTTGACAAAATCCCCAATTCGGATCAAATTCAAAACCCTAGAATTTCCAATTTTTCAAAAACCACAAAATTAATCAAATTAAACTATAGGGAACATCATTATAGCATCATAGCACAAAAGCCCATTGATCAATTTCACCAAAATAGGTTCGAATCATCAAAAACCCCAATATGTTGAAAGTGCCGAAAATACCCATGATAATGCATGAAAAATGCATGAAATCAAGAAATAAACTTGAAAAAGAAGGGCAAAAGGGACTTACCGGCCGCCAAGGACAAAAACCTTGCAAAAATCTTGAAGGAAAATGACAAAAATTGGATGGTGGAGCCTAGAGCCAACGCGGAGAGAGAGAAAAGTTGAAAAACTATTTGAAAAAGTAAGTTGAAAAAGTCCAATCTGTCTTTTTTAAAAACCTGATTCACGAGTTTCGATCGGTCGAAAATCAGCCTCGATCGATCGAAACAAACAGAGACTCTCTCTCTCAAATTTTAAAAAAATTTCAATCGGTCGAAAAACAGACGAATTAGGCAGAGGCTCACCATATTTTTGAGGAAAAACACAATTTTTGAAAAACAAGTTAATTTAACTCAAAGCATTGAAATTTAAGAACAAAAATGCATGAGTATGGGATGATATGATTTTCAAATCCAGGATTTTAAGCCCAAAATTCCCAAAAACAAAATTTCTTGCATTCTCCACAAATTTTCAAGCAACAAATTAAGTTTGCACATAATTCAAAGTATTTGCAAAACTTGGTTGGTCAGACCATAAACACACACAATAACATGTACAGTGTTTAGCAAAGAGTAACTCGTGTAGTGTGTGCAACTAGCAAAAACTTGAGATATATGTGAAGTGATATGTGAATAGCAATTAATCACAAAGTCTACAAAATTCATCACAAAGAATTTAAAAGAGACTATCACCTAAAGAGTTACATCATATAACTGCCACATCTCCTAGATCATAAGCTTGCAATCATGGAAGTTTCTTGTATTTATGCCTCATAATATACATTCCAATTTTAAGTTATGTGAGTTTGGCATCAAGCCTAATAGTACACACCAATTTTGATTTTAAGAATTAAGCAATTTAACCCGAGGCTTCACCTTATGTTCTTTTTGTGCATGTGTTACACTTTCTCCAGCACAAAATCTTATGATATGCACTAAGGTGTTCATGATTGGCTAGTGAACAGTGGTGAGATGGTTATTTATGCCTTTCTCTAAAAGTTCAAGTCCAACATTTAAAAACATGTGACTTCAAGATTAAGACATAGTAATCAAAAACCAAAAACATCTTTCCCACACAACATGCACTACAAAGCTTCAACTAGTAAAGTGCAATAAATAAACTCATCAAAACTAAACAAGGTACAAAAGACATGTTATGTGAAAATAAATTGACCAACCTTGTTCTCAAAAACCAAGAAGAATAGTGCAAAACAAAATGTGCTTCCTTTTTCTTCCTTTTTTTTATTTTTTATTTATTTTAATAAAAATAAAAAACACCTAGCATGAAATGCATGAATGTTATGTTATGCAAATTCTAGAAACAAAAAAAAAAAAAAAAAAAAAAAAAAAAAAAAAAAAAAAACAAAACAAAACAAAACAAAACCAAAGAATAATGGTCACAAAGGGTAGAGCAAATGAAGCACAAGGACCATGTCAGAAAGACTCAGTTAGGTCGAGTCTTTTGCATCCAAAACCTTTTAGATGCACCACGAGCATTGGAGTTCTTATTCACTTGAGAATGATTACCAACTCCAAGATTGGAATAAAGGTTTAAAGCCTTTACCAAATCACCAATAAGTACCATAGGATCAAGTGCTTGAGGCACATGTACTTTTGGTTTGTTTGCTCTCTTAGCAGCTTGCAGCTTGTAGCAATTTGGACGGATGTGTCCAGTCTTTTCATAAAAGTGACAAACCCATGCAGGTTTATCATGTATCTTGTCCTTAGATAGGGTAGGCTTCTTAGGCTTAGATTCTTTCAGATCAACCTTAATCTTCCTAGATGATGAACCTTCTAAGGGTTTAACAACCTCACTCATAGGGGGTTTGACAGTTTCACTCACTATCTCACTCACTGAAGGTTCAGAAGAAGAAGATGAAGGAACAAACTTTGTAGAATGGGGAGCGGACATAGAGATGCTATCAACATAACCTAAACCAGTTTTGTCAGAAGACAACTTTTGAACACTCAGCATTTGATCAAGTTTAGAACTAGCAAATCTAGCAACAGATAAATCAAGTTCCACAGATTTAACTTTATCAAGTAAAAGCATGTTTTCAGTTTTCACATTATTCAAAAGATCATTAGCATCAAACAATTTAACAAGCAAAATTTTCTTTTCAAGCTCAAGAGATTCAATTTTCTTCAGACCAAGTTCAACATTCATTGCATCCTTTGTAGCAACTTTGCAAAGTTTATTATAGGCCTCTTGAAGATCTGCCTCTTGAAGATCTGCATCTTCAGAGAGTTCCCCATCAGAAGGGTTCTCTTCAATAGATATGCTCTCATCAACTACAGCAGTAGCGGTGAAAGCAATGAAGTTTCCATCCTCATCACAATCAGACTCATGATCAGAAACTTCACCATCACTGAGAGTTACAGCCATAACCTTACCCTTAGACTTCAAATAGGTTGGACATTCAGATTTCATGTGTCCATACCCTTGACATCCAAAACATTGAGAGCCCATGGAATTGTTTGAAGATTGACCTACTCTTTCTCTAGGTTTATCATTGTTGTTAACCTTAGTGGGATCATGCTTCCTAAAATTTCTAGGTTCAGCAGTGTTTGTGCCTCTTGCCTTTCTATTGCTATTCCTGAGAAAGTTTCTAAAGTTCTTGGCAAGATAGGCAATCTCTGTAGCAGAGAGCTCATCATCAAATCCACCACCTTCAACATTATCAACTGACTTAAGAGCCATTGATTTGGATTTGGTAGTTTTGGGTAGATCCAACTCATAGGATTGAAGAGATCCTACAAGTTCATCAACAGGGATGGAGTCCACATCCTTGCTTTCAGTAATGGCAGTCACCTTGGGTCTAAAGTCTTCAGTCAAAGATCTAAGAATCTTCCTAACAATTTTAGGTTGATCATAGATTTCACCCAAGTTAAAAGCAGAATTAACAATATCATTCAATTTAGCATAGAATTCATCAAAAGATTCATCATCAGACATCCTAATGCTTTCAAATTTAGAAGTCAATTGCTGCAATTTGTTTATTTTGACAGCCTTTTTGCCTTCATGCACAGTCTGGAGGATATTCCAAGCAGTATGAGCGATCTCAACATTCGAGATTCTCTTAAATTCCTCCATAGAAACAGCGTTAAAAATCGCATTCATAACCTTGCTATTAAACGAAGCTGCTTCTTTTTGAGAAGTTTCCCACTCACTAACAGGAGTAGTGGGCTTCTCCCATCTGTATTCAACGGAGTTCCACACCCTCTCATCAATGGATTTCAGGAATGCTTTCATCCTTACTTTCCAGTAAGCATAATTATTCCTATCAAAGTGAGGATGAATAACTAAAGAGTGTCCGTGTTCCATGACAACAGGGGTTAAGGATCAGCTCAGTGATCAAAGGATCAACAACAAAAGAGCTACCCGCTCTAATACCACTTGACAGTTTTTAGACCCCTTAAACAATTGATTTAATCTAGGTAATTAGCCAAATTGTTACTTAGTCCAATTAAACAAGTCTAGGTTATTACAATATAAAAGATCAAATCATGCAAAACAGCGGAAAATAAATAACACAAGATATGATCACCTAGGAAACCAAACCGGTAAAAACCTGGGGAGGATTTGACCTAACTATCCTCAAGGTAAACTTGAATCCACTATCTTGAAAGAATCGAAGTTCATACAATAAGACTTACAAGCCCCCACGCTCGACTTCTTATTGCTACCAACCAGTAGAACTTACTGACACGACCACATGCAAGCTCCGAATCCACAGACTCCCTCTTTCTTGGATTCACCACCAGATACAAGCACACCCGCTTGTGTTTTCTTTAAGCTTCAATGGCAGCAACTGAATTGAACATCAAGGCGTAGATAAATCTTCTCCTTGAAAACCCTAAGTTTGTGTAAAGGAAAGCTCCTCTAGATCTCACAAGAGATTTACACAAACCGCAAAATATGAGCAACACTAAAACGTGGCTAGGGTTTGCCTTTTATACTTAGGACAAATAAGAAACCCTAAAAACGTTTTAAAACAACGAGAGCTGAGTTGGACGAATCTGCAGAAAAGCATTCTGCCTGAGCTTCGATCGATCGAGCCTGTCTTTGAGCTAGACTTAAACACTTCTAAACACATTGTTTTGATCATGGTTTGCCAACAATACAATTAGAGTTCTAAATACATAAAATCCTAAACTTTAGAACCTAACATTACAGTATATAAATGCAGAACTGATATAAGAAGGCAATATTTCTAACATGTTCCCAATTTTCTTGAAGTTCCAAACAATGTTGATAATATGTAAGGCACACAACATGATATACAACAGCTAAATTTCTTTCATCAAGGCATTCGTTTTAATAAATTCCAATCACATCAAAGAAAAATTTGGCATTTGTGAGATATAGAAAATGATGACCATAAGTCAAGTTAAATAGCAAAGAAAGAAGTCTGGCCTAATGATGAACATTACGCTCTTTGCAAAACTTACCGCAAAACTTGGAAAATAGAAAGAGCGAAAACTTAGCCAACATGTTTAGTGGGTGCCTACTTTGGAAGTTCAGTTTTTGGAAATACGTGTGGGTGAAAAAGTGTATAAAAATATATGTAATGTCGTTTAAAAACTGAAAACGGTTGTTTAAGTGCATGTACCAAACAGGCTCTCAATTTCTCCCATAGAAAATAGAAAGAGTGAAAACCCACTGCCACTAGTAAACAAAGAAGGCCGGCAAAGGTGGAAGTTTTGGAGACATAGACTGGATGGAGAGAGAAGAGAGAAATTGAAGCATTAATTTTATAGCTATGGTAGGGTTTTTCAGTTAGGGGTTTTTATGCGTATGAGTGTTGTAGTCAGGTTTTTTCAAGAGTGCTGTGGGTTTTAGGTTTTTTTTTTTTTTTTTGGTTAAAAATAGTTTTTTTTTTTAATAATACTGATGTGGAAAATTGTGGGAGATTCAGAGGTTTCGGTTATATATATATATATATAGATGATATATAATATTTAATTTTTTGTGAAAATGTATTTGATTAGACCAGAATTTTTAATTTCCCCAAACCCGAAAATGTTTTAGGTTGAAGCAAACGGGCTAAGTTGGATATCAGGTAATCGATTTTGAACACAATTTGGATGTGGCAATATCTAATAGCTATTGGCGCTTTTTATCTGAAAGTTCAATTAGTGTATAAAATACTATGAACGTTTAGACCCCCAATTAACAAATTACCAATTCAAGCTTAATATCAAACAATTAATGTGCGGAATATGAACATAAACTTAATACATAATTGATAAACAGTCTAAACCAAATAAAAACACATTCACAGCAGAAATTAAATGGCAAAGATTAAGGGAAGAGAGATGCAAACACAAGGACAACACAACGATATGCTATTAAAGAGGAAACCGAAACTCTCGGCGTAAAACCTCTCCGCTGCCCTCTAAGCGGTAAATAATCCACTAAAGAATATAGTTGGGATACATGAACAGCAAAAGACCCTTCAAACCTAATCTACCCAATGTACCTAAGCCCTCCAAACTCCTACTCCAACAAGGTTACGCTGAACCTATTTCTTCTTTAGTTTACTGGATTCATCTACTTGATCATAGCATCAACCAATATAAAATTGGTCCCTTCTTAACTGCTTCCCAAAACACCAAATGGCCTTCTCACAGATATGGGTATGGTGAGAAAAGGTTTTGGTAATGTACCTCTCAAAGATGTAACAATGGAGAGGAAGAGAGTAGAGGAATTTGAAGAGTCTCTATGTGAAGATTATGGATGAATCAATCTTGTTTTTCTCTCTCAAAATTCTCTCTGGAAGCTCTATATATTTCGTGGGTATAAGGGTCTATATATAGTGGGGTGAGAAAGAAATGCGAAGAGTCAGTTTTTCCCAAACAGGATGGTCCGGCAGCTTGGCCTCATGATTGGACTGAGTCGCGAGTTCAAGTCGCGAGCTAACGGCCTGGCTAGCCTGGGACTTTTGTCCTATAGTGCAACAGCTGGCATGACTCTTTAGCTCCCCTGCATGCTTCACACGTATGCCAGCTTTGACGGCTTGCCAATCGCGAGTCAGCCGCGAGTTCCAGCCGCAAGTCTCTGCATCCTTGCACAATCTTGAGCATTTCTTCACACTCTCTCACTCACTACCCTTACATGATTCCCACCTAAATACAGGGTTACTAATTGCTAAAATACAAGCAAATTTGGTACGGAATAAAGCCAACAAGATGGTTGATAAAATTCAACCTTACAATATCCATTGAAAACTAGCAATTTCCACTAGTTTTGTTGCACAACCCAGAAAATGACCCCTATTCCACGTACCATAGTTTGCTTAGAATTTTTAAAACTTAGATTTATTTATAACATTTCTACAAGGGATTCAAGTTAGGCAAGTAATGAAAACCAGGCATTGCATTCCCATATAATTATATTTATAATTGACTGGAATCAATTATCACCATCATTATTTGAACGTGTACTTTCATATTTTTCCACTTTTGTCTTTACTCTCTTGTTTTCTTTGGGGACAAGACATGCTATTATTATATGTCAATGGACCTATTTCACACGGCGAAGAGCCCCCAAGCCCAATTGTGGATTGCCCCCAAATGCCGGGAAATAGTTTACCATTTATGTCAGAAAAACTAGCATATTATTTTTTTAAAAAAAATACTTATACCAAATAGCCAATTGTGTGTTTTCAGTATTGAAGTTATAGAAATATTATATTAAATTTTAAAGAGTTATTATTAGGAGTGAACGCCATAATTTGAAACCAGGGACGGAAGGAGACTTGGACTTAGGGGGGCAATGGCCCCCCCTAAATTTTTTTTTTTCTAAATTAATATATGCATAGTCACCAATTTTAGCAATTTTGTTCTATAAAATCACACTTTTCCCCCTTAATATTATTATTGATTCTTTTAGGAGTACTACTCTAGCCACAAAATTTTCTATAACATTTTTACAAACTATTATGGTAGTAAACTTTTATTAGTTTGCATCTAGGCCCATCACTTACATCGTTTTTTTTTCTTTTAGAAAGACTTACATCGCATTTTTACTTACTAATAACCACTCACCACATTAATAATTTGTAAAAAAATTTGTAATTCTAGCATTTTCCTCCTTTTAAAGACCAGATCTAAAATCTAAAGCAAAATAAACAAGCCCAAAAAAACTATTCAACAACAAAAATTACCAATAGTAAAGCTAAAAACAATTAAACTCAATTAACCAATTTTACCTAAAACAAACAACCTGACCCTTTAAAAAATTTTAAACAAAATAATTTTGTCCATACCTGGATGCACACATAAAAAATACAAAAAAAAAAAAAAAAAAAAAAAAAACTCATTAGCTGTTAAGCAACTAAGCCGAAAGATAGAGCTACCATACGCAACTAACAGCAAAACTAAACTACCCCCGTA
Source organism: Quercus robur (assembly GCF_932294415.1). NCBI lineage: Eukaryota > Viridiplantae > Streptophyta > Magnoliopsida > Fagales > Fagaceae > Quercus > Quercus robur. The sequence goes on along the minus strand of NC_065538.1, from coordinate 59,798,105 downwards.
ACTTCAAGTTCTGGCTCCGTCCCTGTTTGAAACTCTTTAAAAAAATAATATCAAACATATATATATATATATATATTGCATTATGAATACTCAAAACCATAGATTTGAAACTTAGACTATTCAAAAAAAAAAAAAAAAAACCTAGATCTTATTAATGAAATTGTTAATTAATTTGACTTAATATTAGGTTAAACAACTTGTGTTTAAGGGGTCCAAAAAAACGTACAAGTGGTATCAGAGCAGGTTAGCTTTAGTTTTTAGATCCTTTGATTTAAGAGTTGATCATTGACTCTTGTTGTCATGGAACACGGTTACTCTCTTGTGATCCCACCTCACTTTGATGGGAACAACTATGCCTACTGAAAAGTAAGGATGAAAGTATTCCTGAAATCAATTGATGAGAGAGTTTGGAATTCTGTTGAATACAGATGGGAGAAACCCACTACTCTTGTAAGCGAGTGGCAAACTTCTTAAAAAGAAGCAGTTGTTTTTAATAGCAAAATTATGAATGCTATTTTTAATGCTGTTTCTATGGAGGAATTCAAGAGGATCTCAAATGTTGAGGTTGCTCATACTGCATGGAATGTTCTCCAAACTGTGCATAAAGGCACAAAGGTAGTTAAGATTAACAAACTGCAGCAGTTAACTACTAGATTTGAAAGTATTAGAATGTTTGATGATGAATGTTTTGATGAATTCTACGTTAAATTGAATGATATTGTTAACTCTGCTTATAATTTAGGTGAAATTTATGATCAACCTAAGATTGTTAGGAAGATTCTTAGATCCTTAATTGAGGATTTTAGACCCAAAGTGACTGTCATTACTGAAAACAAAAATGTGGACTCCATTCCAGTTGATAAGCTTGTAGGATCTCTCTAGTCCTATGAACTAGACCTACCCAAGACAAACAAATCCAAATCAATGGCTTTTAAGTCAGTTGATGATGTTGATGAGAATAAATTTGATGATGAACTCTCTTTTACAGAGATTGCATATCTCACCAAGAATTTTAGAAACTTTCTTAGGAACAATAACAAAAGGGCAAGAGGTAAAAACAATGTTAAACCTAGGAATTTTAAGAGGAAAGAACTCACTAAAGTGAACAACACTGATAAATCTAAAGAGAAAATAGGTCAAACCTCTAATAATTCTTTGGGACAACAATGTTTTGGTTGTCAACGGTATGGTCATGTGAAATCAGAATGTCCTACATTCTTGAGATTAAAGGGTAAAGCTATGGCTGTAACCCTTAGTGATGATGAAGTTTTTTATCATGAGTCTAGTAGTGATGAGAATGGAAACTTCATTACTTTCACAGCTACTACCATAATTGATGAAAGTATTGTGGTTGATGGGGAACTCTCTGAGAATGTTGATTTGCCAGAAGCTTATAATAAGCTTTGTAAGGTTGCTGCAAAAGATACTATGAATGTTGACTTAGGTTTAAAGAAAATTGCTTCTCTTGAACTTGATAAGAAAAATTTGTTGTTGAAATTGTTTGATGCTAATGAATTGATTGATAAGGTGAAGACTGAAAACATGTTGTTGCTTGATAAAGTTAAGAACTTGGAATTAGAATTATCTATTGCTAGAGAACAAACAAATGGGTCTGCTAGTTCTAAACTTGATCACATGTTGAGTGTTCAAAAGTCTCCCTTAGACAAAACTGGTCTAGGTTTTGTAGATAGCATCTCTGTGTCTGAAACTCATTCCACAAGCTTTGTTTCTTCTTCTGAGCCCCCCATGAGTGAAATTGTCAAACCAGTCAAAGTTACACCTCCTAGGAAGATTAGGGTTGATCTTAAAGAGTTTAAGCCTAAGAATCCTACTCTCCCTAAGGATAAGTTACATGATAGACCTTTATGGGTTTGTCATTTTTGTGGAAAAATTGGGCATATTTGTCCAAACTATTTCAAGTTGCAAGCTGCTAAGCGAGCAAATAAGCTAAAAGTACATGTACCTCAAGCATAAGATTCTATAGTACTTATTGGTGAGTTGGTAAAGACTTTAAACTTTTTTCCAATCCTGGAGTTGCTCATTATTCTAATATGAACAATAACTCCAATGCTAGAGTTGCATCTAAAAGGATTTGGATGCAAAAGGCTCAATCTAATTGAGTATTTCTGACATGATCTTTGTGCTTCATCTCTCTACTCTTTGTGACCATTATTTTATTTTATTTTTTATTTTTTTTTTTTTAGGATTTGCATTGCATAACATTCATGCATTTCATGATGTTTTTGTTATTTTTAAAAAAAATTAAAAAATAATAAATAAAAGGAAAGGAAGGAAAAATGTGTTTTGCATTATTTTTCTTGAACTTATAATCAAGGTTGGCCATATTATCTTTACATAACATATTTATGTACCTTATTTAGTTTTGATAAGCTTATTTTACTGCACTTTACTAGTTTTAGCTTTGCAGTGTATGTTGTGTGAGAGTTGTTTATAGTTTTTAATCACTTAATCTTGATCTTGAAGTCACATGTTTTTGATTGTTTGGACTTGAACTTAATGAGAAAGGCATAAATAACCATCTCACAACTGTTTACTAGCCAATCATGAATACCTTAGTGCATATCATAAGATTTTGTGCTCGAGAAAGTGTAGCACATGCATAAAAAGAACATAAGGTGTAGCCTCGGATTAATGCTAAAATTGGTGTGTACATTATTGGGCTATAATCAATTTACAATGAAATAAAATTGGTGTGTACATTATCTTAACTATTCTAATAATTTCCAAATCAAATAAAATTGGTGTGTATATTATGAGATAAAATAAGAAACTTACATGATTGTAAGCTTGTTTTCTAGGAGATGTGAGAGTTATATGATGTAACTCTTTAAGTGATAGTCTCTTTTAAACATATGTGATAAATTTTGTAGAAATTGTGATTGATTACTATGTACATATCACCTCACATGTATCTCAAGCTATTGCTAGTTGCACATACTACACAAGTTATTCTTTGCTAAATTTAGTACATAATATTGTGTGTGATCTTGTTGTGGCCACCCAAGATTAAATCTGCCCTGATTCTAATGCAAAATATGTTTAATGGTTGAGTTTTGAGGACAATTTGATTGAAAAACTTGTTTTGGGGAGATTTGGATTGAATTCAAGTGTTTTTGAAAAACTTTTCATCTCATACTTATGCATTTCATTCATAAAACAATGTGCTTTAAGGAGTTTCTGCATTAAAATGTTCTGTTTTTCAAAAATCTGAGTTTTCTAGATTTTCGATTGATCGAACCTATTGCTCAACCGATTGAAAATGCGATAAAACTTGTGGTTACAATCTGCCTGGCTTGATCGATGCTCGATTGATGTTGGATCAATCGAATATGCTTTTCGCTCGATCGAAGTTATTTTTCGACCAATCGAATTTCGGTCTGAAGGTTTTTTAAAAACTGTTTTCTCATGTGTTCTTCATTCCTTTTAAAACTTTTCAAACACTCTTTTGACTGTTGTTCTTTGACCGATCCAATCTAAAGCCAAATTTGTCGTTTTCTTCCTAAAATTTCTCAAGGTTTTTTGTCGTCTTATGCTAGTGAGTCTCTTTTACCTTTTTTTTTTTCATTTTATTCACATTTTTCATGCATTTTAGTTGAAATTTTTGATCTCATAATTTTTGGGGTTTTTGAATTTTAATTTGTTTTCTTTCACATTTGATCATTGGGTTTTTGTCTCTAGATGTTATTAATATGATTCCCATGCATTAATTTGATTAATTTTGTGATTTAGGAAAATTTTGAAATTCTAGGGCTTGAAACTTTAAGAAATTGGGGATTTTGTTCAATTGGGCTTCAATTGGTAAAATTGACTTGTGTAATTGGTTGATTAATTCATTATATGATGTTTTCTAACTAGTATGATGATTAATTGCTCAATTTGGTTTAATTTTTGAAATTGGATTTTTCAAAATTTGGGGTTTTTGTTCTAAAACTCTATGTTCAAGTCAATTGTTGGTTTATAATGTATAGTTGAACAAATTTCAATGCATTAGAGCATACATCATATAGATTGTTATTCTATATATTTTTTTCTCTAACCCTCTCTAATGCAGTCTGTCTTGGGTTTTCTTTGTTTTCTTTCTTTGGTTTCTGTTTTTGTCTTTCCTTTCCAACCCTTAGCATCATGGTTAGGAAGACTAAAGCCAACAAGAAAACCACCACCACCCCCTCTACCTCGGCTTTTGAGAGTGATAAGTTTAGGTTTGAGAAAAACCAAGAGACCTATGAGAAGCTTAACATATTTAGGTCTGTTTGGGCTGAGCGTAAGGTCATTCTAGATGAGCTTGATAGGGAGATTAGGAGAAACTTTAAGCGTAGGGGTTGGTTACCTCTTATGGACATTGAGTACCCTCCTCCAGCTACTTTGATAAGAAAGTTCTATTCGAACCTCTCTGTCCACTCCGATGATTCCAACACTCACTATGTGATGAGTTGGTTAAGGGGTGAAGAGTATATCCTTACTTCTTCAGTAGTGGCCTTTGCTCTTGGTGTACCTTTGGTACGACAGCCTGTGCACCCTTATTCTGAGACCCTTCCTCTTGATGACTTTATGTCATATCTCACTAGTACTTCCATTAGTTGGGGTACTAATCTTCGTATCACCTCCCATAAGCTTACTAAGCTCAATTACTTGTTTTTTCCGAATTTCTTGTCATTCGATTTGGCCTATCTCTCACTTGCACACCATTCTTATTGAGAGATGTGCATTTTTGTATGCCCTTGTGACTGATCCTCCTATGTATTTTCCTACTCTTTTCATTCGTTCTTTAATTGAGGTTCATAGGAGTAGTTCTAAGTCACATGGTCTTTTCTTTCCGGTGTTTATTCATAGGATTTTATTACATTTAGGATTAGAGGATTTTCCTGCATCTGAGCCTGTCCATATCATCGCTTCCATAAGTGCCACATTCCTTAGACAAAGAGCAGCTCAAATGAAAACTAGCTCTAAATGCCCTAGAGTAGAGTCTTCCACAGGTGCTGCATCTCAGCCTCCTTCTTCAGGTGACCCCATAACTGAGGAGTTTGTCGATCCTACTGCCGCTGTTGATCTTCTACCTTCTTCTTCGAGTGATTCATCCATTCGGAGTATGTTGGATACTATCATGACTGTTCAGGCGGCACATGGACAGCTTTTGGTGGACGTGCTTACGGAGCTTCAGGTCTTGCCTGTTGATTTGGCGAGTGCTCGGCGGTCTTCTCCACCACCTCCTTTTGATGATGAGTCCTGATTGCTCTTTCGAGTGATTCATCCATTCGGAGTATGTTGGATACTGTCATGACTGTTTAGGCAGCACATGGACAGCTTTTGGTGGATGTGCTCACGGAGCTTTAGGCCTTGTGTGCTGATTTGGCGAGTACTCGGCGGTCTTCTCCACCACCTCTTTTTAATGATGAGTCTTGATTGCCCTTTGGCAATTCATCACAAAAAGGGGGAGTACATATTTGTTTATGGCATGGAGATAGGGGGAGTTTTGTTAGATTGTATCTAGGAGTTTCATGATGTATATTTTTTTTGGCTCATGATGTATTTGTTTCGGTCCTAATGTATTTATTTTTATGGGTTGTATATGTCAAAGGGAGACACTTTGTTTTATGTTTCTTTTATTGTTTCTTGTTTCACATGCGCTACATTGGTTATTGATTTATATTATGAGGTTATTCATGGTATATGTCTTTTATTTTATGTTTTGTGAAATCAAGAATTTTATTCTATTTTACTTGTATTTTCCACACATGCATTTATGTGTTTGTTGAGTGTTTCAGGAATATACATGTTTATTTAGTCGTGCTGCTGTTTACACTAGCAACTGATAGATAGTAGTTAGGTTGAATTGTTTTTGGGCGAATTAATTTTTTAAAGGGTTGTTTGTAACTTTGAGCATTTCAGTTTTGTTATGTGTTTTGTCACGGATTGCCAATGGGGGAGTTTGTTAGGTTCTAAGATTTTAGAAACTAAATGTATTAGAACTTCAATATGTAATGTGTTAACAAACCATGATCAAAACTTAGAAACTAGATTTAGGCTGCTCAAAGTGTGTTTATGTGTAAAGTTGGAATCGAGTGATTGCAAAATTTACTAGACTAAATCTGCAAAGCTCGATTGATCGAAGATTAGACTCGATTAATTGAACCTCGTGCAAATTTTTTTTTTCTGCAAAATTTTCAACTTAGCACAAGCCCATATGACATGTAGAATTTTATGGTTTGTTTCAAGTATAAAAGAAAAATCCTAGCCACGTTTTAGTTGTTGTTGATATGCTGTGTGTATGAATCTTCTGTGAGATCAAGATGTCACTACAATAAAATGTATTTTCAGTGACGAAAAAATTCATCACTAAAAGTCCAATTTTTTGTCACTAAGGACCTTTAGTGACGAAATTAGACTTTAAGTGACGAAACTCATTTCGTCACTGAAACCTCATCACTAAAAGTCCTAGCGACGAAAAATTTCGTCACTAAAAATCCGATTTGATTATTAAAAAAAAAAAAAACTTTTAGCGACAAAAACGTTTCATCACTAAATGTTTTTCTCGCTAAAAACACTATTTAGTGACAAAAATATTTCGTCACTGTAACTATTTTTAAGAAAATCCAAGCACATATAGTGATGAAAATTTTCGACACTAAAACCATTTCTTACAAAATTTTGCTACATTTAACGACGAAATATTTCGTCACTAAAACAATTTTTTGTTGCTATATTTGTGACGAAAAAATTCATCGCTAAAACTTATTTTCTGTTTTTATTTTTTTCATGGTTTTGATATTAACATGTAACCTGTCATTACGTTATTAAAACCTCAGATTTGAATAACACATTTATTTCAACAACACATTTATAAAAAAAAATTCATACATTTCACAAGTAAAAAATAAAACGAGTATCCAATCCAAACTCCTTCCATACAATAATTGTTTGCAATACATACAATAACTCAAAATATTTTATAACAATACAAAAAGGATAGCATAATATAATTAGAACTAATGGAAAATATCATCATATGTCTTCAGGTAATGCCAAAAGTAAATCCCTAAAAGCCACCAATAAGAAATCTGTACAAATATAAAAACAATACTACATTAAAATTGTAAAGTAAAAACATTAATTATGTTATAAGAAACATTTCTAACAATGCATTAAGAGTAGCCACACCAATAAATTAAAATCACAACTCCTAATGTATAAGTTGTAGAAAACAAATATAGATTTTCAAATGTAATATAATACAATTAGTTTCAAATAATGCATCAAAAAAAGTAATCACATCATGGGTCAATTGTTAAAATAAAGTAGTGTTTTAACTTGAAGTTGAATCACCTCCATAGGTAAGAGCGTCATCATAACCTTTGCTCCTTAAAAAGTTAAGAATATTCTTTTGGACCTCTTCTTGCTTAGCTCGCTCCTCTTGGTCCCTAGTTCCTGCCTCTTTGAGCTCAATTATCTCATTTTCTAACCGTTAGATATACTCCACCGAGGAATTTGATGAAGCGGTGGTTACTAGAGAAGAGGAAGGTCTCATGCCAAATCCTTTTACAATATTGGACTTCTCAAAAACCAAGTTTGAGATCTCCTTTTGTGTAAGGGGAATTGCATTAGTATTTTGACAATGATTCGCTTGCACTTTGAGAATATTTTCCTATCATTTGAAAGAGAGAAAGAAACAAAAAATTACAACATTAATACTAAATATGTTATAACTTTACCTTTATACACACTTAAAGTTATCAAGATCAAGATTGATGTCAAGAACTTGATAATTTCTTCGGTTGCTGTTTCAAGAGCTTAAAAAAAAACACACGTAGGAGAACTTGTGGTTGCTATGGATCAAAGAAAGTTGTTCGTAGACTCGGAGCTGTCATGTGATCGTGATAGTAAGTTTTTTACCTGAGGTAGCAATAAAATGTTAGTGGTTTAAGTCTTATTGTACAAACTTCAATTCTTTCCTAGTGAATTTGTTTTACCTTGAGAATAGTTAAGTCAAATCCTCCCTAGATTTTATACCAGTTTGGTTTTCCTGAATTATCATATCATGTGTTCTATATATTTCCGCACTATTTATATGATCTGATTTGAATTAATGAACTTGTTAATTAACTTGACTTAATATTAGATTAAACAACTTGTGTTTAAGGGATCTAAAAAACGTACATATATAATAATTGGACAAGGATTACCTACAAACATGTTTATAGGAATTACTGCAGACAGTGTTATGTGGCAGCTTGTGAAGCTAACATCTGTCTTGGCCCATGAGCATGTCAAGTGACCAGCCGAAGTCACCAAATTCACTTAACCATAGATAGCACCAGGCCACCAAGTAAACACATAACCTGCCTTACAAAATTCTAAAGGGCCCTAACCCATGAAGAAAACAAACACCCAAAAAGCAAAACCAAGCACCAAACCTAATCTTCCAAACCCAATTTTACAAGACCCAGAAAACCAAACCCTCACATCATCCACCACAGGTCCACATAGTGAGCTCATGTCATCAGTCCTTGTATTGTAATAAATACTATAGAATGCAATTCGGGTCCTATCAGCCTTGGATGTGAAGTTGAGATTAGCAGTCTGAAAGGTAGAGTTAGAATCAGGAGTATAATGAATGTTTTGGGCTTGGTCTCCAGCAAAGGCCATGACAGCAAGTGGCTGCTTGCATTTGTCCCCAGCTTGACCTAAGGAAAAGGTCAAGGTATATTGTTTGTTTGGTGCTGTTTCTACCATTTGGGAAATTATGCCTTCCTTTCCTGAAAGCAATTCAATGGCCCGTTTGCCCTGTGGGACGGTGAAGTGGTCGGAATCAATGTATCGGACTGCCCTATTTGATTCGACATTCCAACCGGGTAATGAGGATATTTCTTCATCAAGGTTCGTGGGGAGTAAAACACCAAGTGAGGTGTTTCTAAACATCCATGGGCCTTCTTCTAAATCGCCATTAATAACTGCATTGTCTGCAAAAAGTATAGCACATTAAGCAACAATTCAGCAAATATAACAACAAACCAAACAATATCTATAACCCTTGTCGAATATTTATGATAAAATAGGCAAATCCAATATGCAAAATCCCAAGTCACTTTAAACCATCCATTATAAAAGTGATGAAAAAAAGGGTATTTTGCAAGGGGTAGTCTTAATTCATCAGATAATCCTAATAATTTAAACATGCTGTCGGGGTATTATATAATTTGAACAGCACTTGGGCTCTGTTTGTCCCAATGTACATGTTTTCAGTTGAAAATACTTTTAAAGAAATTAGAGAAGCTGTGATAGGGGTTAATGATCAGAGATTGGAGGGCAGGAGTTGGATGGAGGGAGAGGGTCATTTATTTTGGAGATCTGAGGGTGCCAATGGGTGATATGGAGTGCTATGGAAGGGTGTGTAGGGGGTTGTCTGGCAAAGCAGATGCTATGACAAAAAAAACACTAGCTGAAGGATTGTGTAGGAAAGTATATCTAAATATTTCATAAAATGAACAGTGTATTAAAACTGTTAAGAAAAAGACAACAATAAAACTATTATTAGAAGTTGTACACATGATAATTAGGTAAATTACACATGATAAAACTATTATGACATGGTGACACGAACAATTTTTAAAAAATTATAATATGATACAAGCGGTACCCAAATGATGTATCCGTGCTTCTTAGGGGATAACCACCACTTTTAGGACCATTTTTTTTATTATTTATTTTATTTATATATATATATATATATATAATAGTATATAGTTTATAAATTATGGATAGACAAATAGAGACCATCTTAATTTTTTTTTCCTACTTTTTGTTTTCGAAAAAAAAAAGTTAAGAATCTTAAATGATCTTCCATAATATGAAAGATCTATATAAAATAAAGACAAGCTAAATGGTAAGAAGACAATGATTAAAAAAAAAAAAGGAATCTTGTAGATAAGGGTGTAAATGAACAAAGATGTTTATGAACGGTTCAAGCTCAACTTAGGAAAAAACTTGTTTATATTTGTTTGTTTAGCATATAAGCCAATCTCAAACATAATGATGTGTTCGTGAACAAGCTTGTATACATGCATACTCGATTTAGCTATATATAGTATAAAATTTTATATATATACCTGTCTAAAAATATACTTATAGACTTGAGAATGGATTGTATAAGTCTATAACTAGGTTCATATAATATCAAATTCATATTTGTACTTTATTAATAATACAAAAGGTTCATACATAGTAAAATTCATAGATTTATAAAGGGGTAAGAAATTTTAGTCATTGTTTTAATATATATGAGAAAAGAATAAGTTAATCAATCAACTCATGAAATAAGCTCGAGCTTGTTCAATAAAAAATGAACCAAGTTTGAGCATGTAATCTTGTTTGGTAAAGAGATCGACCTCGTCCCATGTTCAAAATAAAATTTAATAAACAAGCATAAACTTTTAATACTCGACTTGGTTCAGCTAGTTTACAACCCTACTAGTAAAAGAACTCATATTGACAAATGAATCACAAAGTTTTAGGTAAAACAATAATAGCATAAAATGAATTATAGAAGTGTTGAAATGAATTGAATAAAAGTGAGAGAACCATTAATAATTCATAACTTGTTATTTATAGGAATTTAATTTCTATAAAAAATTATTATAGCACACCATTCCACAGTAGGAATTTAAGAAATCTATAATCCATCATAATATAATTAAAAAAACAAGTGTATATTTGTATAATGTAAACATATGGTTTAATAAGAAATCTACGCAGAATTGTTACTATGATTTCTTTTTTCTAGATGAAGAGTTTTGTTACTTGGTCCAAGTTTTTGAAAATGGTTGAGTACTTTAAATTGATATTCAAAATTTTAATTTTCAATTTTTAAAATCAGTATAATGAAAATTTGTAGGGAGACGCCCTAAAAATTGAAACAAGTCCAGCAAACCAAAAATCATTGTCAAGGAATATGAAGCTTGCTTACAGTAAAAAAGAAATTTTATTTATTTATTTATATAATTCAATAGTTGTAACAATACAAATTTGTAAATAATTCATAACTTATCTTTATTAATTAGAATGTGAATTCTATCGAGTTATCATAAAAACTATACCTATACTCTCCAATGATCTATTTCAAATAAGATTAAACACAATCTCATACCAATCAAATAAGAATTAATCATAGTTATGTATAAACATAACCATATGATGTGGCAATTGAACAAATATTTACTTAGCTAAATCTATTCTTTTGATTTCCTCTTTAGATTAAGATGAATAAAAAGTGAGATAAATTTGTGTCTGATTGAGAATTGCTTATTTTCTGTAGTTTATTTGAATAATGTGAGACAAAAATCTAAAAGTTAGCTTATTTTTAAAAAGCTGAAACTGATGTTATTTGAAATAAAGCTGTGAGAAAAAGTAATGTAGAACCCACAAACAGTGAATAATTTAAGTAAAAAATAACTTATAATTGATTGCCAAACGCAACTAGTGATTAAAAAAATTTATTTTCTGATTTTTTGTTAGGTTAAATCACGATAAGACTGACTACGCTTATTTTTGGAGGAGAGAATTCAGTCATCTTTAGAAGCTTGAAGTCAAATTTATTTTTTTTTCTTAAACTTATCTTTTGCCGGTCGCATTCACATGCGCTAGTTACCAAATAAGTGTTTTTCTTAGAATTTGAAGTATAGTAACAACTTAGAAGACAACAAATTCCTATCGAAGGAAAAGAAGCATTCTGTAACTTTGAAGATAATAAATTCCTATAGAAGGAATGGAAGCATTCTCTTTCGGGTTACAAGGTGTGTTATGTTTTATAGTTATTATAGGAAATAGTATTTTTTGGGAGACAAACATGGAACATAATATGGATGTAGATCGAAGGAAAAGAAGCATTCTGTAACTTTGAAGATAATAAATTCCTATAGAAGGAATGGAAGCATTCTCTTTCGGGTTACAAGGTGTGTTATGTTTTATAGTTATTATAGGAAATAGTATTTTTTGGGAGACAAACATGGAACATAATATGGATGTAGTTTTTATGAGCCAAACAAGGTCCATAATATGGTGACAATTGCTAATTCAAAAGCTAATTCCTTTCAAAGGAAAGGAAGCATTTTGTTTTGGGTTACAAGGTGCGTGAATTTTTATTGTTGTTCTTGTAGGAAATAGTATATATATATATATATATATATATATATATATATGAACCACGAACAACTTGTAAAATAAGATTCTTAATCATTAACATTCTTGACTGTGAACAATTAGAAACTAAATCTGAAGCGTGAACAACACAGATTCATAATTAGACAAACTGAAATAGTATAATGACAATTTTCAATTCTCTCTTTTTTTCCTCCTCTCCCTTCTCCTTAAAAAATGAAAACCAAAACCATCCAACCAACTATTTATTATTCTACGGTTATGCATAAACATAAGGCTTAATAACAATTTTCCTTATTTTATGGTTATGTATAAACATAAGGCTTAATAAGGAGCTTTCATAAAATTAAAATATTTTTAATATAATAAGGGAAAAATATATGTATAATATCATATGTTAATGTTGATAATTCTATTTTGAGCATCAAAAACAAAAATAAAAAGACTAAAAATTCATTATATTAAAAAAATTATGAATTAAAAATGATATAGAATAATACAAAAAACATGATTCTCAGACAATTAAAAGTAAAACTATTAGTAAAAGTCACACACACAGCAATTGGATAGGATATCCACTTGGCTATTTAGAATATCAAGCATAAAAAAGAAAAAAAAATCCATTATATTTACTTCTCTCTAAATTGAGATGAATTAAAAATAAGATAAAATGATAAACACAAAATTATTAGTAAAATAATCAAGACATCTGCTTGTGATGATAACTTTTTATCGTCAGATCAAGACACTAATCAATTTTTGGCGTAGGAAAATATTGAATTCCAGATCTCTTATTTAACCATTAAAGATTTTACCAATTAAGCTAATTGGAACCCACATGATGTGATATATACTTGACATACCCACTTATGACTCCACTTTAATTATATAGTATATAATATATAATTTTACAGGTTTTTTACGATCAATTGAAAATGTTTTGGATCTGACTAGAATTTTTAATTGCCCCAAACAAGAAAACATTTTTTGTTGAAACAAACAATGGGGCGGGGCTAAGGTGGATATCAAGTAATTGATTTCAAACATAATTTCGGTGTGGCAATTACTAATAATCATTAGCCCTTTTCATCCATTGAAAACTAAAATTTTGATTTTGTTGCACAACCCTCCGGACTACGGAAAATGACCCCTACCCTATTCAACAGACCATGGTTTTTTACCTGAATCCAAGACTTGATTTATTTATCACAATTCTACAAAGAAATTCCAGTTTGGCTTAGGCAAGTAATGAAAACCAGGCATTGCATTCCCCAAGAATGGACTAGAACCAATTATCATTGCCATTCTTTTGAATGTGTACTTTCAAGTTCTTTATTATTAGTCCTTTTGTTTTTTCTTCAGATTTTTCACTTATAATATAGTCTTTACTCTCTAGCTTTCTTTGGGGATAAGACATTAGACATGCCATTATGTCAATACTTGACACTACAAGGAGCCACCAAGCCCCAAAAAAAACCGAAAACAAAAACAAAAAGTCCTCACTAAATTCTTAAGATGAGGCCCACACCTTGGATGCTCCTCAACAATTATGGGGGCCCAAGCGTGCGAAAAAGTTACCCTACTCCTAGAATTATCAAACTGAATTATCAAACTTTACTAGGCCTTTGAGCCCAAAAAAATAAAAAAAGTAGTACTAGTTAGGTAGGTAGTACTTATATATAAAGGGAAAAAGAATGAGAGAGAGAGAGAGAGAGAGATACTAAATAGTAATTACCTTTGGGTCTATCAGGAGTAAAAAGCTTTTTGATTGCAATATCATCGATGATGGGCCCACAAGTGGGGTCATCCTCCATGCCCAGATTCCTAAAAACCAAACTCACATCATCCCCTTCTGCCTCGAACGACCACGCGTATGGGTCCCACCCTTGCACGTTATACAGTGTCTGCAAGTCTATCGTCTGCGATGCTGGTGGCACTGACACGTTTAGCGACTCCAGCTGTGCGCAAGTGCGAGCCGCGCTGAACGTTACTGAGTACGTGAACCCTTTTTCCACCTTTAGATCTTGGCTGATCTCTGCGTCGTTGCCTAGCCTCACTGCGTGTCTACCTTCCGGTATGATGAGGATCATCCCACCTTGTTTTTGCCCAGCTGCAACGAGCTCTACGGTGCCGTTTGTTTTCCAGCTGGGGATTCCTGTGGCGATCCCCTCCGCTGGGGTCATGCTTGGGAAGCCGTTTGATGGGGGCGTTTCGAAATCACCGTTTGCTACAAGACCTAATACATAAAAAAAAAATGCATGTCATATATTTTTGTAACAAAAAACAAAAAAAATCACCTAGCCAAAAAAAAAAAAAATACTACAGAAAAAAATTAACAATTTTTACGCCGACAACTTTTTAGATGGTAGATTAATTAGCCGAGAAAAAATGGTTAATTTATGTAAAGATGCCCGTTAATCAGTCTCTGTCATGTTACAAAATTGTAAGTTTATTTGTGACAGTAAAATAAGTCGGCAAGGAAACATGATACTTTTAATGAAAGAGACTAATGATGTCATATATATGTGATATAACATAGTGAATTCGTTTGAATTGAACTTATTGTTGCTGAAATTAAAAACTGAAAACTAAAAACATTATAGTAAAATAATTTTTAAATGTATAAATAGTACCGTGAGGCTCATTTTTAATATTTTTTAATGCATAAAGTATAATATACTGTTCATAACAGTAAAATTTTTCAACAAATGCGGGCCAAAAAAAAAAAGATAAAACGTGAACTCCGGAAAACACGGACGCAAGACGCGGAGCGCAAACGCTCACAGTGTATACTTTTTTTGGATCTGATTCTCACCATGAAAGAGCCTAAGATTGAATTTTTTTTTTTTAAAGATAATTTCAACCTATAATATCTCCTCTTAATAATATTTCTTTTATTACCAGACTAAACAACAATTCATTTTTTTGCATATAATAATTGTCTTGATTCCCTAATAAATGTATAAATGTTTGTCATGTTGCTAAGTGAGCAAGTACATATGATTAATCTTTAAAAAAAAAAAATCTTATTAAACGCATTTATCACATTTTGGTGGAGAATGGATCCCACACAACAATATATGCTCATAAACTTATTTTTCCTTAATGACATAGCTGACTAATAATTTTTGGGAGGGACCAAAAATTGTTGGACCGTTTTTAATAGCTCACCTGTAAGCATTATTACATGCAATCATAACATATGCAAGTATTGCTATGTGTGAGTCTCTATTCAATCCACGACAAAAAATTTTGGAGATGAATCGAGATTGTTTGGGCGCAGATATGCTTCTTTGTCATTAGCGAAAATGACAATTAACCCTGTCATCTATCAACCCAGCGAAGAAATCGCGACTGAACAAATTTACACCGTACACTACAGTG
The DNA here is from genome assembly GCF_932294415.1 of Quercus robur. Lineage (NCBI taxonomy): Eukaryota > Viridiplantae > Streptophyta > Magnoliopsida > Fagales > Fagaceae > Quercus > Quercus robur. Next base: position 59,782,553 of record NC_065538.1, on the reverse strand, counting down.
ACACCCTATGTGCCACAATTGATGAAACTTTTTAACAAAAACAAAAAGTAATACTTCTATTTCTTTTAATCACTTCATTAGTTTTCAATGCACAGTTCATTTTAAATGATTATTTTTATTGTTATTTTATAGATTCAATGAATCCTTAAAATTTAATCTTATCTTCATATCCTACGAACGATAAAGAAAAACAAAAGTTAGGGAAATACTATATGTTTTTTTTTTTTTTTTGATAGGAGGGAAATACTAATATGTTTATTTTACTACTTTTGCACAAGTTATGCACACATTCTAGAGAACTCCAAAAGTATAGTTGTAATTTAATATTTACACTGCAAGAACTGCCTATAATTTCACACGTATTTACATTTAAGATTAAACCGAAATTCAAGTTTTTAAAAAGGAAACATCACACATATTTACACAGATTAGGTTAAAATAGAATATATATATATATATATGAAAAAGAAAAATTGGAACTTTTCTTTTTATGGGAAATTTGGAACTTCAAATGTACATATCCACACTTGTTAATTTCTTTATCTTGTCAAATTCTTGTTAAAAAGCTCAACACACAAAGGGAATTTGCAGTTTTAAGTTTAACACACAAAATACAACTAACTAATTCCTGTGGTCACAGCATGGCTAACTTTTCATGGTAGAGAATCAGTCACAGTCACTGACTAAAAAATATGTAGGAAGCTATTACACTTGCCCCTTGGATAACCCTATCTATATCCGAGCCTCATATGTATGAGAGTTTTTTTGCTCAACCACAAACAAAAGAACAGGTAATTTAAAATGGGGAAAATTAATAAAAAAACAAAAATGAGATAAAGAATAGTGAGGAAGATCCTGTCAAAGAATAGGAGATTTTGTGGCCTTTATCTTTATCTTCCATATACGACAAATTAAGAACAATGTGATGTGAGGACTGAGGAGTAGTTCGAATATTTTTCTATTGAGGGTCTTCGTTAAGCGCGTGGACCCTACCCCACCGTTTCTGGGCCTAGCCTTTTGACTCTTTGACTGAGAAAGAAAAAAAAGGTGTTTTTATTATATTTTCTTTTACTGTCACTGTTTTGTTGTTTTTGTTGTTGCAACCAATGCAAATGCAATGCAGCTATCATAAAGCGAATCCCCCAAAAAAGAAGACGATGAAAAAGCATTCGGTGCCGGCTTCCTTTACGGAAAGGGCATTGTGATCTTGATTCTTTTGGACAAAAAACTGAAGGACCTGATATTTATCGGGAAGATGTTCTACTAATAAACTAATAAGTAATAACCTCGTGGACATGGCTTCTGGACAGAAACAAACTTAACCCTAAGCTCATTTATCCCTCTTCTGTTAAAAATAATCTACTTTTTGTTAAAAGATTTTTTTTTTTTTTTTATTGAAACATGAAAGTATAGTAGATAAAAAGTAAAAAAAAGTTGAGAGGAAAGTTATAATTAATATCTTAGTAAGTATTTTTAAAAACTTTTTTAAAAATAATATCAAATAATTAAATTTTTTTAAAACAGTTTTATATATTTTTTATAAAAAGCGTGTAAAACATTCCTAAAATAATTGATTAATAATTACCCTAAAATCACTTTTTAAATAGACCTAAAAGCTAATTGAAATAAGTAAAGGAACTTATGTGAGATTTATAAATGGTAGGAAAAAAAATAGCAGAGAGAAAAAAAAAACCTTATAATCAATTTTTTTTTATATTTTTTTGAGAAGAACCTTATAATCAAAATCTAAAGGCACACAAAAGTAAAATAGTTTGGGACCTTCATTGTGCCAACTTCGCCCTCTAATTTTCTCGATTCTCGCTTCAAAGGAAAGCAATTTTAAAGCCTAAAGTGAGTGCTTGCAAGTTGCAACCCCAAAAGATTTAAAACCCCAAAAAAAAAAAAAAAAAAAGAGCTTAAAATTTCATATGATTTAGTACTGTTTATTAAGACATTGACAATATATAAAGTCCATTTGGATACAGTTAAAAATTGAAAATTGAAAATACTGTAATAAAATAATTTTTAAATATGTAAATAGTACTGTAAGATTCATTTTTAATAAAAAATTACTAAAAACTGAAGTTTATAAGCCTCATAAACAATACATGAGACCCACAGATCTGCTGAAAAAGAACTAAAACGTCAAATATTACGGTTACTGTTTATTACCCGTGCATAAACAGTAACCGTATCAGTGAAATTTGTATCCTAAAAGCATGCCCAAAAAAAAAAAAAAAAGTGAAACGCTGTAAACGCAGTCAAGAGACTCAAGACAGCATACATATCAACCAGTTGCCGAGCCTTTGCCTTCTTCAGTGACAGTGGCCAGGTTGGAGCTTCTGCCGCCTACTAGATGTATTCTTTGATTCTTTCGAAGAGATTTTTCTTGTAACTGTTTTAGTTTATTTTCTTATCTATGCTTGTGAGAGCTTCATTATTACTTGTACACTCTGCTGCACAGCTACGGCCACAGACACGGATACGATGCCGGCGAAATGAGCCATTTTTAAAAAATTATAATATGATATGGCAATTAAAATGGATACAGCACTCCAAACGAAGTGTATAAATCCTAGCTAAAAGCCTAAAACTATAGAATACTTTCATAAAATTAACTAGTATATCATTAAGATATATTCCTCTTGTCCCATTAATTACTTTGCCGAGAATGAGAGAGCTCTTTTCTCCCAAAAAAGAAAAGAAGATAAGAATATAGCTCTATAAAAGTATAAACAATAAAACAAATATTTTTTGTCCAAAAAAACACACATTTTCAGTTTTTAAACATCACATAAATTTTTATACACTTTGTTATCTACACGTATTTTCACACATATTTTTAAACAATAAAACACATGTTTTCAAACATATGTCCCAAACACCCCCTTAAAGTTTGTCACCCGCCGACCTATTTGAAAGATGTTCCCGGACTCTTTATGGCGTTCACAATGGGGTTTAGCAAAAATTATTAGCTCTATATACAATAATTTGCTATCAAGTCAATAATCCAAGTGGGTCACCCCGCCGACCTTTTTTGAAAGTGGTTCCTACAATCTTTATTGTGTACACTTCACACAATGGGGTTCAGGCTGTTTAGCATAAATTATTAGTACCCCCTAGACATCATTTGAATTATGGAGGTTTAAATGGCTTGCAATTAATTCAATCTTCGTACAATTGATTGTGGGTGAAAAGTTTCAAGTTGCAATCTTTTTATAATTACTCATCAATTATAAAGATAAAAAGGGGGTAAGGTAAAAAAAAAGGAGCATTCTTCTTCAACAACCTGCAAGAATTTGATAGCTTGCAGACAACAAGTAAAAACAGGATTTCAAAGAAAATAGTCAAAAAGTGATGGGCCTTGAATTCTCTGTCTTTGAACTTTGAAGAGTGAAGACCACAGTCAACACAGTTTCAAACTGTTCTATTTTTTTAATAAGAGTGTTAAAAAAATTACTAAGCATTGGTAGTGCTACGCTGCTACTAGCTCTACTAATACTTAACAAATTACTTGCTCCAACATGGGTTTGATTCACATTATATGAAAGCAACGCTTCTAGAGCTAGCCAGTGAAGAAATTGAAGCTCATTTTTGGATGAAGTATCCAACCTCGCATGAAGGTTTTTACTTATAGAATGTAGAAATAATTAGACAGCTATTCTTTCCTACCATAGCATATTCCAATCTAATTGTAACAAAAGCACAAAACCCACTAAACATGTTACTGCTAAGTACTTCTATTAATAATAGAACCACGTTGAAGAACAGTTGAAGTAGATGTGAGCAACAGCATAGCAAAAATATATCAGATCTCAGAAATAACCAAATGGTCCAAGACCCACAAAGCATAACCACAAAATAAAAGTGTAATATCCACAAATAATACATTGAAACTAATTGCAGAGAAAATGGGAAGCAAGAACCAAGAACATTTGTGGGCAGAGAAGAAGAAGAAGAGAAAAACATACCATCTTCTGCGATGATTGTAGAAGCAAAATAAGCAAAGAGAAGCACGCACAGTGAGACCCATTTACTTCTTTTGGAGCTCTGAGCCATCTTCTTGCTAAGTCTCTCTCTCTCTCTCTCTCTCTCTCTCTCTCTGAGTTGATGTATGTGTGTACTCTGTTAATGGAGACAGAGGCATGGGTATTGCGAGTGTCCTTTTATCTAAAAGATTCCACTTATAGCGGCTTTTTTATTTATTTTTTTTATGAAATCTTTTTTTTTTAAATTACACATAACCACTTATTGGGGGCAAAAATCACTTTTACTATTGATGGTTTGAAAAGTATGGCTTAATCCATTTGTGGTAGGTCCTGTTTGTAATTCACTTCTGTTAAGATCAGTAAATAGATATTTTTGCTTCCAAAATAAATAAAAAATAGAGCAAAAATATAAGAGAAACAAGATTAAAAAGTAGTATTTGTTTCTTTCCATTCACACCAATTTTGAACATGAAGAACCGTACCCAAAAAAAAATAAAACCAAGATCAATCTACACAAATAATCGAACAATACAATATTGCCCTACAATCAAAACAAAAAAAAAAAAAAAATTATTAGCTTTCAATCATCAACCACAGAAAGAGAAAAAAAATCAGAGAAGAAAATCAGATATGTCTCTCATGGGCATTACTAATATGGTTTACTACATGGATCCATTGATGTCAAAAAATCTGCTTCAAAAATTTCCTGACAAGTCTTCTGCTTTCGACTTCAACTACTATCAGAGTTCAATCTGGTCCCCTTTGGTCCCTTGGCTTCACAGTGCCATTGATTTGGATTTTGAATACTTTGGTTTCGTGACACCACAGAGAAAATCACTTGGTAGCAAAAGCAAGATCAAGAAAGTCACTTCTAACATCAAGAAGAAATTCAAAGTTGCTGCCAATCTTGTGAAGTCGAAGGCCAAGCACAACAACAACAACAACAAAACCAAGGCTTCTAACTAAAACCCACAAATAATAATTACACATTCATAGCAAACAAGTGTTATCAATTTTTTTTTTTTTTTTTTAATGTATTAACTAAAATTGAATAAAGAAAAAGTTAGCCACAAAGGGACGATGGTGATCAGAACTTTCACGAGGCAAGGATCGGTTAGGGATACAAACAACATTGAAGAACCCATAAGTAATAATCACACATTGACAGCAGTAAGTACCCGTGTCAGCTCCTCCCATCGTTCCAGGCGTGATGGGGCTATCATACAGAGGCAATTTATCTGTGCCAAGGAGGGGTTTCGCAACTTGAATGAGAAGCGCACCAAGGACAGAGAGATTAAACGCCCGAGAACCATTACTCGAGTGGGCTGCAAAGCATCGATGTCTGTCGAGATGCAGGACTCAGGGAAATGGGTTGTGTCTGGGTTTGTTAGGGAACACAATCATGAACTGGTTCCACCCGATCAAGTGCACTACCTTCGCTTTCACAGGCAAATTTCTGGCCCTGCCAATCTGGTACTTACTGCTGTGATCGAGGAGCAGAACATGAATGGAACTTACTGCTGGGTTCGGTTTCAGCGCTGAGGACGGAGGAAGGACATTGTGATGCTGTTGTGGGTTCAGTTTCAGGGAGGAGGAGGAGGGAGGAAGAAATCGGTGGCATCATCGGCGGTGTCGGCGCTTATGGGTGACGATTGAGTAGTATTGTTCCAATGTGTAATTTGTTTGGGTGCAATTTTTTTTACCTCAAAACCCTCCCTTTTGATCTTGTTTCTCTTGCTTTTTTGTGTTATTTTTTGTTTTGGGAGAAAAAAGACATAAATTTTGAGAAAAATAACCATCTGGGTTTGTTTTGTTTAGTTTAATTATCTTCTTCTTTTTAATTGGTGGATATTTTTTGATGAACTATTATGGGTGGATTGGAGATTCACTTGTTTACGAAACTCACTAACCTTACTCTTTAGTTATATTTTTTATTATAAATGGGTATCATAATATTATTTATCTATTTAAAAATTATTTTATTACAATATTTTAAATTTTCAACAAAAATAAATTGTATTCACAATTTTTATTATAAAATTTAAACTTAAGTTGCTATTACTTTATTAAATCAAGGCTACTTTAATTTCTCAAATCAAACAAAGAAAAGTAAAAGTTCTTCGTGTTCCCACTAAAACATTTAAAAAAGAATTTTAAATGATTTTTTTTACCTTTATTATTTTTTATAATTTTTTTAGGAACTAGTATTTTTTTTTTTAATTTCATTTGTGTGTTTTGAGAGCTGTGTCTAATAGTGGGCCAGGCCAACCGCCGTATTAAGGAACTTGACAGAGCTCAAAACCCTCGTGATTTTGTCTATAGATATTTACTCCTAAAAGTAAAGATGCCAAGTTTTGGGGGACTTGTCTTGTTGGTTACCATTTAAACGGATATAATATAAGAAAGGTACTTCCGTTCTAACTTCTGAGAGTTAGATCTGTTTTATTTTTTTAATGGAAAAAACAAAAATTGATATGTTTTCCATAGCTTTAAAAGACATTATTATAAGATAAAAATGTAAAATTGACCCTTAAATTTTCACTTTTTTTTTTTTTTTTTTTTTAGTCCTTTAACTTTCAGTTTTGTCAATTCAGTTGTCTAACTTTCAAATTTTGTCAATACAGAATTTCGTTACAACTCAGTTAGTGGCTACCGTTAAAACTCCTGAAACGACGTCATTTTGCATTTTTTTTTTTTAATTCAGGATAAAAAAAAAATCTGGAAAAAAAAATCCCCTAAAATCAAAACAGATCAGAGAAAAATCAAGCACAAAACCCAAAAAGAAATCAAAACCAAAATGCAAAAAACATTAAAATCAAGAAACTAAGGCAAACCCATATGAATTTATGGTGGGAGGAGAAGGAACTCAGTCAAATGTTGGCAAACCCAGATGAATGATATCATGCAACGGTGACCTATATCCACCGATCTTTGCAAGACAGAGAGAGCAACATCAAAAACCCAAACCATCGCCCACCACTGTCCTCCATGCAAGAGAGGGGGGTTGATCTGTGCAAGAGAGAATGGCCGATCTTTGCAAGACAGAGAGAGCAACGTCAAAAACCCAGATGAACGATTCAAATGAATAGATAGGTTTCTGTTGGAGTATTTAAGGATTTATATTGTGGGTTGGAAAATTAAAAACGTTTAAGGCCTTCTTCTAGTATAAGTGCTTTTGTTTAAAAGAAATCTTGATCTGTCTTTTTTTTTTTTTTTTTTTCCTAATATTATGCACTGTCATTGGAGTTTGGTGATGGAGTTCTGAATCGGTTTCTTTCTTCTTCTTCTTCTTCTTTTTTTACAGATTTTTTTTTCTTTAAATTCCAAAATTTATTAAAAAAAAAAAAAAAAAAGCCAAAACAACGTCGTTTTGGCTCAATTAACGACAACCCCTAACTGAGTTTTAACGGAGTCCTGTATTAACAAAAATTGAAAGTTAGAGGACTGAATTAACAAAACTAAAAGTTAGAAGACTTAAATGAAAAAAATGTGAAAGTTAAGGGGCTGTTTGGCCAAGGTTTTTTCATCACTCAATTTCCATCACTCATCACTCATTACTCATAACTCATCACTCAATTTTTCACACCCGTCTGGCATCATCACCCAATTTCCATCACTCAATATTTTTCATACTATTTGTGGGCCCATACCTGTCAGCCGGTGCAGCTTTTTCTCTTTTTTTTTTTTTTTTTTTTTTTTTTTTTTTTTTTTTTTCTTTTCAGTACCCAAACTCACCGAAGCTAAAAATAAATAAAAATAAATAAATAAATAAAAAAAACCAGAACGGAAGACCGAAGAAGTGAAATGAAAAAAAAAAAAAAAAAAAAACCCAGAACTGAAGACCGAATAAGTGAAAAAAAAGAAGTCAAAAAGTGGTCAAAAGTTGCAGCTGTGGGTCCCTCCATGTGTGTTTATTTACGAAAATGTCATTGAGTTATGAGTTATGAAAATTGAAAACAGCCAAGATTTTTGAGTGATGGAAACAAAGTTATCGTTTGCCAAATAACCTTTTTGCTATGGGTCCTACCATTTTTGAGTTATGAGTTATGGAAACTGAGAATTGAGTTATGGAAACTTGCAATCCAAACAGCCCCTAAAGGGTCAGTTTTGCATTTTTTCCTTATTATAAAAAAAAAGAAAAAAAGAAAAAAAAAAAAAGGGTATGGTACCCCCTAAATCTGAACCCTTAATTTAGTTCTGTTTTAATCTTGACCATTGATGTAATTTTAATGGTTTTGGTTACCGGTTAAACATGTTTTATATATATACCAAAAATTATAACATTCATCAAACTTTTCTCTCTCACGTTTGCTTCTCTTACCTCTGCCTGCTCTGTCTCAGTTTGCCTCTCTAAACAAAACCCTCAAATCACAGCTAAAACCATACAAGAACCTGACAGCCGCAGCAGCACACCCATAACCTCAAATCAGCGGCGCTTCTTCTCATCCAATCCAACTCGTCAGCGCTGCTCTCTAGTTTCGTCTCTTCCAATCCATCCTCAAATTGGCAATGCACTCATATCCAATCCAACTCGGCGGCGCTTCAACTCTTCCCGTATGATTTTGTGGCGCTTCTTTTCTACCATTCTAAATCGACGAAACCACCTACAATCTTCAGGTTCTCTCTTTACATATGATTAACGCTGATATAGGTTTATATTATTTCTCTAAACTTTGTGGGTTTATTCTATTATTGTTTTGTTTGAGTTTCGGTTCTTATATATTTGACAAATTAATCTTTACACCGAAGGGCTTGACAGTCCACCATTAATTGCTTGGATCACTACTACCATGTGAAACGAAATTGTAATAAGGTTGCCGATGCTTTGGCAAAGAAATATCGAGTTTGGCTAGAACTTCAAGTTTGGGTTGAAGACTTACTTGAGGATATTATCCCCCTTGCTCTGTTTGATGTTCATAGTTTTCTTATGTTTTAATAAGAAAACTATATAAATTATTGTAAAATTCTCAACGATATAAATTCATCATGTTTGGTAATTTAATTTTGCAAGTAACTTATTCCTCAAAACGATGCTCAAATTATTTTGTTTCTTGTAGCTTGATCTAAAAACTTTATCCGTTGCATTCCGTTTCTTACGGGCCAAATCTCTTGAGCAACGGGCAACTATTGACTTGGACACCCACTACTCAAAGGTAAAAGATGCTCTCAATTCTGTCCAGAGTTTTGCTATTTATGTATTTGGATGTTCAACTGGTGAAAAAAACTGTTTTATTTGAACATTTAGTGGAAGATAATCTTGATATTCGTTTTACAATTCTTTTTGCACTGGTTTACTTCCATTCTTTTTGTGGTTAACTCGTACAATTTTGCTTTATCTACAATCTGCAGGGAAATCTTGAAGAATGTATTGGACCTAACACAAGAAGAACAATCTTATATCAAGTAAGAAATGTTAAAAGCTTATCACTTCTCAATTGCGTTCCTTTAACCATTTGTTGTAATTTTTTGAAAACATCACCTAGAAGTATTGAGGTTAAACATAGAATTGGATTTTCTATTAACGGAAAATCATTCTCAATTAATTGTTCATAGACTTTACATTAAGATGTCCCTAACTTCACCTACAACCTGTGTGCTGCAGGAATATGTAAAAGTTATATCAGCAACTGGAATGCAATCTAACTATGGTTTTGAGGGTCAACTTAATGCTTGCTAGACCCATAAAATGACATGAACAGAAATTGAATTGATCCATTCAGCTGGATTTCTTGTTTCAGTCATTCACGGAAGGTGTGCAGGCATATTTTCTGTATTAATTAAACAGTGCTTGGTCACAAAATCTTTTCTCAACTCTATTTCTTATTGCACTTGAGCATAGTTGTTATGTTCTGTGATGTGTATCAAGATAATATTCTTTTGTACAATGAGTAATAAGCATATCTTGCAAACTCAATTTTTAAAGCTTCAAAAAGGATAAATTTTAGAACATTTTACCATTTAATTTCATTGATTCAGGATTTCCACTCAATACTTTGTTTGTGAATGTGTAGGCATGATATAATTGCTCAAATATATTATGCAAGGAGACTTGCAGAGAAGCTGCATCCTGTTGCTAGAATGATAGAACTTCATGGAGGTCATCTAGCGAGCCATTAGAGGACCGAAGAGGTACATTTTTCATCTATAATTGATTTGATTAAAATAAAGCAACTCATTGGATTATGGCATGGTGAAAATCTAAGATGAAAGGATTTAAATAATCAGTACTTAAGAATAATAATAATTAGTGCTTCTTGAAATTTATGACCGTGACTTGATTGGACCATAGTTTACAAGGAGAACAGAACCTAAAAACTTTTCTTTTCCCTTAAATTTCAGGTCAATCAAACAATTCTTGAATTAATCAAGACATCAGAAGTGAGTATCAATCCTAATGAATGGACTAATTTGCCAAAGAAAAAGTCTGGTAAGTATTCCACATTGAAGACAAAAGCCTCTCTTTCTTCCTTTGATTGGATTGACATCATGACCTTTAGCTGTAGCTCAGGAGTCATTATCCAATACTATCAGAGCACCACAATCCCTACTTACATAAAATAGGGCCTTGCATGTGAGTTCACAGATAAGAGTAGGACAGATATGCATGTAAATAGGAAGTATAGTGCTGTAGGAGTGCCCAATAATTCCTTATAGCACTTAGAAAGTTAGAAGTACATTCTAGTTTTAGCCCTACAGCCATTGCATATCAATATTGTGGATAAAGTGATCTGAAAATATAACCTAATGTCAGGAAATTCACTGCACCGGAATTTCTTAACTATAACTATAATTCTAGATTTCAGTATGCTGTGATAAAACTAGCTCAACTGCTAACCAGGGTTATTGCTCGGAGTATACCAAAATAAGAGCTTATCCATCATAGCTTCAGGGTGTAACCAAGTTGAACTAAGACGAGCTAAGTTTTATGATATTGAATGTTGGGCTATTAATAAGTAACATTTTCATAAAATGAGACTTTTTGTTGTTGTATCTCATAAAATTAACCTCAATAGACTAGTTGAACAACTTTTGATGTATCTAACTACTAACTAAAACACTGTTGTTACTTAAATCACAAGTAACAAACTAACAATAACCAAATCACATATGCAGTATAAAATTCTGCATTCTATTTTGAAATCATGTGTTGATACATGTTGCTTTTTTTTTTCCTGCAGGGTGGATAGGGCCAAGGGTGACATTAATCAGAATAAACAAAGAGGGAGGAAGCAATATCTCTATCGTGCTTTATGTTCTATCAAGACTGAATATTTTCCTGTTATACCTTTTTGGTCTCATTGTTTTGGCATTTGAGTATGGATGACGGGTTCTAAAAAGTTTAAAACCAGTTAAAGTTGTACCTTCCCTTGCATTAGATGATAGTCAATGAACCCATGTTTTTACTGGTAATCCTCCACTCCAAGATAACTTTTTTTTTTGGTCATTCTCTCTTTTCTTGATTAAGAGCATAAATAAGAGAAGCTAAACATTTCTTTTCCATTTTTGCAGGGGCTTATTGATATGTCACCCTTCCATTACCTCATATACCATAACAAGTGATGAATACTGAATACACAGGATTCATAAAACGATTTTTTTAACAAAAGATGAGAGGCTGACAATCCGGCCATTCAGATTTTCAAAGTGATTGGAGGCAAAAAAGGTGGGAGATTGGGGCAGCCAATATTTAGGCAGATACCTCTCCCCTTGCTATCGGTTCATGTTTAATTTTTTATACTTGCAAAAGATGATGTAACAAATCCCCTCGTGCCTAATCTTCAACAAACTCAATACCATTTTTAGTGGCAATTTATAGGAAAAAAAAAAGGCTTCTTGACTACTTTGTTTAAAAATCCCTCTGCTTCTTGACTCTTGAGATACAGAATAATCATGGTTTTGGAATCTCAAAGGCATAGGTGCAACCATATGTTAATTACAAAGAAAGCTTCACAAGGTTGCTGGAACATTTTTTATTTTTATAATTCGATAATCGTAGGAAATGGGAATTAAACCATGTATGTTTCTAGTGGAAACACCATGAAATGCTAGTTAAACTAATAGTCATGTTGGAACTTTGAAATGGACGAGTACCAAACCTACATATTGAAATGCAGCTGTCACTTGTCACAGAAAATAATGAAATTTCAAACAGCTCTAAAGTGCCCAGCAGGGGCTGTACTAGATGGAACCCAAACATAAAAAGAAAGATCTTCTAATCAAAATTTAATAACATTTTGGGATTTGACCCCAAAGATCACAGCTTTCCTTAAAATAAAAAAAAAATAAAAAAAAAAATAAAAAAAAAAACTTAGGGGAAAAGTTTAGATCACCAACTTTTTCTGGAGTATTATGGAATGTGATATTGATTTATGACCTATCAAATGCATGTATATAATAATAGCTTACCCATAAAAAAAAATAAATAAATAAATAAATAAAAAAGAAGAAAAGTTCAAAATTCAAGAGCTGGAACTTCCAAACATTGAAAGAAGCAAAAATTATCTCATAATAATAATAAAGTTAGAAGTATATTAGAAACTACACAAATGATCATTTTAGTATATTATTCCTGTATCATTATCCACTGTAAACATCTCTGTATCGATCCATGTGGACCAATATATTATTCCTAAAAAAATTAATACATAACCATAGAAAGTATAAATCAACACTATTTTATACTTCTGTACAAAAGGAAACCAACAACAAAACAAAATTAAAAATGATGGTTACCAAAAAGCAATACAAAAAAAATCTAGCCAGAAAAAATAAAGAAAAGGAAACCAAATTGAAATCCATAGTATATAAAAGATTAATAGTTCAAGTAAATTAAATTAACATTCTCTCTCCTGCTATGAAAACAAAAACAAAAGGAATAGAAGCTTCTGGGTTTTGTTCCTAGCAGCCTTGCGAAACCGAAAGGAAAACAAAACAAGATTAATAACAATTCAGCAATAGAAAAGCCAAAAGGCAAAAAACCCAGATGGAAAACTAAAGAATAAGGATGAGATGTACTGAGATTTTGGTGACGAGAAATGATGGAGACTTCGAACAAAAGGGTAGAGAAAGAGAGGAACATCGATGGCTGTTATCACCGACATTGAAGGAAAGAAGATTTGGGATGAACTAGAGTTTTTCTTGGGTGTGGGATCTTGTGGGCTTTTCAGCTTATGGACCGAAAATTGAAAATTCAAAAAAATAAAATTGCAGGCGTGAAGTGCTAGGATTCGAACCAGAGTTGGTTGGCAAAAAATATACCAAATTACCACCATGCTGATGCACTAAGTTGTTACTAGGCTTAACTTATAATATATAAATATGTAAAACTAACGAACTAAATAAATAGATAAATAAATAATTAACTAATTAGTATATTGATATTAATCTCACACATTAATATTTATTAGAAAATGATAAACATCAAGAAAGCGATCTCAACTATGTCGTTTTAGAAGGAGGTATGCCTTGACCATTACAAGAATCCAAGTGTTACCAAGCCAACCATTTTGAGTCTTTTAAAGCTATCACACTATCATATGTTGGAATCCTTGGAGTTTATAAAACAACTTCATCAGGAAATACAAGAAATAAAGACTATCGGAATTGCTTCTAAAACGAATATATATATATATATATATAGAGAGAGAGAGAGAGAGAGAGAGAGATAAAGATTGAAGCAACTAAAAGAAGACAATGCCATAAATTATATGGCTTAGTCTCAAATCCATAATAGGTTACCACTTAAAATTATTTGTACCCCCTAGACATCATTTGAATTATGGAGGTTTAAATGGCTTGCAATTAATTCAATCTTCGTACAATTGATTGTGGGTGAAAAGTTTCAAGTTGCAATCTTTTTATAATTACTCATCAATTATAAAGATAAAAAGGGGGTAAGGTAATAAAAAAGGAGTATTCTTCTTCAACAACCCGCAAGAATTTGATAGCTTGCAGACAAGAAGTAAAAACAGGATTTCAAAGAAAATAGTCAAAAAGTGATGGGCCTTGAATTCACTGTCTTTGAACTTTGAAGAGTGAAGACCACAGTCAACACAGTTTCAAACTGTTCTATTTTTTTAATGAGAGTGTTAAAAAATCACTAAGTATTGGTAGTGCTACACTGCTACTAGCTCTACTAATACTTAACAAATTACTTGCTCCAACATGGGTTTGATTCACATTATATGAAAGCAACGCTTCTAGAGCTAGCCAGTGAAGAAATTGAAGCTCATTTTTGGATGAAGCATCCAACCTAGCATGAAGGTTTTTACTTATAGAATGTAGAAATAATTAGACAGCTATTCTTTCCTACCATAGCACATTCCAATCTAATTGTAACAAAAGCACAAAACCCACTAAACATGTTACTACTAAGTACTTCTATTAATAATAGAACCACGTTGAAGAACAGTTGAAGTAGAGGTGAGCAACAGAATAGCAAACATATATCAGATCTCAGAGATAACCAAATGGTCCAAGACCCACAAAGCATAACCACAAAATAAAAGTGCAATATCCACAAATAAGACATTGAAACTAATTGCAGAGAAAATGGGAAGCAAGAACCAAGAACAGTTGTGGGCAGAGAAGAAGAAGAAGAAGAAGAGAAAACATACCATCTTCTGCGATGATTGTAGAAGCAAAATAAGCAAAGAGAAGCACGCACAGTGAGACCCATTTATTTCTTTTGGAGCTCCGAGCCATCTTCCTGCTAAATCTCTCTCTCTCTCTCTCTCTCAGTTGATGTATGCGTGTGTACTCTGTTTATGGAGACAGAGGCATGGGTAGTGAGTGTGTCTTTTTATCCAAAAGATTCCACTTCTAAGGCTTTACTCTTTTTTTATTTTTTATTTATTTTATGAAATCTTTTTTTTTTTAATTGGTGGATTGGACCCTTCACTTGTTCACTCTTTTAATTATAAAGTTTAAACTTAAGTTGCTATTACTTTATTAAATCAAGGCTACTTTAATTTTTGACAAAAAGAACTTCTTTAATTTCTCAAATCAAACAAAGAAAAGTAAAAGTTCTTCGTGTTCCCACTAAAACATTTAAAAAAAAAAATTAAATGATTCTTTTTTATCTTTATTATTTTTTATAATTTAAGCCAAGAAGTGTGCGGATTGGTTGGCAAAATGGGGCAGTGTTATGAAGGAAGATTTTGTTGTTTTTGAGTTTCCTATTACTGCTGAACTGGAAACTTTACAGCCTGTTTGGCCAACCATTTTTCATCACTCAATTTCCATCACTCATCACTCATAACTCATCACTCATTATTCATCACTCAATTTTTCACACCTGTTTGGCATCATCACCCAATTTCCATCACTTAATATTTTTCACACTATTTGTGGACCTATACCTGTCAACCGGTGTAACTTTTTTTTTTTTTTTTTTTCAGTACCCAAACTCACCGAAGCAAAAAAAAAAAAAAAACCAGAACTGAAAACTGAACAAGTGAAAAAAAAAAAACTCAGAACTAAAGACCGGTCAAGTGAAAAAAAAAAAAAAAATCAAAAGGTGGTCAAAAGTTACGGTTGTGGGTCCCTCCATCTGTGTTTATTTACGAAAATGCCATTGAGTTATGAGTTATGGAAACTGAAAACAGTCTTTTGTTGTTTTCAGTTTCCATAACTCATAACTCAAAAATCAGATAATTGAGTGATGGAAACAGAGTTATCGTTTGGCCAAACAACCTTTTTGCTATGGGTCCCACCATTTTTGAGTTATGAATTATGGAAACTGAGAATTGAGTTATCAAATTTGGTTGGCCAAACAGCCTCTTAGTTGCTAAGGACAATAATGGTTTGTATTATGCTTGACGAGTTGCTGCTAGTATGGTAGCTGTATATGTGTAGACTTCTTTTGTTGGTTTTATATGAATGGCCTCTTAACCAAAAAAAAAAAAAAATTATAATTTTTTTTAAGAACTAGTATTTTTTTTGTTTTCTTTTATAATTTCATTTGCGTGTTTTGAGAACTGTGGTCTAATAGTGGGCCAGGCCCACCGTCGTATTACGAAACTCGACAGAGCTCAAAACCCTTGTGATCTTGTCTAGATATTTACTCCCAAAAGTAAAGATGCCAAGTTTTGGAGGACTTGTGTTGTTGGTTACAATTTATAAGGATATAAGAAAGGTACTTCTGTTCTAACTTCTGAGAGTTAAACTTAAATCTGTTTTATTTTTTTTTAATGAAAAAAAAAATTGATATGTTTTCCATAGCTTTAAAAGACATTATTATAAATAAAAACTAGCTTCTAAATTTGTGTAAATGTACTGATTTTAGAACAATTAGTCACCGTTTTAGAGTATGGATTGTATAAAAAAGTTGTAAACAACTAAATGAATATGATCATTCCAGCACTTGAAACAATGGAGCTCAATGATGTCTATTAAAAAAAACCAAGTCCTTTAATTATGACAATTGCAATTGTCATTTTGTCAAAGTTATTAGTAAATAAATATCTCATCATAGCGCATTCTTAACATGATGAACACTTTATAAGTACAACTTTTTGCAGGTTAGGGTTCAAGGTTCAAGGGTCAAGGTTCAAATCTCTATGAGAGAACTTCATACACATACACTTAAATTAGAGTAAAGTAGGAATTCATTCTCAGATTTTAAAAAACATATATTTTAAAAAATAACCATAATTAAAAGCATATGAAATGTGTATTTAATTGTAATAGTATTATTGGAGCATTTTAATATTAATTAATTAAAATGAATTGATATGATAATATAAATGTAAAGATGTGAGAGTTAATATGGAAGATAAATAATTAGTAAAATGTTTAATGCCACATTGAAAATGAGGAAGACTTTTTATTATTTTTAATTGTGGTGATTAATCAACTAATATGTATTAATTCAGATATTGAGCTAGATATATTCAGAATTATTTTTATATTTATTGGTGAGTAAATGACTTTTTTATTATGGAAAATAAAGGACCTTATCTAGTTAGTTATATTAGTTCTTCAGGGACGGACCCAATATTTTAAGCTAGTAGGGGCCAGAGTAATTTATAATAAAAAAAAAACTCCAAATAGGCATCCATTTGTATTAAAAAATTATAAATACACAAAATTGTTATTTCTAAATACATTAAGATGCAATCATCTATCAACAAAGACAAAACCAAAACCAAAATAATGTTTTTTTTTTTTAATACTAGACTGGCTAGGATTTTTGTTGCTGTTGAAGTTAGAGCATTCACAACAGTGGTGTAAAAGTTTTAGCTTTTAGCACCTTAAAAAGCTACTTTATCTATTTTACTACCTTACTTTACAATACACCCAATATCAAATGTTCTTTTTATCACTTTGGTTAAAATAATATAAACAACTTATTAAAGTAATAAAAATAGAGAGATAATTTGAATTTTTTAATTGAAGAAAGAGATATAATCTTAATAATTTTTTTTTTTAAATTTTTAATAACTTGCTACAGTCAACTAGCTAGTATTTATACCAATTTACAATAGTTGCACCAAATTTAGTTGCTCCTATAACACATGATTTTTTAGTTCTTTGGTGGTAAAATATATATTTTTTTTTTGCTAGAATACAATCACCATTGTGAATGTTTTTATTGTTTTTATTAAGTTTTTGGATTGGATAGTTGCTATTTGGGTTAGACTAGCTAAGCTGATTAAAGAAAAAGGCGGCCTAAGGTTTTGGAAGGAGAGCTCAATTACAAAAAATAAAATATACAATAACTATATTAAAAAAGAAAATGGACCCAAGGGGGCTTGGGCCCCCACCTGGGTCCGTCCCTGTAAACTATAATTATTATTATTATTTTTCTTTTGTTTTTAATACTAAAACAATGGGTATAATAAAAGACATGAAGAAGAGAGAAATGTGTTGTGTAAGTTGTAATTTATGAGATAGCAATAAAAATAAGTTAATGTGATCTTTTTGATAACAGTAAAAAAAAATTTAATGAAAAGATATAAAAAAAAAGGGGGCTAAATGTGCGTGTATTGATTAGTCTTTATCTCTAATGTGGCACTTGAGAAATGACTTGATACAATGAAGAGTAAAGAAGAGTGTTAACTGTTAAATGACGAGTTGGAAGTTAATTTAATTTTTTTTTCTTATAAAAAAATAGAAGTGATCAAAGAAGAAGCCGCATGACAAAATCTCATGCTCTCACACATAAAGTTTCTGCTTATATATATATATATATATATATTGAAGAGGGAGAAAATAGACGTAAACGGTCTCATTCTACTGAATCAGTCACGAGTGACGGTACCTTTAGCCTGTGATCAAGGTAATGGAAGAAGACGGGAAGCGTGTACATAAGAAGATGAATGAGGAAGTGGACGAATATAATGTGGACGACGGGTGGGGCCACGTGACATCCATACGGTGTAAGCTGTCCTCAAGGTGACAGATACATTGTGGATAGCGGCAAGGTCATGTGACATCCACGTAGTTTAAGTAGTCCTCAAGAAACTTCAAAAAGAAATATCTTACGCCTCACAATTAACCTTGATCAACAAAATCGTTATATGGAAAGGATCCTGAAAAATAAGTGCTTTTATAAGGATCTTCCTTATAAGGAAAAATTCCCCTTCCACAAGAAAGAAAAAAAAGTTGGTTCTACACTACTATAAAAGCCCCAAAACCCTCATAAATCAAAGTACGAATCATTCATCCCAGCTCTGGTACTCTAGAATTGTGAGAAGCCTTCTAATTAAACCACACCGGTACTCTCTCAAGGTCTTCTTGTTCTATGTTGTGCAGGTGTTATCTCGAGCACGTGAGGACTGTGACTTATTGATGATTTTCAGCATCATCATCATATATATATATATATATATATTTTGATGATTGATAATATAATTAAATTACATATATACATTTGTTAATCAACGGATTCACAGTCTGACTCGGTGCCACCGGTTCCGCCAAAACAAAAGCTATAACCCGTTTTGCTGTCGTTTTTGTATGACTCATCTCCTTCAAGGTAACGACGGGACATGGCAGTTTGAACACCAGTTGGTGAATCAACCAAGTCAAAATTGTGATCTACAAATTCAACTTGACTCATGAAACAAGTACGTTGATACAAGCCATTATCAAAATGTCCACTGCCCATAGGAGGGATGTTATTATCATCTCTGCTACTGAGAACATAGCCTCCCAATTGCAATTTGTCTGCTCCTCCAGCTAACTCGTTAAATTGTGTGGCAGGAAAATACCCAATCGGATCATAATCATTATCAGCAGTATAAACAACCAGCCATCATGAAGCAGTTCTTACTTCACTTCCTTCGTCCTATTGTTATCATATCACATAATCAGAAACCCAAAAAGAAAGAAAATAAGGAAAAACAAATGGAAGATCATATATATATATATATATATATATATATATAAAAGAAAGATGGAAAGTATTACACGAATAATGCTGAAACGCAAAACAACTTGGTCTTCAGTACTGTATTTAGAGACTTGGGTATTAATTTGTACGAAACCCAAGCAATTAAGATTATTACATCCTGACAATTCATTTTTTTTTTTGCTTATAATAATTGTCTTGATTCCCTAATAAATGTATGTCATGTTGCTAAGTTAGCAATTACATATGATTAATCTTTAAAAAAAAGAAATCTTATTAAACGCATCTATCACATTTTCGTGGAGAATGGATCCCAAACAACAATATATGCTTCATAAGATGGTCTCATAAACTTATTTTTCCTTAATGACATAACTAATAGTGTTTTTGGGAGGGACCAAAAATTGTTGGACCGTTTTTAATAGCTCACCTGTAAGAATTATTACATGAAATCATAACATATGCAAGTATTGCTATGTGTGAGTCTCTATTCAATCCACGACAAAAATTCTTGGAGATGAATTGAGATTGTTTGGGTGCAGATATGCTTCTTTGTCATTTGCAAAAATTATTTTAGGAATGTTTAAGTAAAGGAACTTTTTTTTTTTTGAGGAAAAGGTAAAAGAAACTTTATTACTGGAAAAACAAACTAAACAACATTCTCCAAGTCCCGTGGAAGTTCTTCTATCCACACATCGATATCAGCAGATAAAACTGCTCGTCTAGCAAGAGCATGAGCTAGCTTATTGCTCCTCCGATTAACATGCATAAAATTACACATAAAAGAAGAAGATAACAGCCTTATCTCATCAATAATATGTCCATACAAAGTCTGCACTGGCCTATTGTCGTTAATGGCTTCAATAACTTTCAGAGAATCACCTTCAAACACCACATTGTGAAGGCTGAGTTCCTGAGCAAAGCAGACGGCTCTTCGAGCTGCCAAAGCCTCCACCACATTGGCCGAACCTGGGATCCGCACTCTCTGACTTAATGCAGCCATAACAAGCCCAGCCGAGTCCCTCACAACCACCCCTAAGCCAGCGCACCTCTGTTCCAGGAATAAAGCACCATCAAAATTTAATTTGTACACACCTGAATCAGGGGGCTTCCAACGCAAATCCATACTCCGGATAGCCATCCGTGGATTCATCGGTTGAACATCCCGAAACTCCTGCAGAAGCTCTGAAGCTCGGTGCATGACCAAATTTGAACCCCAAGTTCTCTGCCCCTCCCTCACCCTGTTTCGCCTCTCCCAGATACCCCAAGCAGCCATAGCGAACAGAGCAACCAGATTAGAGGAACCTTGCGCACATAAAAACTGAAACAGATCACCAAAGTTAGAAAAATGATGAGCACGAAGAAAAGAGAACCGAGCATCTGACATCCAAATGGGTTTCACCGCATCACAGAGCCACAAAGCATGAATCACGTCTTCACCATAGTCGCCACAAGCATCACAAATACCAGACCTTAATACCTGACGCCTTTGCAGATTACATTTCGTTGGTAATGCCTCACGAATCGCGCGCCACAGAAGGTGTTTCACTTTGTTAGGGACCTTCAACTTCCAAATTCCATTCCATAACCCCTTTCCGGACTCCACATCCGACGAGCTGGGTTGATTCTGATGCTGAAATGCTACCAATAAGCGATACGCGCTCCGAACAGAGTACACACCATCATCCGTGTGAGGCCATATCAGAGCATCAGCTGCCTCATGGTTGCTAACGTGGATGTTTTTGATGGCTTCAGCTTCCCACGGATAGAAGTTCAAATCAAGAAGCTCCTCATTCCAGAGATTTGAACCAGGCAGCAGCAAATCCTGAACCATATTCAGAGAAAGGTCCCTTTGTGGAGATAAAATCCTTCCCCCACCTTCAAAAGGCAGCCAATGATCACTCCAGATTTTAATATCTCGCCCATCCCCCACCCTCCATCGAGCACCCCTCAAAACACCTTCCCTGGCTTGTATAATACTTTGCCAAGCAAAGGAGCAAACCGGAGAGGCTACCGCATCAAAAATGTTACCGGAAGGAAAGTACTTTGCCCGAAACACCTTATAAACCAACGAGGTCCTATCATGAAATAAACGCCAAACTTGCTTCCCCAACATGGCATCATTAAACATATGTAAGTCGCGAAACCCCATGCCTCCAATTGACTTTGAAGAACAAAGAGTCTCCCATTTAACCCAGTGGATCTTTCTGGAATTCTCAGAACACCCCCACCAAAACTTACGAATCATAGCTTCTATATCTTTAAGGAGACCAATAGGAAGCCGAAAGACATTCATAGAGTACGTTGGGATTGATTGAACCACCGCTTTGATCATTATTTCCTTGTCGGCCTGAGACAACAATTTTTCCTTCCACCCTTGCATTTTAGCCCAGATCCGTTCCTTGATGTGATTGAAACACGCTTTCTTCTCTCGACCCACAAAAGAGGGAAGCCCCAAATACTTCTCATAGTTTTGAATAACCGGCACCCCTAGCAAAACTTTTAATTCTTCCTGAACCTCCGCAGAAGTGTTTCGACTAAAGAAAGCTGTAGTCTTATCCGAATTCACCTGCTGACCCGAAGCAGCCCCATACCATGCAAGGATAGACTGGATTTTAGCACATTCTTCAGGAGTAGCTCTACAGAATAACAAGCAATCATCGGCAAAAAACAAATGAGTAATTTTTGGACCCGCTCTACAAATAGAGTAACCTCTTATCTCCCCAGAATTTGCAGCTTGACTGAGAAGGGCATTCAAGCCTTCTGCACAAAATAGAAATAGGAATGGTGACAAAGGATCACCCTGTCTCAACCCTCGTGAAGGATAAATATGACCTGTAGGTTCGCCATTCACCAGAATTAAGTAAGATACCGTTGTGATACATTGCATGATCATGGCCACCCAACTTTCTTGAAAACCCATCTTCAATAAAATTTTCTCCAAAAAGACCCACTCCACTCTATCATAAGCTTTGCTCATATCAAGCTTTAACGCCATAAAACCTGTCCTCCCAGAACACTGAATTGAGACAAGAGAGGACAGCATCTGAAACTTCCATACCAATGTCAGGCCAAAAGGATTGAAAAAATAGAGGGGGCATCCCATCAGGACCCGGGGCTTTTAAAGGAGCCATATGTTTTATAGCCATCTCCACCTCCTCTCTACTATATGGACAAGTCAAAGCTTCATTCATAGAGGTACTAACCACGGGCTGCACACCAGCCAATACACGCTCCAAATCTTTAATAAAATTCCTCCTTTTTCTTTGAGTGGCTACCCCATGAAAGAATTTTGTGTTCCGGTCTTAGGAAAAAAAATAAACAAACTTATAATCAAAGGATACTTGTTAATATGACTCAAAAGATAAATAAAATAAGTAATCGACTCCTTGGATTCAATTTTTTTTTTTTTTTTTTTTTTTTTAGAAGAACCTTATAATCAAAATCTAAGGCACACAAAAGTAAATAGTTTGGGACCTCCATTGTGCCAACTTCGCCCTCTAATTTTCTCGATTCTCGCTTCAAAGGAAAGCAATTTTAAAGCTTAAAGTGAGTGCTTGCAAGTTGCAACCCAAAAAAAAAAAAATGCTTAAAATTTCATATGATTTAGTACTATTTATTAAGACATTGACAAATATAGTCAAGAGACTCAGGACAGCATATATATAAACCAGTTGCCCAGCCTTTGCCTTCTTCAGTGACAGTGGCCAGGTTGGAGCTTCTGCCGCCTACTAGATGTATTCTTTGATTCTTTCGAAGAGATTTTTCTTGTAACTGTTTTAGTTTATTTTCTTATCTATGCTTGTGAAAGCTTCATTATACCTAGTACACTCAGATGCCCAGATACGGATACAGACACAGATACAATGCCGGCAAAATGAGCAAATTTTTTCTAAAAAATTATAATATGACATGGCAATTAAAACACCGTCACAACACTGATACGACATGGGTGCAGCACTCCAAACGAAATGTATAGATCCTAGCTAAAACTATAATATACTTTCATAAAATTAACTAGTATATCATTAAAATATATTCCTCTTGTCCCACTAATTACTTAGCCAAGAATGAGAGAGCTCTTTTCTCCCAAAAAAGAAAAGAAGATGAGAATATAGCCCTATAAAAGTATAAACAATAAAAGTTTATTTGCCAAAAAAAAAAAAAAACAATAAAAGTTTGTCACCCGCCGACCTATTTGAAAGATGTTCCCGGACTCTTTATGGCGTTCACAATGGGGTTTAGCAAAAATTATTAGCTCTATATACAATAATTTGCTATCAAGTCAATAATCCAAGTTGGTCACCCCGCCGACCTTTTTTGAAAGTGGTTCCCACAATCTTTATTGTATTCACACTTCACACAATGGGGTTCAGCATAAATTATTAGTACCCCTAGACATCATTTGAATTATGGAGGTTTAAATGGCTTGCAATTAATTCAATCTTCGTACAATTGATTGTGTGGGTGAAAAGTTTCAAGTTGCAATCTTTTTATAATTACTCATCAATTATAAAGATAAAAAGGGGGGTAAGGCAATAAAAAAGGAGTATTCTTCTTCAACAACCCGCAAGAATTTGATAGCTTGCAGACACAAGTAAAAACAAGATTTCAAAGAAAATAGTCAAAAAGGGATGGGCCTTGAATTCCCTGTCTTTGAACTTTGAAGAGTGAAGACCACAGTCATCACAGTTTCAAACTGTTTTAATTTTTTAATAAGAGAGCGTTAAAAAAATTACTTAGTATCGGTAGTGCTACACTGCTACTAGCTCTACTAATACTTAACAATTTACTGGCTCCAACATGGGTTTGATTCAAATTATATGAAAGCAACGCTTCTAGAGCTAGAAAGAGATAGCCAGTGAAGAAATTGAAGCTCATTTTTGGATGAAGTATCCAACCTAGCATGAAGGTTTTTTACTTATAGAATGTAGAAATAATTAGACAGCTATTCTTTCCTACCATAGCACATTCCAATCTAACTGTAACAAAAGCACAAAACCCACTAAACATGTTACTACTAAGTACTTCTATTAATAATAGAACCACGTTGAAGAACAGTTGAAGTAGATGTGAGCAACAGCATAGCAAACATATATCAGATCTCAGAAATAACCAAATGGTCCAAGACCCACAAAGCATAACCACAAAATAACAAATAAGACATTGAAACTAATTGCAGAGAAAATGGGAAGCAAGAACCAAGAACATTTGTGGGCAGAGAAGAAGAGAAAAACATACCATCTTCTGCGATGATTGTAGAAGCAAAATAAGCAAAGAGAGGCACGCACAGTGAGACCCATTTGCTTCTTTTGGAGCTCTGAGCCATCTTCTTCCCAAATCTCACTCTCACTCTCTCTCTCTCTCACTCACTCTCTCTCGGTTGATGTATGTGTGTACTCTGTTTATGGAGACACAGGCATGGGGAGTGAGCGTGTATCCATTTATCCAATAGATTCCACTTCTATCGGCTTTATTTTTTTATTTTTTCTTTTTTTCATTTATGAAATCTTTTTTTATTTATTTATTAATTATTGGTGGACTGGAGGGCCTGGAGCCTTCGCTTGTTCAGTGTTTACTCTTTTTATTATAAAGTTTAAACTAAAGTTGTTATTATTTTATTAAAAATAATGCTAGAAATATAAATTAATTTATAAAAGTTTTTATAAATTATTGATATGGTGAGTGATTATTGATAAATAAAAAAATAATTATAATAATGGGTTTAGATAAAAATCAATAAAAAGTTAACTATATCAATATTTTATAAAAATATTATAAAATAATTTATAACGATAGCTGTAAGGACTCGATTCGTAACGAACCATAACAGTGTTGGGTTCGCACGTAAAAAGGCCCAAACAATATCATTTGTAGAGCGTGGGTTTGAAAGGCTAGGCCTCAGTCACCAGACGGCGGGTTTCTCGTGGTGTTCATGCATAATTAAGTCGTTTTTGCCTTAGGAGTCTTTCTCCTGGAGGCAGGCTGGGAGGCTCTGGTTTTTGGCCATTTTTCCCAGCCACCACTATGAATTGCTTACTTTTCCTTTTATACTAGCCTGTGTTTTTTATCCTTCGTCCACGTGTAGGATTGACATTCCAAGACTGATACTTGTCCCATCAGCCCGTACCCAGAGTGGTTGGGGGTGGTTGTAAAAGCTGGAGAGTATGGCTCTGTCAGGTGCAGAGTATTGAATGGCGGTAAGGGCAGCTTTCCCTGGTCGTTATACTTCCCAGCGTACCCTTTTCTATTGACGCAGATATTTTAGATTTTTTCCCCAATCTGTTTCTATGTCGTTTTTGTCCTTTCTTCCTGTGAGACCTCGGACATGCCGAGGACTGAATCGTCCTCGGTCATGTCCCAAGGCTATTATGTACTTGTATTACCGATCCTGAGCTATAACCCTTCTCGGCTCGGGCCTTTAGACCCCAATGAATAAATGGGCCAGGGCCACAAACTATTGGGCCCCACAATAGCCCCTCAAAATCCTGCTGTCCGACCTCTTGGTTGGGAGAGGAGGATTTTGGTAACGCCGAGCCTTTATTACGGCTCGTTTAACTCTGTCTTTCATTAATGCTGGTGTCTCTTCATCTACCTAGGAAACATACCGGACTACGAGACATTCCTATGAATTCATTCACAATGCGTCCCCGCCGTTTGATTATCCGAAACGCGCCTTTAATGACTTACCTTTACGAGGCTATTTAAATTCGACGGTTTGTTGACGATGTGGGGAAGTGGAACGGGTACATACTCGTTTAAAGATTTTCTTGAAAATCTGAACGGATTAAATACCTTCCGCTCTACCCTTCATATAAGAAGGAAGGCAAGAGGTTATTTCTCTTGTACAGAGACCCTTTTAACCCTTCTGAAATCTGAAACCTTTAGCTTCCTCCAGAGTTTACTTTATCCACTAGTTGTATCTTAACTTGTGATACACTCGAGATAGGAGTAAGTAATGAAAGAACCATACCCCTCCCAGAAACACCACATTCTTACGAGGCTCAAAATGGCTCGGTCAGGGCAAGGATGGCGGAGACTCAAGATCTTTCTTACCCTCCTTTCAGCCAAAATCCGAAGCAGGGGCTCGTCATGTCAAACTTTCGGCGTGACTGAGCTGAGGTCACCCATTATCAGTACCAGCCGCTCTCTCATGAGCATAGCTAACATGACACCAGCATGTTAGGAGTCAGGACTGACGCAGGGACTAAGTGCCCCTACTTCTTCCTCTCTTCGTTCACTGGTGCCTCCTTTTGCCTCTCTTTCTTCTTCTTTCCACCACCAGATCCATCCTGGTGCTTTTCCTTCTTCCTCTTCTTCTCCTCCTTCTTTCTCTTCATCTCCTCCCTCTTCTTCTGAAGAATGTCCTCCTCTCAATATGGGTGCTACTGGGGCAGAGTTTGGAAGGACTTCGGAGACGAGTTTAAAAAGGCATCTGACTGTTTATTTGTCTGTATTGTTGTGGTTTTTTTTATTTATTTTTATTGTTTTTATAATCCACCTTCTGTATAGGCTTGTTTAAGCCCTTCTTTGTACGTTGTAATACATCTTTACATTTAATAAAAGTCGTTATTGCTTTACTTCACATGTTCTATCTCTTTATTTCTGAAATGGCTACGCCGTGAATAGACATACTATCTTATGAATCCTTTTTATTTTTACACTTTGAACGACGTCTAGGACCGAAATCTCAATTAATAGAAAGATCTTACTCTGTGTTTATTGAAACTATCCGACTTAATAATATTGAATTGAACAAATGATACTTAGGGTTGAAACCCACATTAAGAAGAAAAAGACAGGATATTATGATGAGCTTATTGGGGCGATCTGGCACAATATCGCCGACCTGAGAGCACAATACTTAGGACCGAAATCCCTTATCAAGGAAAAAGGCACTATTATGAACTTATGAGAGCTGTTCGGCACAATAATACTGATTTGAACAAATGATATTTAGGGTCAAAACTCTTGCTAAGGAAAAGATATTATCATGAATTTAATAGAGTTGTCTGTCACAATAATGCAGACCTAAAAGAAAACAACACTTACCCCAAAATAGCCGAGATAACTACTGAATGCTCGGCGCGATGTAGGAGGTAATCATCCGAAGACATATAACCCAAAAATGAACAGCCCCTCCAGGTTGCTGAGTAATAGGGCGTTTCACCATCTTCCTTACAACTTTCATAGCCTTAACCTTTTTCTGGTATTTGAGCCGAGGATTGAGCAACTTAAAATTTTTATTAAGTAGTCGACCCTTCCATAGGTTTGAGTCCGAAGACCATACAATACCTTGGTTCTGTCCAAAACTCAGTTTTCTCATCTAAGTAGTTGGTTTCCCCATAGGTTTGAGTCCGAGGACCATACAATACCTTGGTTTTGTCCAAAACTTAGTTTTCTCATCTAAGTAGTTGGTTTCCCCATAAGTTTGAGTTCGAGGACCATACAATACCTTGGTTCTGTCCAAAACTTAGTTTTTTGGCATGAGGCCTTGGCTTTAGGGGGATTGGCTCCTCGACCAAGCCCCTAGAACCATCCATGCGATTGACGCTACAAAGCGTAGCCCCTAGTGGAACTCTATGCTAGAACACTATAACTGGCTGCTAGAAATGACAAGGGAACTGTCTCGACCTACCGTCTATGCCAACACACAAGCCTTCCCCACAGACGGTGCCAATTGTAAGGACTCGATTCGTAACGAACCGTAACAGTGTTGGGTTTGCACGTAAAAAGGCCCAAACAATATCATTTGTAGAGCGTGGGTTTGAAAGGCCAGGCCTCAGTCACCAGACGACGGGTTTCTCGTGGTGTTCATGCATAATTAAGTCGTTTTCACCTTAGGAGTCTTTCTCCTGAAGGCGGGCTGGGAGGCTCTGGTTTTTGGCCATTTTTCCCAGCCACCACTATGAATTGCTTACTTTTCCTTTTATACTAGCCTGTGTTTTTTATCCTTCGTCCACGTGTAGGATCGACATTCTAAGACTGATACTTGTCCCATCAGCCCGTACCCAGAGTGGTTGGGGGTGGTTGTAAAAACTGGAGAGTATGGCTCTGTCAGGTGCAGAGTATTGAATGGCGGTAAGGGCAGCTTTCCCTGGTCGTTATACTTCCCAGCGTACCCTTTTCTATTGATGCAGATATTTTAGATTTTTTCCCCAAGCTGTTTCTATGTCATTTTTGTCCTTCCTTCCTGTGAGACCTCGGACATGCCGAGGACTAAATCGTCCTCGGTCGTGTCCCAAGGCTATTATGTACTTGTATTACTGATCCTAGGCTATAACCCTTCTCAGCTCGGGCCTTTAGACCCCAATGAATAAATGGGCCAGGGCCACAAACTATTGGGCCCCACAATAGCATTATTCCTTTATTAAATCAAGGCTACTTTAATTTTTGACAAAACGAACTTCTTTAATTTCTCAAATCAAACAAAGAAAAGCAAAATTTCTTTGTGTTCACACTAAAACATTTTTTTTTAATTTAAATGATTTTTTTTTTATCTTCATTATTTTTTATAATTTCATTTGCGTGTTTTGAGAACTATGGTCCAATAGTGGGCCAGGCCAACTGCCGTATTACGGAACCCAACAGAGCTCAAAATCCTCCTGATTTTGTTAGTTATTTACTCCCAAAAGTAAAGATGCCATGTTTTGGAGGATTTGTGTTGTTCGTTAAAGCATCAACACTCCACAATGCTAAACCCAAATGTAAGGAAAATTTACCATTTCAAGCCTTAAAATCCTCTCCATCAAAAAATGCTACTGCCAACTATTGCAAATTTTTTTGCAATAGTGCCATAGTGCAATTCTATCTTTAGAATTGCATTGTAGCACAATTCTAAACCAAAATAATATTTGTTTATTCACATTTCTGACTCTCTTTCTCTCTCGTCTCTTCTTTGTGTCTCATCTCCATTCTCTCTCCACAATGGCCTCTCTCTCTCTCTCATCACATCTCTCTCTCACGGTGGACTATTCTGGCGTGGGTCGTGGGTCCGGTGTGGAGGAGAGGCTGGGAAGTCGAGATCGGCGTGGTATGGTGGCGATTTGTGGGTTTTTTGGGTCCAAATCAGCGTGGTATGTTCAATGGCGTGTTTAAGCTTCTTCCGGCGTGGTTTGCTGCGTGGTTTCCTCTCAACAAGTGCAGGCAAGCCGAGTTGTACTTCCCATGGAAGTGCAAGACTAAGCGCCATAAATGAACCCCATCGAGAAATGCGAGATTGGGCTATTCAATGGTCATTTTCTTGAACCTCGCCAGAAATGAAGGCTCCGGCGGAAGTTCCAGATAGAAATTTAGGAATTTTTGTTTATGGGTTTTGTTGATTGATGTGTTTTTGGTTGATTTATGAAGTTTTGGGTGTTTGAGTTGATGGGTTATTGCTGGATTTTGTTTGAATGATTTCAGGGTTTCTTGAAAATATTCAATGGCCTTTTTCTTGAACCTCGCCGGAAATGGAAGCTCTGGTGGAAGTTGCAGATAGAAATTTAGGATTTTTTGTTTGTGGGTTTTGTTGATTGATGCGTTTTTGGTTGATCTATGAAGTTTTGGGTGTTTGAGTTGATGGGTTATTGTTAGATTTTTTTTGAACGATTTCTGGGTTTCTTGAACCTATTCAATGGTCTTTTTCTTGAACCTCGCCGAAAATAAAGGCTTCGACAGAAGTTGCAGATAGAAGAGAGCTAAAAATTAGAGAGAGAGAAGAGAGATGGGAGAGAGGATGTAATTTTGGGATATATTATTTTATTATGTAGATATATTATTTTAATGAGTAGAATAGAAAAATAAAAGTTTGGGATGCTGGAGATGTAAAATGGTATGGTATAATGATAAAGTGACTTTTTAGAATGGTAAAATAGGATAGAATTAGAATTGTGGGATGCTGATGCTCTTACAATTTAAAAGGATATAATTTAAGAAAGGTACTTCTGTTCTAACTTCCGAGAGTTAAATCTTTTTTCTTTTTTTTTTAATAAAAAAAAAATTGATATGTTTTCCATAGCTTTAAAAGACATTAATATAAATAAAAACTAGCTTCTAAATTTGTGTAAATGAACTGATTTTAGAACATTAATTTATATAATTAGTCACCGTTTTAGAGTGTGGATTGTATAAAAAAAGTTGCAAACAAATAAATGAATATGATCATTCGAGCACTTGAAACAATGGAGCTCAATGATGTCTATTAAAAAAAAAACAAGTCCTTTAATTATGACAATTGCAATTGTCATTTTGTCAAAGTTATTAGTAAATAAATATGTCATCATAGCGCATCCTTAACATGATGAACACTTTATAAGTACAACTTTTTGTAGGTTTGGGGTTTAAGGGTTAAGGGTCAAGGTTCAAGTCTCTATGAAAAAGTTTCACACACATACACTTAAATTAAAGTAGAGTATGAATTCATTCTCAAATCTTAAAAAACATATATTTTAAAAAATAACCATAATTAAAAGCATATGAAATGTGTATTTAATTGTAATAGTATTGTTGGAGTATTTTAATATTAATTAATTAAAATGAATTTATATAATAATATATATGTAAAGATGTGAAAGTTAATATGGAAGGTAAATAATTAGTGGAATGTTTAATCCCACATTGGAAATGAGGAAGGCTTTTTATTATTTTTAAGGGAAATTTAAAGAAAGTTTTTATGGGAAATGAAAAAAAAGGTAATTAATATTTTGACAGTTTTTTTTTTCTTTTTTTTTTATTTCCCATAAAAGTAGTACCAAAACTTTCCTAAAATGGATTATTAACCAGTGCCCTAAGGGCACTCGTTAGCATTTCCCTATTTTTAATTATGACGATTAATCAACTAATATGTATTAATTCAGATATTGAGCTAGATACATTCAGAATTATTTTTATATTCATTGGTAAGTAAATGACCTTTTTATTATGGAAAATAAAGGACCTTATCTAGTTAGTTATATTAATTTTTCAAGATGAACCCAAGATTTTAAGTTAGTAGGGGCCAGAGTCTTTAAAAAAAAAAACTCCAAATAGGCATCCATTTGTATTAAAATATTATAAATACACAAAATCGTTATTTCTAAATATATTAAGATGCAATTATCTACCAACAAAGACAAAAACAAAAACAAAAAAATGTTTTTTTTTTTTTTTAATACTAGATTGGCTAGGATTTTCGTTGTTGTTGAAGTTAGAGCATTCACAGTGATAGTGCTAAAAGTTTTAGTTTTTAGCACCTCAAAAAGCTACTTTATCTATTTTATTACCTTATTTTACAATACACCCAATATCAAATATTCTTTTTATCACTTCAGTTAAAATAATATAAACAACTCATTAAAATAATAAAGGTAGAGAAAGAATTTAAAATTTTTAATTGAAGGAGGAGATATAATTTAATAAAATATTGTATTTTATTTTTAACAACTTGCTACAGTTAACTAGCTAGTATTTATACCAATTTACAATAGTTGCAACAAATTTAGCTTTAACTTCTCCTATAACACATGATATTTTGGTTCTTTGGTAGTAAAATAGTTTTTTGCTAAAATTCAATCATCATTGTGAATGTTTTTAGTTTTATTGTTAAGTTTTTAGGTTGGATAGTTGCTATTTGGGTTAAACTAGCTAAGTTGATTGGAGAAAAAGGGGGCCTAAGGTTTTGGAAGAGAACCCAATTACAAAAATAAAATATACTAGTCGCTAACCCGTGCGATGCACGGGAAAACTATTTTGTATAAAGATGAAACATTAAATTACTTAATGAAAAATAGAAATCAAACTTAAGTTTAAAATAAAATGAAGAATTAAATCTTAAGAATTAATCAATATTTCCAATAAATTGAAAAAAGAAAAACTTTAAAAAGTGTTTTTTGGTAAGCCTGGCAATAGAACAGATTGATAACGAAAACAACAATAAATGAAATTTTCCAATAGTTAGAAGCACCAACAACGAACAGGCAAAAAAATTTCAAAATTTCAATTTCATACTCTAATTGAAAAGAATTATAAGAATTGTCGTAGCAGCATAATTATTTTGACTCTAATCATCTCTCTGCAATAAATTTTTCCACAATACAATTAAGGACCAAAATGGGTTATGTATGAACTCCATATCCTGTTCCAAACCCAAAGATTCATCTAAACTACAATTCAATCAAATATAGAATACAAAACAGACACAAGTACCCTCTAATATAATTATTTACATAAAAACAATTGGGTCGAAAAAAAAATCAGCACAATCTATTAAACAATAAAATTTCAATATAATCTTTGGAAAATATCTCTCCCATTGTCATCTTCATTGTTGTACATGATATGACATGGCTTCAAACTGTTGGCAGGAGGAGTCAGATGTTCCAGAAGAAACTCATTTGTTAACTATGGTAAAACTCATTCGATTGTGAACTATAGTAATTCTCATTGCATGTAGCAAGTACTGTCAACAAACCACAAATTTACTCTATCTTAGCAAATAGAAAAAGAGGCTAAAGCAAGGAAAAAAGAAGAATGATTCATGTAAAGCTTTACGTAGGCATTTGAATTGATGTAAGTGCTATATAATGTCTCAGTTGTAACCTTAATAGAGGACAACTCATTCAGCCCAGGAAAAAATTTTTCAAAATAAAAAGAGAGCAAAGAACGAAGCATTGAAAATATTAGTTTGAATACCAAGCCACTGCATTATTTGGCAGAAAATAAGAAAAAAGACTATTCAATGCATTGAATTAAATACCTTAGAAACAAAGTTCTACCAAGCACCTATCTAAATTTGAATGCTTGAAAGTTGAAAGTAACGTTGACAAACTGTGCTTTGACCATAAGGCTTTCATTATAAAAAAAATTTGAAAAGAACAACAATCCATCATTCCATTATTTCTATATCAATTGAAAATCTGGCAATTGAAATCAAATCTACTGATTAAGTACATTGGCTATTTAGCAGAACTGACATCTAAGAGTTTCTTCATCCTTTAATGACTTGGCAAAACATATTTTTTTCCGATCGTTGGGTACAAACAGAATATTTTTTGTATCATCATAACTTATGATTGATACATAACAAAAAGTAGTCAATAACCAGTATCAATTAAAACCAAGATGCACAAACCATAAAGTGGCTACAAACTAATGCAAGAGTAAGCAAGGCATTTTCTCAAACACATGGTGTGCACAAAATATTTCAATGCTTTAGTTATAAATGTTTGTTATTATAAAAATTAAAAATTAAAAACAGAAAACAATAGCATGATTGTGAAGAAAAGAATTACCAATAGCAAACCACCAAAAAGATACAATTGTTTAGTGTTTTAATAACTCATGTCTATGTCCATTACTCATAGCTTTCTTTTCCCTGCAACCCATACCAACAATTTGCATTAAATAATCACAACAGAAAATCTTCTATCATTAGTAAAATTTTCTCATAATTTCTATCTTAAATAGCTCTACCTTTTCACTTTGCTATTGCTGGGATTTACAGATAGCTTCTAAACTATATAGATTTGGTCTTTCACTGTGCATAACAGAAAGCAGAAAATAATCCGTGGGTTACTAAAGGAGGAAATTGGAAAAGAAGCTGGGGTCTGCAACCAAACAAAGAATCAAATAAAACCCCTCAAAAATCAAGATGCTACTATTAAAGAAGATTCGGTCAAACTAAAATACAAAATAAATAGAGACTAAACATGAAACCAAAGCTTGAGATAACCTAGAAACTTTAATTAAATCCCCAAAAAAAATAAAATAATAATAATAATAAAGGTCTCATGTTAATACAAATAGAGCATAAACTGAGAATTCTTACGGTGGAGAACATCAAATACCAAAACTACACAATTAAAAATTTGCTAAAAACCCCTTTTTAAGGGTGTTGAACCAAAGGCCAACCATTCAACCAGAGCAACCCAAAAAACCAAAAGTAGATCAAACCGACAGAATTCCTCAATTTCACTCCCCCTTACGAATATCAGAATAGATAAGAGGGAAAACAAAACTTGAAAATTAAAGTGACATGATTAAGTTTAAAAGAACTAAAATTCACCTGCGATGAAAAAGGGATAAGTATAACAATGTAGAGTATGACAGAATTTTTAAAAGAAAAAATTCTTTAAATTTTAGTTCATACCCCTTTTAAATTTCAAAAGTGTTGTTTCCCTAACTGCCCAACACTATCATTACATCCCACGGGGAATTCCATTAAGTTAAAGACATATTTTTGCAATCCTTCCAAGAAAATCAAAGTGCTACCTATCAGCAGAACAATTAACAACAATAAGAACCCAAGTTGCAACCAACATAAATTTTAGGAAACTTGCATCAAATGCCAATAAGTGTATTATTCTAACAAAAAGTCACATATCCAAGTCCAAAAATTTATTATAGCCGTCAGTAGCAACCCAAAGATAAGAAAAGAGACCTATTAAATTGGGCTATAAAAAAAACATTTGATGATTGCTACAAAAATCATGAGCTAAAGCTGAAAGTTCAATCCAAAAGTCCTAAACTTTAGGAAACTTGCATCAAATACCAATAAGTGTATTATTCTAACAAAAAGTCACATATCCAAGTCCAAAAATTTATTATAGCCATCAGTAGCAACCCAAAGATAAGAAAAGAGACACCTATTAAATTGGGCTATAAAAAAAACATTTGATGATTGCTACAAAAATCATGAACTAAAGCTGAAGTTCAATCCAAAAGTCCTCCATAAAACAGGATTAGAGTATGGAAAAAACAAATAGATGAAGTCTGACTTATCTCTAATTCCAACAATACGGTAACAATGCCATACAAACATATTTTGCAGCAACTTTAAATGAGAATGAATTTCATTATTACAACATGGTAAGAAAAAAAAAGATTTCAATTTCATTGAGACATTCTGTCAAACACTTAGGGTGATGGGGAGGATTTTAACAAAACAGACATAAAATTTTTACCAAACCTTTAATTTTCATTGATTCTAATTTCTCTGGGTCATTTTGTCAAACACTTAGGGTTGGCTTATTTTCACAAAGGATACCGATTCTTACATCATTCTCTCAACCATTATACCAGCAAAAACATGAGAAAGAGAGAATTACAGAGAGAAAAAGCAAGAAAGCTGGTGAATTTGTCAAACAAAATTGGATTTTGAATAACATATGGAAGACTTTGTATGTTTTGAATAAAAGGAAGATCGATTTGTTCCAGAAGACAATTTGCGATGTCGTTGGGTTCTTTGGATTATGCCCGTTTAGAGAGGAAAAGGGGTATGAACTAAAATTCCTAACTTGACAAC
This sequence comes from Quercus robur, assembly GCF_932294415.1. Lineage (NCBI taxonomy): Eukaryota > Viridiplantae > Streptophyta > Magnoliopsida > Fagales > Fagaceae > Quercus > Quercus robur. The sequence goes on along the minus strand of NC_065538.1, from coordinate 59,746,948 downwards.
AAACCATAATTGAAGAGAATATTAGAAAAAGAAATTAATACCTTTGCTGTGATGAAATTAGAGTATTCCACTTCATCTCTGCAAAGAAACTGAATGATTTAAATCCAAAGAGATGAATTAAAATATATATATATATATATAAACGAAAACATTTAATCAATCACATCAGAATCCTATTTTCTAAGCCCTAATTTCTGAATTTAAATCTAGAACCAAAGCCAACTGAAATTATAAATTTTGAAAACGTATAACAAAAAATCAAAGAAAGAATGGGAACCCATCGGTGGAGGAATTTTTTTTATTAGAGAAAGAGTAGGAACCCATCAGCAGCGGTGTTTATGGGCGGAGGAGAATTACCTTTTGAGAGGAAGTAGGCCACAACCCGAAAATCAAAGAGAATGGTGAAGGACCCTCAAAATCAAATTGCTATCTCTGTCTCGGCGTTTCGCGGCTCTGTGTTTTTTTTTTTTTTGGATGCGGCGGTTCTGTATTTTTTGTAGAATAGAATTTGTTTGGGGTAGCAGAGCCACAGGTAGAAGAGGAGTGGGGGGAACGACAGAGAGAGATACGTTTGCGTTTGAGGGAGAGAAATAGGTTTTATCGGGTTTGTTTTTGGAGAAATAGTTATTGGGTCAGAAAAGGGTTTTACTTTTTTTTTTTTAATAATCTTTTTTTTTAAATAATGCTGATGTGGAAAAATGTGGGAGCTCTAAAAGTTTCGGTTTTATATATATATATATATATATATATATAGATAATAACTGTATTAAAAAAGAAAATGGACCCAAGGGGGCCTGGCCCTCGCTTGGGTACGTCCTTGTGGTCTGCAATTATTATTATCACTTCCTTCGTTCCAATTTGTTTGTCCTGTTTGAAAAGTCAAACTTTTTAAGGGAACATCGTTTATTGTCTTGTGCCTTATAAAAATGTATAAGTTTACAAAACTACCATTAAATAAATTTATCAGCTTTTTAAAGAGAATTATTCTTAATGAGACAACTAAAAAGGTGCTCCAATTAAATTGATTTTTTTAAAAAAATATTATTTAGGTTTCTTTTCAAAAAGTTTTGAAAATAAAATAGGGGTATAATAGGAACATTAGTAAACTAATCATTTTTATTTTTAGAAATAAGGCAATATTTTGGAATATCTTAAAATGGAATAGACAACAAACAAACTGAGACGAATGTAGTATTATTTTTTTGCTTTTGTTTTTAATACTAAAACAGTGGGTATAATAAAAGACATGAAGAAAAGAAAAATTTGTTGTGCAAGTTGTAATTAATGAGATAGTAGTAAAAATAAGTTAATATGATTTTTTGGGTAACAGTAAAAAAAAAAAAAAATTAATGAAAAGATATAAAAATAAAGGGGCTAAATGTGTGTGTATTGATTAGTCTTTATCTCTAATGTAACACTTGAGAAATGTCTTGATACAATGAAGAGTGAAAAAGAGTGTTAAATGCTAAATGACAAGTTAGAAGTTAATTTAATTTTTTTTCTTATAAAAAAATAAAAGTGATCAAAGAAGAAGTCACATGACAAAATCTCATGTTCTCACACATAAAGTCTCTACTTATATACATACATATATATATATATATATATTTATAGATGATTAATGATATTGATTACATGAATTATATTATAATTAAATTACATATATACAATTTGTTCACAGTCTGACTGGGAGCCACCGGTTCCGCCAAAACAAAAGCTATAACCCGTTTTGCCGTCGTTTTTGTATGACTCATCTCCTTCAAGGTAACAACGGGACATGGCAGTTTGAACACCAGTTGGTGAATCAACTAAGTCAAAATTGTGATCTACAAGTTCAACTTGACTCATGAAACAGGTACGTTGATATACGCCATTATCAAAATGTCCACTGCCCATAGGAGGGCTGGTATTATCATCTCTACTACTGAGAACATAGCCTCCCCATTGCAATTTGTCTGCTCCTCCAGCTAACTCGTTAAATTGTGTGGCAGGAAAATACCCAATCGGATCATAATCATTATCATCATTAAAAACAACCAGCCACCATGAAGCATTTCTTACTTCACTTCCTTCGTCCTATTGTTATCATATCACATAATCAAAAACCCAAAAAGAAAGAAAATAAGGAAAAACCAATGGAAGATCATATATATATGAAAGAAAGATGGAAAGTATTACACGAATAATGCTGAAACGGAAAACAACTTGGTCTTCAGTACTGTATTTAGAGACTTTATCCATAGCAGTGCCAATTGCAACTTGGGTATTAGTTTGTACGAAGCCCAAGCAATTGAGATTATAACATCCTGACAAATTGCCGTTCTAGTCCATGTATAGTGTAAAATTCAAATTAAGTTAGTACATTGTATTTGTCCAAAAAAAAAAAAATCCTAACAAGAACGTTAAATCTGTTTAGAGATAAAAGTACTTACATTAATCATTTTAAAATACCAATGGGTGCGTGTATCGCCATTGAATAAGTCTGGGTACACCTGAAGAATTTTACAAATAGTTACCGATTTCGCTGATTGTGATTTTTTTTAACATTTTAAATGAGAGGGTAAAGTGGAGATAATGATTGAACTTAGATTTTTTTGCTCTGATACTATGATAAATTACTGATTTTCTCAAAAGTTTAAACTATTAAAAAATAGTTAATTTGATCCTTTAACTATAATTCTAACATATATAAAAATCTTGTGGTTGACACACTTCTTCATTAGTGTATGTTATTACCATCAAATTTTGATGGCCTATCAATATTAATTACTGTTTTCTATATTGCTCTCTTACAAAATTTTGCAAAAAAGTCATTCCTAAAATAAGAAGCCACAATTAGCTCGTTTGTTTCAGCAATGATGTTTTTTAGAAAATGTGTTGCATTTTTTCAAAAAGCATTTTCTTAAAAACTATTTCATTTTCTAACGTTTGGTAGTATCCTTAAATAAGTTGAAAAATAATCTCTTAACTTCCTTAGCTTACTGTGAGATAGAGTTGTTTTTCAAAAAAATTTAGTGGAAAATAATCTCTTAAAATAAGTCATATTTTCTATGTTGACTAAATATAGTTTTTCTTTGACTCATTTTTTTTACATCACTAAACACTGTTAAACACAAAAAATTATTTTTACACAAAGTTTTCCATTGAAACAAACAACGAGTCATGTCGACTAGTTTCGAATGGAGCTTAACTTTTACTATATCAAGCTTTCTTTGATCATGCACGTAGTTAATGATAAAGTTGAAATAATGTTGTAATTCAATTGTAGGAAAATTAACCAAGAATCTTATAGTTCAATTAGCACTACTTAGGTGTATCTAAATGATAGATTTAAATTTTAAATAGCCCTCTTCCATTGTAACTTTTGAATTTATTATTTTAGATAATAATAATAATAAAAGCTATCCAATTTATTATATATATATATATATATATATATAAAGAAGTAAGATATCATCAAATAAACAATAGTGCTAACTAAATAATTATCAAATAATTTCTCTAACTTAATACTTACAGTCCACCCAATTTGTATTTGATTGAAGTCAGCTCCATTTCCTGCTTCAACTGAGATCGCAGCTGAACTATATTGGTGAGGTCCAACTTGTGGATTATATACACTAATTGTTGCCAAATTTGATTGATATTTTTTGTCTGGGGTTGTTTGTGTAAATATCCCTGCAAACTATGAGAGTAATTTCCATTAAAGGTAAGAGGACTCTTAACTGTATTACAAAAACAAATACAAGAAAGGTAAACAATATATATATATATATATATATATATTCTAATATTAAACATAGAAAGCCATAACTCACTTACTTCTAAATTCTGATTCCATTCATTTGATTGAGGCTTATATAAATTTGATACATTCTTTGATAGATCTTTGTCTACGACTCTCAGAACAGGGATAGTCCCTTTTGGGCACGCTTCATCTAACTTTATCTTTGCATGTTGGACACCAGGCGGCAGCTTCTTGTGTTTCATTTTAGCTATCATTTTTCTTATTTTATGGCTGGGTCTCATCTGTTGAGAATTTTCTATACTTTAGTATATCAACAAATCGTTACAAAATGAAATATTATTATAGAAGCATCCGAGTTGTTACAGTAGCAACAAAAGTTTTTACATAATTGATACGCACACTTAATTTCTTTTGTATTACACTATTCCACAATCAAACATTTAATTCTGATGTGCACAGTGCATACTTGTGCACACGCTGATCATTTTCTAGAATACTTTGAAATTTAATCATCGAAGGAATAATATAAATTAACTTAATTAATTGCGGAGACAAACAATAGGAGTCCCACTCCCACAATTAACACATTGCTTAATTCTACACTTTTAGGGTATAGAGTAATCTTTTGTGGACCAAATTTAAAGAGAGAAATGAACAAAAATAAACTACACATCTTACGCTAAGAATGTTTAGAAACACCAATTAAAACACCATGAAAGAAAACCTCTCACTCCAAAGCCAATCAAGAAATTTGAATTTAAAAGAAAAAACTAAACACAAATTAATAACGTAAAAATATGAACCTGAATTCTATGATTCCTAAGTAAAGGATGTTTCAAACTAGGTTGCTCATATACATTGATGCAATCATAGGTGTCTCCATGCTCAGTCTGCAAAAACCTTATTATTGTTAGACAAAATCTCAGGCTATAACGAAATGCAAATACTTTGTTAGCAATGAAAATTGTAATTACTACTGCACTAAATTGACATGGAATTCTTAGCTTATTTTTTTTTGGACATAGAATAATGTAATATTAGTTTCACAAGTAAAACTATTGACAAGCATGTATGAACAAAAATACAATAGAAATACCAAAACTCGTTTTAGTGGTGTTTCTTGCTTCCTTTCTGAAATCAAAAGATTGAGATTATTCCCTTTTACAATGGCATCATTATGGAATGAAGCAAAATGTAATGAGATATAAAACACAAAAAACGCTTTGAAAGCCATAGATTCTTAACCCTATGCACTTTATGCAAGAGAAAATTCCAATTAAACTACAAAGCTCTTAACAATTCTTGAGCTAGTTTCAAATGTGCTTTAATTTTGTCTTGTGGATATGTATTTAAAAGAAATTAGGGTCTATAAAAAGAAAAAGTAAGTCAAATATACGATATAATTGCAAATTTACTTTCCCAAAAAAGAGCTTATTAAATTTTCATTACCGCTCACTTGATGCTAAATATGTAAATATGTAATACGGTTTAATGTAGGTCACAACTCACATAGGCAATATATAGCTCGAGCATTGTGTGGTGCCAAGGCTCCAAAAAATTCATATATTAGTTCCCAAACTTAAGTTGTTTGACCCCATGACATAGATAAGAAGACAAAAAAAGTAAGACTAATTATAGATTTATATTGTACTATCCATGATTAGGGGTGTCCATCAAATCACACAAACTATAAAAACTGCACCGAAACTGCCCGTAAAATGGCATAACTGCACCGCAATGCATGGTGTAGTGTTGTTTGCAGTTTTCTAATAATAAAAATTGCACAAATTGCACCCTCTCTATATATTAATATAATTTTTTTAAAATATTAAATATATTATTAATAGTTTAGTAACCCTAGTTTAAAAAAAAAATTAATAGTCCTAGCAAGTGTTGATTAAAGTCAATTCAAAATAAAGAAAAACTAGCCCAATAGCTTAAAATTGGGCCCAAAACAAAGGGAAAATTAGTTTTGGACTGGGCAGGAAAAGCCCAAAATTTGAAAAATATACCGTCTTCAAACCACATTTTATACACTGCACTGTATATGTGACCGCAAAAATGAAGTGCAGTGCAGTTATGATTTTGGCTAAACTCTAAACCGCACTGCATATGTAACCACAAAATGAGATGCATCGTAGTTATGATTTTAGTTAAACTGAAACGCAAAGTACGGTGCTAAAAATAGCCTAACACCGCATCGCATTGCACCGCAAACATCCTTAATAAATGTAAATCTTACATTGCTAGTACAATGTAAATTAAGAATTTTTCAAAAAGTAATTCCCTTTAGGGTTTAAACAAACCAAACTTGACAAAATGCACTTTACTTGTAATTAGGTAGATTTAGGATGGTTTAATACTTCAAAGAATAAGAGTTCAAGTCTAGTATTGAACCCATGCAAATATATCCAAGAAACAAGTGAAGAAGTGTTGTTCATTAAATCTTAACAAATAGCTCGACAGATCATATCTATTAAGGTGTATTAAGGAATCTCGACAACTACTCAACAGAAACAGTATCTATCGAGAATTATGAAATTCAGATTTCCAATTCTTTTTTTCACGCATATCCAAGTTATTTGTGTAGGGTTTCTTTTCTCGCAACCCCTAAACATATATAAGGATTATTGTAAGGGCTGTCAAAGGTGATGCAAGGTTATGCAACTTGATGCAAAGTCATTGTGCATGCAAATTGTGACCGGAGACAAAACTTGCCCTAGTTCATCATATTCATCGTAGAAGTTACTACGTCTTTGCGCCAAGAGTTTTGTAATCAAGGAGCTTCTTAATCTTCATCGTTTGGATGAATAGAAGAACTTTGCAACTAACATCTTCCTCAAGTTGGTATGCTAGTCACGTACTTAGATCCGTGCATCGATTTGTTGGTCACATACTGGGAGTCGTGCATTGAAATGAGAGATTGTCACTACATTACAAGTCCAATTGGACATTGGGGTAAGGGTTCAACTATAGGTTGGTATTAGGCACTAGGATTTCTTTTACTTGTAATCGCTTGTTTTGATAATAGTGGATTATCGGGAGTGGTGACCTTAAATTCACTCAGTGGGGTTTCGCCTTGGTGGTTTTCCCCATTCGTAAACAAATTACCCGTGTCAAATTTATTTTCTGTTGCATTTAACTTAGTTGGTGATTTGTTTGTGCTACCACGCTTATTGCATGAAATTAAATCTAATTAATTTCAATTAATTTCACTTGGCTAATTAATTAATTAATTTATCAAAGGGGTGAATACATTCTTGGCCTATCAAGTGGTATCAGAGCAAGCACACTCTGATTAGGGTTTATCTTTGTTGTGTGATCCCTTGAACCCTATTTGTCATGGATAGACCTTAATTATACCTCATTTATTTGATGACACTAACTATGTATACTGGAAAGTATGCATGAGTGCTTTCTTGCAGTCTTTAGATGAGAAGGTGTGGCAAGATGTGGAGATTGGCTAGACTAAGCCAAAGAAAGCGCTGACTGATTGGGATGATGCTAAGATCAAAGCAACAAACTTTAACAGCAGAGCATTGAATGTTTTATTCAGTGTGGTCACCAATGAGGAGTTCAAGAAGATATCCTCTACTGAAACTGCTAAGGAAGCATGGACTATCCTCCAAACAACCTACAAAGGAACTATGGCTGTCAAGAATTCAAAACTTCAAAGGCTTACCATGAGTTTTGAAAAAATAAAGATGGACGAGGACAAGTCACTTGATGAGTTCTATGTTAAGTTGAAGGACATTGTTAACTTTGCTTTTAATTTTAGGGAAACCATTTCCGAACCTAAGGTTATAAGAAAGGTGCTTGGATCTCTATCAAAGAGATTCCATGCTAAGATCACTGTTATTAAGGAATCAAAGGACATCGACAAAATTTCTTTGATAGAGCTGGTTGGCAACTTGCAATCCTATGAATTGGGTTTGACTAGGATCGGGAAATTGAGCACGAGCAAGAGCATGGCACTGAAGGCCAAAAGCAATGATACAGACGAGTCCTCTGATGATGGAGATTCTAAGATAAAATCCTACATTATAGGCAATTCAAGAAGTTTATGAAGAATGCCAATGCAAAAGGATTCAACAAGGACCGTAAGTAATCCAGTTCGTCTTAGTTCAAGAGCCAAGATAGAGGAAAGAAGGATGCTAAGGATGTCGGTTAGTACACTATTCCCTCCGGACCAAAGTGTTTCAGATGTTAAGGTTTTTGACATATGAAATAAGAATGTCAAACTTATCTCAAGACTATTGGGAAAAGCAAGGCCATTACTGCTACCTTGAGTGACACCGAGCCTAAGGATGATTTAGATGACAATGATGACGAGGGAATCTTGAATGCCTTCACTACTACACTTGTAACATCCTGTCTTTTAAAATAAAAAATAAAAAAAGAGAAAAGGATTAGATATTTTTGGTTTCACACGTGCCAAGCCCCACCTAACCCCACTACCCATCCCACAATCACTCTATCTTATCTTCCCTTTGGTCGGCTCACTCTCAGCCTTTCCTTCTTTTCATTTTTTTGTTTTCTATCATACTCTCTCCTCTCTACTCTCATCCTCTCCACCGGCACTTCCACACCACCACCACTGCCATTTCCACCATCATTTTCCGGCAATATCATCAGAAAATTTTTGGGAACCTATAAACACCTTCACATCCTTTTTTTTTTAGGTAAAAATTTTTCATCTTTTTGGTGGGTTTTGCACTTTTGCTTGAGGTTATTTTTATCTAAGTTTTAATAATGATACTCATATGATTTATGAGCATAGGAAGTGATATTTATGTGTTTTTATGTATGGATTTTGTATTGATGGAATTATTTAATGAGTGGGTATATATTTTGTGCTATTGATGACTACTTAAGGTTTATGTATGGTGGAAAAATTTAGGGGTTTTAAGTTATAACATGTGATGGTTGGTGAATTTAATTTTTCTATCGCCATTGGGTTTATTTGGAGTTAGTTGAAGTTCCAAATTTCTTATCTTGGAGTATATATTGATTTTGCTTTCATGGGTCTCTTAATGATGGAGTGTAAATTTCATGGAAACTAGTCATAATGTTGGAGATAATATTAAACGGGTTAACTTGATAATTGGAGTATATGCCTTGTGAATCAATTTGTTGAGAAACTATGGAAGTGGAATATATTATTATTGATGAGGTTAGATGCTAGGCTTGCCTAATTAAGCGATTATTTGGCAATTCCTAAATTGTGGCTAGATGCAATTTCAAGCTCTATATTCATTGTGATAGGTTTACTTGATATTGTTTAAGTTCTAGCTAATCTCCTTGGAGCTTGGAGAATTAGGATTTTGCGGTTGCGAGGTAAGTAGCTTTTCAATAGGATTTTGAAAAATAACCATGTTATATAAATGTTTTTGGGTTAGACACGCTTTTGAAAACTACCTATGAAAATTATATTTTCCTAAAAACTATTGTGTCGTAACCTTAATATATATATGATTATATATGGAAATGCATCATATTTGGTATTGCATTTGGGGAAATGCAAGAATTGTTGATATGGAAAAATGAGCATCTTTCATTTAATCTTTGATAAGAAAATCATTGATTTTATGGTGTATTGAAAAATTTAAAGATGCTTATTTTGTCTTGTATTATTTGGGAAATTAATAGAAAATCTCTTTACAAGAATAAAGTTGAAAACCTTACAAACTTTGTAGAAGTTAGATTATTTAAGGTTTTCTGAAACTACTTGGATATGAACTATGTGTTTCAAAGTAATGTAACTTGTGAGTTTATATGGTTTTAGCCCTATGCCATGTGTGATTTCCCGGTGATCACCTGATTTGGTTTCAGTAGTCTTTGTGACAATGGAATCAAATCCAAGTTAGTGTCTTTTTACTTTAGATGACACGTTCTTCCCTGCAGTCCACGGGGGGAAGAGGTTTCTTAATTGTGTGTGGGTGAGGGCGAAGAGACCACATCCAAGAGAAGTCCTATTTGACGTTCTCTCTTTGCTGCCCATAGGGGAAGAGAAAAACCTTGAGGGTATGGGTGAGGCTGCTGTCCATGGGGCTAAGAGTCTGCATGTCAGAGATGACAATATCATGTCAGTTGTGAATGAGTGGATCCCCTGACCGGTTTATGTAATAGTGTGGTATATTTATGATAATTTATCTTATATTATATATTATGGCCTTGGAAATTATATTGTTGATGCTCACAGATTATAGTATATAGTTTCAAGGTATTTACATTGAGAAACTTTGTATTTCATTATTTAATAATTCTTGTCATATTATTATTTTGAAGATGAAACTTGTATTTCCCCCATCCCCATTAAATGTGCTACTTACTGGGTTTTGTCTCATCCCATTATTTTATAAATTTTTTAGAGTAGATAACAATCTTTTGATATAGCTTTTTGGTTGTTAATAGTAGTTAGACTAACTACTGATGGAGGTTGAACTTTTGTAAAGGAAATATTAGATGTTGTACATCTTAGAATAGACTTGACTTATTCTTTTGTATATTATAATGGTTGTAACTTTATTTCCACTAATGGGACAAGCTGTTGATATGTAATTATTTATTCAGACATTTATTATTTTGTGGCCAGTGGTCATTGTAATTAATGCTTAGAGCTCTGACTTACTCTGAGAGTATATTCAATGGACTTCTTATGATAATTCTTGATATTAGAACTTGATATAATTTTTGTGGATTGGATTGTCAAAAAGGAAAGAAAGAAAAAAAAATCTACAGGTACTTTGAGATGTTTTTCTTTTGCTTTGGACCCTTTGGAGCTTGGGGCATGACAACACTTGATCCTACTAATAGGGGTTCAGAAACAGTAAATGATGAAGAAGACTCGGTGGACTCTAAGTCTGAGAAAATGGATGAACAAGATGACATCCATATAACCTATGAAAAATTGTACAAGGTTTCTGAAAAGTATGAGAAACTATATAGGCTGGCCACCAAGAAGCTAAGTGATGTTAAGCTAGATCGAGAGGAGCTCTCCACAAAGTTTGATGAAGCTAATCAGCCATTGGAGTACTGCGATTTGAAAATAATTTTTTGGCAGAAAGGACCAAAAAGCTTGAAGTATAGTTGTTTCAAATCAGAGCTCAACTGGAGAGGACTTCCAGTGCAAAGCTTGATGAAATGCTTAGTTTTCATAAATTTACTTCTGATAGAACCGACCTGGGGTATAATTTCTCTTCTCTTAATATTGCTTCTTCTAGTACTATTGTGTTTGTCTCATCTGCTAATAATGTTAATTTCGAGAACAATGAATGTAAAACTCTGTTGACACCTCATTTTGCAACCCGTATTTAACCTCATATGGAGAGTAAAAGGGTAATTTCACCTTGGAAATATGCATCTTGATTTTGGTCACTAGATCCTTAATCTCATTTCATTAAAATGATCTTGATGTTGTAACGATCAAATTGACTGGTCATAAGCCCCAATCAGACCATCAGATTGAAAGTTATCATCAAATCAAGTTTTAATGGTCGAGATGCACAATTACAAATTGAGTCTGACTATATGTGATTATGAACAATTGATTTCAATTGGTTATAAGTATAATCAATTTGAGAATAATGATGTGTCATAATTTGATTGGTTAGGACTACATTTTATGGTAGGATTGCATACACATAATTAATTAGATAGTTAAACATTAATTATTCAATGAGTAATTTGTGCAATTATCTTTTAATTAGGGTAAATTTGGAACCAATTGAGTCTGAAATGGGAGTGATTGGAGCCATTTAATGTTAATTGGGAGCTAATTTGAGACCTATTAATGTTAATTGTGTTGAAATCATTTTCTAACAAATGACCTCTGCTCACCATTTCATCGATATCTCTTAAAATATTTTGAATCTGTGAATGAGGTTAATTTTTCTAGAAACTAGACATCCAGGGCTTTAATTGGAGCATAAGAACGAGACAATTTCAATCAGAATTGTGTCAGATATGAGTATTTGAAGTTGGCTCTACAGGCTGTTATAGTAGCTGCGGAAAAACCGAATTTTGACTTGCTCCTTACTCCCACCAATCTTTTCATTTAATGCACCAGATTTCCCTTAAGGCTAAAATGAGGTCTAGGTTCATGATTCTTTATCAACCCTCATTAAATGACCTTTCATTCATATTTCTTCTACCACTACTATATAAACCCCCTATCTCATTCATTCTAAAACACACGAAAAACCCCATCTCTTCTTTTCTCTGGAGTTCTACTGAAGTTGAGTAGTCTTGTCATATCTTGGTCTTCCTAAGACTCAAGGTATTGAGTGAGACTCACTCTCCCTCTCCTAGATCTTCTTTTCCTCCACTCTTAGGACCTCCATCAAGAGTCCCCTCCTCCACTATATGGATCTTGCATGAAGATATAATCCCCTTTCTTAACTGTTTGTTTATGTTGCCATGATGAGAATTTAAGATTAAAATATGATAATTCCCTTGAATATGTTTAAATGTTTTTATGTGTTCTTCGTTGTTCATCACATGTTCATGCATATCACTAGATTTAATCTTAAATCCACATCAAAAATATGAAAAACATGTTTGTTTAATAATTCTTTCAAATTCTTGAATTTAGGTTATCACCATCCACACACATTCACTATAATTTATTTTTTCAATCCTTAATAAATTGAATTAGGGTTTACCACATGCACACACATTAAATTCAACATGCAAATTGATTGATAACATATTGGATGATGTGATATAAATGTTGGCCACCATAGTCTAGAAGACCGGTTTCACCAGGCAAGATGGGTGCTTGACACCTTCCTACCTTGTAACATAGTCTCCGAGCTTAGATCAAGGGTTAGTAGATCAAATGCTTATCCATGTAATTTTCGATTTTTATATTGTAACTAGGAAACAAAGTCATGTACTTTATCTTAGATTGTATCTGGGTTCAAAGCCATGTAATTTTCCTATGATCAATGTAAATTGAATTACAGATTAATAAAATGAGGAATTTTTCAATCTTTGGTTTTCTTATTTATTCTAATAATTAAATAAGTGGCGACTCTATTGTAACACCCTTAATCTAAAGGGGAAAATATAACTAGTCGAACCTTCATTTTGAGAGGCAATAACACGACTCCATCCATTCACGTGGGTTTGGCCCAACATCCTATAAAACAGGCCGGGGGTGCGGTCTCTCAATGGCGACTCCGCTGGGGATATTGAAGGCTAAGTTTTAATTAGATTATGGTGGCCAATGATGTCATTGTTTGTCTATTATTTTTTTTGTATATAATATGTCTAATATGTCATTATTTTGCATGTCATGCATCATTTACTTGAATGAAATTTATTTTATTTGTGTGCTAGCCCGAAAGCCCAGTAGTATTAGCCGTGGATTGTGGTCTTCCTGAGACTCACATACCCAACGGTGAACCTACCACCCATCGCAACAAGGATCATCATGGTTATGCCATGGTGGTTCATAAGGACAGACGTACCGTTCGGACCAATGCGGCGCTCCTGGCGTCATATGTTGGGAGGTAGACGTCCTAACTTGTGGGGACCTTTAACCTACCTTCTACACATGTTGTAATGACCCATAGAACCTACATTTAGGTCGGTCCATGTAAATTGCATTACATTATGCATGTGTTTGGCTGTTATTTGAACCATGATGAGCCCAAGTCCAACGCTTGAGCCCATCATAATTGTTTGAACATTGTATGCTATGAATGAACTCAAGCCCAAAGGCCTGTGATTGAACTCTGCTTTGTATGGAAACCGAAAATTGTTTCTTGAATCATTCTAAACCCACCACTTGAGCCCATCAAGGGTGTATACGCATGATCAACATCAAAGGCCAAAAGCTCACAAGATGCATGTCTTCCAAGTGCAAGCCCAAGCCATTTCATCATAATCAAGGTTCAAGCCCATCAAGCCTCAAGCATCCTAAATGGACCAAGAAGAAGCAAGTGGCCTAACTTTGCCTCATTCCACATTTGGTTTGCAACATTGTGGTTAAGCTTAAAGTTTGTTTGTTTATTTCATGTTTCTATGTTTTTTTTTTTTAATTCAAAAATTTCATGTAGCATTTAATGAGCTTTGTTTGTGTATATATATTAAAAAAAAAACAAAAAACAAAAAAAAATTCAAAAAAAAAAATTCAAGATTTCCAAATCTTTCCCAAAAAAAGAGAAAAATTCAAATGAGAAAGTGTTTGGACTAGGGGCATTGGGCCTCTGAGTCATTTAAAAAAAAAAAAAAAAAATCTTTGAACTAGGGGCATTGGTCTTCCTAGTGACTTTTTCAAAAAGGCCTATTTTTTTTTCAAAGATTTCAAGATTCTTTAAAGTCTTCTTTTCAAAATGATACATGAGGATCCTTTGGACAAAACTTTTTCTAAATTGTGATGTTTAAAGGCTTGAACAATCAACTTGTACTAAGAAAAGTTTAATTTCATTTGATCCATGTAAACACTTTTGCTAAATTACTTTGAATAAAAGAAGAAATGATCTTACAAGGCAATCAAAGAAAATTTATTCATCAGAAAATTCAAAAATCTCATGCATTCATTCCAAATTTCTAACAACTTTTGTGTCTCCAATAGAGCATTCATACTTTTTCTTTTAAGATGAATTTATTAAAAGAGTTTAAGTCATTGTGCCTACAAGCAAGCATTACTAGGGATAGGAGGCAATCTTTGGTTAAATCAAATTATTTCCTATTACCTAAAATGTTCATCATCCATTGCTAGCCTATTTGAGCCTTCAAACATTTAGCCTTTTTTTGCATGAACCCACTAAAATCTAAACCTAGGGTGGGAAAATTCAAAGTATGCATGCTTAAATCTCATGTTAAGGAGGAGTCGACCTTTTAGCTTTGAAGCTAATTGATAAAACTCTCCTAGAAGACATGAAAGACAAGTAGAGAATTCATTAAGCTAAAGATAAGAGATCATCAAAGAAAAAGGAGTTTTCACTCAATCCAGGAAAGAGAAATGAAATTCCATCAATGTGAGAAAACAAAATGTGCATCAAGTTTGAAGAACCTAAAATTCATCATGCCAAGAATAGTAGAAGGTTCATCTAAAAGAAAGTTCATCAAAAAAGGAAAAGATTCATCAAGCATAGGAAGGTGCAAGTGCATTGAGACAAGAAAGAAGTCTAGAGAGTGCATCAAAATGACCAAAATCATTAAGCTGAGAAATATAAGGAGGGCAAAAGGTCCCAAAAAGTTCATTCAATCAAGAGATGAAAGACCAAAAAAAAAGAAAAAAAAAAAGCCCGCTAGGCTAAAAACCCAAAAGGGTAGTTTAGGCAAAAGCTAGGGCCCAAAAAAAAAAAGAAAAAGAAAAGGCTCGCTAAGCTGAAAACCCAAAAGGGCAATCTAGGCAAAAGTTAGGGTCAAAGGAAAAAAGGAAAATCCTAGCAAATTGAAAACTTGAAGATGTAACCTAAAAAGAAAAGGATTTTACAAGATGAAAGTCTAGAGGTATGATTCAAGGGGAATGAGCATAAAAACAAATGTTGATACAAGTGATCAATGAAGACTAGTGAGAAGATAACAAAGAAGAAATGGGAAAACTCCTCCAATACTTGATTTTTGGGTAATGTATACTTGGGGGAACATCATAGGGAATTTTGAGCCTTTTATATATTTCATTTCATAACTCAAACCCGGCCTACATTACAGCCCATGAGTAAAGACCTCCTTGAAGTCTTGCTAATTGTAGGCGCATCTTAAATTCTGATAATATTTTTCTCTTGAATAAAAAAGAAAAATGCTTAAAATTGTCAAACCCCACAAGATGATATGTTCGAGGACAAAATTTCTCAAACTCTCAAATCCTCAAAATGACTCAAAAGAAATTCCAAATCTAGAGCACTCTCCTTGTTTGCATCCAACAATGTTATTCATCAACAATATCACATTTCATTTCTTGATTGCCTTTGGAGACCTAATCTAATGATGTTCAAAGGATGAAGCAAATTTGATTACATGAGTTTAGTGATCTTGATCCTTCAAATCAAAGAGATTTGTTTGATTCTTAAACACTTTGATTTGCCAAAATGGTTGTTCAAAGGATCACCTTTTGTTCCCCAAAAAATAAAAAAAAAATTGTTTTTTTCAAAAAAAAAAAAAAAGAGTGAAATCTCATTTCCAAAAAAAAAAAAAAAAAAAATCATTCTTTTTCAAAATCCAATTTTCTTGAACTACGTCTTGACCTAATCCTCTATGAAAGAGGTACATAGGCAACCTTGCAGAGGCTCGGTCCCAATCACCCAAACAACCTTGGAGAACAAAGCCAAAGCAATGTGACAAAATTGTTTAGGTGCATGTTAGGTTAAGCCCATTTGTTTGCATTAAGCATGTTTAAACTTGGTGTGTTAGCCTATTTATATTGTGTGCAAGTTTTCATGATAATTGGTTTCTAACAAGCTAGAGAAAGAAATCCTTTTTGTAGGAACCAAGAATGGCGGACCACGATCTTCTTTCATGTTCCCCAATGGTCACAACATCAAATGAATTCAACTTCAATCTAAGCATGGAATATGCCCCAAACTAGGGGCATTAGCTAAGTACTTCCAATTCATTTCAATGAATAAATCCATTGTTAAATTGAAATTATCTTTCTACAGGAATTAAGCAAGGACTTAGCAATCCGCATCAACTTCCAGCCAAAGTTATTCTCATTCAAAGGATAGGTTTTTCAACCAAAAAAAAAAAAAAACTCATCATGAATAAATCTTCATCACCTTTACTCCATCTTTATCTTCATCTTCTTCACTTTTTGATAATGAACACATCTTCATATTTCAAAAAAAAAAAAAAAAAAGGAGGAAATTTTCAAAAAGGGCCTTGGGACTAGGGGCATTGGGTTCATACTTCTTAGGTTGCTTTCAAAAAAAAAAAAAAAATCATCAATCAAAATTTTCAATTCCTTGAAAAAATTCAAGATTTTCCAAAATTTTCAAAAAAAAAAAAAAAAAAAAGGAGACAAAAGACAAAATTTTTTTTAAAAAAGAAAAAAAATTCAATTCTTTCTAATTCTTTCAAAAAAAAAAAATCATCAATCAAAGTTTTGAATTCCTTGAAAAAATTCAAAATTTCCAAAATTTTCAAAAAAAAAAAATTCATTAATCAAAAATTTCAATTCCTTCAAGAAAATTTAAGTTTTCCAAATTCAAAAAAAAAAAAAAAATCTTCATTAAATTCTTCTTTAGGAACAGAAATCTATGATCTTCATCCACATTTTCCAGTGATGCAACATCAAGTCAACTATTCACCCTCAGCATCATCGAAGCATGGAATATGTCCAAAACTAGGGGCATTCGCCATGTATGCCAACTTCTTTTCAATGAATAACTCCGTTTCTAATTGAAAATGCTTATTTTGCAGGTACTAGTGTAAAAGGCCACACACATCGGCATGAGCCAAGATCCATAAATCCTAGGTCCTTTGAAAACATGAGCTAGGATCCAGAACCTTTGATCCTTTGAAAACATGAGCCAAAGCCCAAAAAACCTTTGGTCCTCTAAAAACATGAGCCAAGATCCAAAAATTCTAGGCCTCTGAAAACATTAGCCAGGATCCAGAATCTTTGGTTCTCTGAAAACATGAGCCAAAGCCCAAAAAACCCTTGGTCCTTTGAAAACATGAGCCAAGATCCAAAAATCCTAGGCCTCTGAAAACATGAGTTAGGATCCAGAACCTTTGGTCCTCTGAAAACATGAGCCAAAGCCCAAAAAACCCTTGGTCCTCTGAAAACATGAGCCAAGATCTAAAAATCCTAGGTCTCTGAAAACATGAGCCAGGATCCGGAACCTTTGGTCATTTGAAAACATGAGCCAAACCCCAAAAAACCCTTGGTCCTCTGAAAACATGAGCCAAGATTCAAAAATCCTAGGTCTCAGAAAACATGAGCCAGGATCCGGAACCTTTGGTCCTTTGAAAACATGAGCCAAATCCCAAAAAACCCATAGTCCTCTGAAAACATGAGCCAAGATCTAAAAATCCTAGGTTTTTGAAAACATGAGCCAGGATCCAAAACCTTTGGTCCTCTGAAAACATGAGCCAATATCCAAAAATCCTAGGTCTCTGAAAACATGAGCTAGGATCCAGAACCTTTGGTCCTCTGAAAACATGAGTCAAAATCCAGAACCTTTGGTCCTCTGAAAGCATGAGCTAAAGCCCAAAAATCCTTGGTCTTCTGAAAACATGAGCCAGGATTCGTCGTCTTCCAGGTAAGCATATCTTATACTCATTCAAAAAAAAAAAAAAAAAAAAAATTTGCATGCATGAACTATGTTTGGACCTGATCCCTCCACCAAGAGGTACGTAGGTAATCTCCCTCGAGATTCGGTCCACATTTTGATCCACAACATGACCATCTACATTTTTATCTACATGCATTCACCACGGTTAAATATTGATTGCAAAGTTAGGTGTCTCTTTCATACATTGACATTTGTTTTTCAAGCTCTACCAATGAGGGGCATTCTGTTGACACCCCATTTTGCAACTCGTATTTAACCTCACATGGAGGGTAAAAGGGTAATTTTACCTTGGAAATATACATCTTGATTCTGATCACTAGATCTTTAATCTCATTTCACTAAAATGATCTTGATGTTGTAACGATCAAATCGACTGGTCATAAACCCTAATCAGACTATTAGATTGAAAGTTATCATCAAATCAAGTTCTAATGGTCGAGATGCACAATTACAAATTGAGTCCGATTATATGTGATTATGAACAATTGATTTCAATTGGTTATAAGTATAATCAATTTGAGAACAATGATGTGTCATAATTTGATTGGTTAGGATTACATTTTATGATAGGATTGCACACACCTAATTAACTAGATAGTTAAATATTAATTATTCAATGAGTAATTTGTGCAATTATCTTTTAATTAGGGTAAATTTGGAACCAATTGAGTATGAAATGGGAGTTATTGGAGCCATTTAATGTTAATTGGGAGCTAATTTGGTACCTATTAATGTTAATTATGTTGAAATCATTTTCTAACAAATGACCTTTGCTCACCATTTCATCGATATTTCTCAGAATATTTTGAATCTGTGAATGAGGTTAATTTTCCCAAAAACTAGACATCCAAGGCTTCAATTTGAGCACAAGAACGAAACACTTCCAATCAGAATTGTGTCAGATATGAGTATTCGAAGTTGGCTCTACAGGCTATTACAGCAGCTACAGGAAAACCGAATTTTGGCTTGCTCCTCACTCCCACCAATCTTTCCATTTAATGCACCAGATTTCTCCTAAAACTAAAATGAAGTCTAGGTTCATGATTCTTTGTCAACCCTCATTAAATGACCTTCCATTCATATTTTCTCCATCACTACTATATAGTTCCCCCATCTCCTTTATTCTAAAACACACAAAAAACCTCATCTCTTCTCTTTTCTAGAGTTCTACTGAGTGAGACTTACTCTCCCTCTCCTAAATCTTCTTTTCCTACCCCTTTAGGACCTTCATCAAGAGTCACCTCCTCCATCATATGGATCTTGCATGAAGGTATAATCTCCTTCCCTAACTGTTTGTTTATGTTGCCATGATGAGAATTTAAGATTAAAGTATGATAATTCCCTTGAATATGCTTAAATGTTCTTAATTGTTCTTATGTGTTCATCATATGTTCTTGATTGTTCATCACATGTTCATGCATATCACTAGATTTAATCTTAAATCCACATCAAAATTATGAAAAATATGTTTGTTTAATAATTATTTCAAATCCTTGAATTTAGGTTATCACCATCCACACACATTCACTAGAATTTATTTTTTTAATCTTTAATAAATTAAATTAGGGTTTATCACATGCACACTTATTAAATTCAACAGGCAAATTGATTGATAACATATTGGATGATGTGATATGAATGTTGGCCACCATAGTCTAACACCTTCTCACCTTGTAATATAGCCTCCAAGTTTAGATCAAGGGTTAGTAAATCAAATGCTTATCTATGTAATTTTCGATTTTTATATTGTAACTAGGAAACAAAGTCATGTACTTTATCTTAGATTGTATCTAGGTCCAAAGTCATGTAATTTTCCTATGATCAATGTAAATTGAATTACAGATTAATAAAATGAGGAATTTTTTAATTTTTGATTTTCTTATTTATTCCAATAATTAAATAAGTGGCGTCTCTATTGTAAAACTCTTAATCTAAAGGGGGAAATATAACTAATTGAACCTTCATTTTGAGAGGCAATAACATGACTCCACCCATTCAAGTGGGTTTGGCCCAATATCCTATAAAACGGGCCGGGGCGCGGTCTTTCATAAATTGATATAGCTAGTGAGAACGTAAACAAAGACAAATCAATTTTAGGTGCACCCCGTAAGCTTGATAAGAAAGAGACTAGAAACCTTAGGACTAAGAAGGGTAATAACCAAAAGTCTAAACAAAAGAAGCAGCATTTCTGTCATCACCGTTGAGTTTTAGGGCATACTTGTCCAAATTACTACAAGTGGTTAGCCATTCAACAAAGCAATGGTATGATCTCGTCTGGAAACCAAAATCAGTTTCTATCCTCTTTTACTCCTCTTGGAGTTCTTCTTAAGGCCTTCATGTTCCTTTCGAACTTGAACAGTTTTAATTCTTCTCTCTCACCACCGGATCAAAGGTTTGCTCAAAGGAAAGATTCTTTCAAGGTGTGGAAGGAAAAAGACTCAAAGTGATTTAGTCACTTTTTTCTCTCGCCCTCTTTTTGTTTATGCATTACTTGTGTGTTTTGCTTTTTTGTTTTTGAGTCAATTTAGTTTTATACTATGTTTTGTTTAACATGTTTTAGTTAGTTTGTTTTCAGTTTTGCTTTATTTTGTTTTTCAAAAATTAAAATTTTTTTTTGAAAAATCAGAAAAATATAAAAACAGTGTGCGTTTTGTATACTTTGGTACTTGTGTACCTTAAATGGCCATTGAAACAAAATTTTCTAAATTTTGTATCTTTTGTAACTTAGATGAGCATCTCAATGCATAACTAAATGAGTGAGTTTTGTGGCTTGTGTTTGTGATGAGTACAATTAAGTAATCTCTTATACTTAATACTCATATCACTCTTTTTTATGGGAACGATTAAAAAATCATAAGAGAAAGACATAAATAACCATCTCATCGTAAAAGCTCGCCAATCATGTACAACATCTATGTGCTTTGGCATAGCAAAATTGTGATGTTTTTGGCTTAACATAATTGGGTATTTCTTTTCTCTCTCTTATATGTCCATGCATGATATGCTCAAAAAGCAAAATATGCAAAGAAAACTAAAAGCAAAAAGAATCAATGCCTTTAAATATGATTGTAAGCGTGTTTCTAGGAGACGTGAGAGTTATAGGATGTACCTCAAAGGTGATAGTCCCCATCAAGCAGTTATGATTATGTGTGAGTTAAAATTGATTTTCTCATATCTGAAATCGTCATAACTTGAGACACTTATGCACTTTTGCGATGTTTTCACACACATGCAAATTCTTTGCTACTTTTGATACACGTGCAGGTATAATGTGATTTGGCCATCATAAGGGATAAATGTGCAAACGTGTGCTCACTAAACTATCTTGACTTGTTTTTGAAATATAAAATTGGTTAGACTTGTTTAGTATATGTGTGCGTTTTGGATTATGAATGCTTTGTATTTTTCTTGTTAAGAAATGTTTTTGAAAGCTTAAAATGTTGTTTAGATCTTTGGTTGAGTAGTTTGCTTGATTGCATTAATTTCTTTGTATTTTTCCTCTCTTTGAAAAACTGCTTTTTATCTAGCTCGACAGCTTTTCGACAAATCCTTGACAGATAGCTATCTATCGAGACCATTGGACTTCTTTTCTTGAAAGATCTTATCACATCTTCGATCCATCGAGCTATCTAGAATTTGGCTCAATAGCTTCTCGACAAATTCTTGATCCATTTAGAAAGTTTCTGTCTAGCTGATAGTTGCTCGATAGTTGTTTGGTCCATCGAGATATTTTTGCCATCGACAGATTTTCGACAACACCTCGACAGATTTTATCTGTTAAGATTTAGTGCTAGACAGATCTCGACAGATCCTCAATCCATCAAGCTGCGATTTCTTTAAATAGCTTCAGTGCGAAATCAGTTTTCATTTCTCTCATTCTCTCTCGATAGAAACTGTCTTTTCACCTTCCAAACACTCTTTTCTCACTCTTTTCATCTTCCCCACTTGGATTTCGGCCTAGATTGTGCATTTCTCCTTTGGTATGATCTCTTAATCCTTCTTTCTTCATGCATTTCACACATTTAGACCTAGGTTTTGGGTTTTCTTGAAATTTTTTGGGTTTTTGAAAACTTTTGAGTTTCTTGCGAAATTTTTGGGTTGGGTGTTGCTTACTTGTTGGTATATGCTCATGCATTGCATTCCCTTTGCATTTTCACAATGTTTCATGCATTTAGATGTGTGTTTATATGTTTGAAAATTGTGTGCTGCTAGGTTTGGATTGGGTTGAACCCATGATGCAATTTCTTTTAGCACTCACATGTTCATGTATTTTTCATGCATACGTACCTTTTTTATTTTATTTTTATCTATTTGCTGGGTTGTGATTGTGTTTTCTATTTCTCCCCCCCCCCCTCTCTCTCTCTCTCTCTCTCGTGTAGACTGCGCATGGCACCTAAGCGCAAATCCATTCTGTCTCAGAACCCTCTTCATTTCGAGACATCTTTTTCTGATCCTACTCCTTTTCACATCTGGTTCCATGATGAGAAGGCCCGTAAGGACTTTTCATAGAACATCTCCAACCGTGGTATTCATTCGAAAAGCCACGTGGTTCTATCGGACTTTTCCAATATTGCTCTACCCACTGTCATTCACAGTCAGGGATGAGAATCTTTATGTGAGATACCCGTGAGATGTCCCACCGTGATTATTCAGGAGCTCTACTCCAACATGCATAGTTTCGATACCTCTATACCTCAGTTTGTTATGCAGATTCGAGGTACATGTATCGTAGTCACTTCAGATATTATTTTCAAGATACTACACGTTCCACAGGTATCGCATCCTGATTACCCCGCTTGTCCACATTTGAGGACTGTGTCCAAAGACGACTTTCTGTCTCTTTTTTGTGAGACACCTTCTTTATGGAGTGAGCGCCAAAACACCTCATGCTCGGGCTTTGCAAAAAGTCCGAGGTTCCTAAACATGGTGATGACTTTTGTTCTCCATCCTTTGTCTCACTATAACTCCATTACAGAGCCTCGTGCTTGTTTTTTTGCTATCCCTCTTAGAGGACCTCTTTATAGACTTTCCTTCTCACTTCATTCTTTCTCTCATTGATGTCTATAGAGATACAGTGACACATGATAAACTCATTTTCCCTTTGGCTATCAAGCACATCATTCATCATTTTTCTATCTCTATTTCTATCCTTGATTATAATCTCTTTACCATCATAGGTGCCATTAGCATGACGTCTGTTTGACAACGAGGCCCGACTTCGACCGAAGTAGCCACGGACCGAGCATCCATGCGCTAAAGTTGCGCCATGATCGCCTTGACACTCTGAGTGATGAGTTGTGTTAGATGACCACCTATGTTGGTTGTATTGCACAACAACGAGCTCGCCTTGGCGGCTTCATTGCTTCTCTCTCTCTTTCTTCAGAGGCTTCTAAGGACAAGGATGCTAATGATGGTTCTAGTGATGGTGATGATGATGAGGATGAAGATGCTAGCTCTTCTAGTGATGAGGAGATGCTGACTTCTCAGTGACTTACCCTTTGTCATTCATGACAAAAAGGGGAGTAGTTTTGGGTTGAGAGTAGTCATGTTTTTAGGGGGAGTATTAGCATAGGACATTTTTGATAGAGAGAGTGTCTTTTGTTTTTTTAGGGATGTAGTGAGGATTTATGTATTTTTCTTTTCTTTCTTTGTAGTTACATTATCCTATTGTACATCGGTCTTATGACCATTTATTGATAACAAACATTGTACTTATTTATCTTTTATATATATGATGATGTTGTTATCATTTCACCTATCTCTCCATGTGTTGTTTCTTTTCTTTCTTTATACACATGTTTTTTATTGTATGCAATTCTTTATTTTTGTTTCACACTAAGAGCAACCACATCAGATCGTACATAATCTTGCAAAATATAAAAAGTAGTCCATTTTACACATTTTGAGCAAAAAAACTCCCACATCAGTGGGTGTAAAATTATGCATAAATGCACAAGTGTTACAGTAACCGTGCATATTAATATTTTAGTATTTTTTGATAGTGTTGGGTATGTGAGAGAGAGGGGTAGTGAGTGAGGAAATAATAAAAAATTGCAAACAAATGACTATTTTATTGAATAGATGTGTAAAATAGATAGACTGATGTGGGTGTTTTGTAAAAATTGGTGTTTTGTAAAAATTGGTGTTTTGTAAAAATTGGTGTATAAAATAGAAAAAATAGTTTTTTGTACAAAATAGACAGAAAGTTTGCATGAGTTGATGCAGTTGTCAAAATCTATCATGCCATGAGCTCTCTTCTTGCAAAACTTTTAAAGAGTTAGTGTTAGGATTAGATTTTATTGTACTCAACAAGTGATTATAAGTTTAGTGATTTATGACTTCTCTCATTTGTTTGTTGCGGTTTTGTCACGGATTGCCAAAGGGAGAGATTGTTAGAAACTTGTTAGAACATATGTTATTGTAAATTGGCTAATCTTTTGACAAAACGCACTTTACTTGTAATTAGATAGATCTAGGATGGTTTAGTATTTCAAAGAACAAGAGTTCAAGTTTAGTATTGAAACCATGCAAATCTATCCAAGAAAAAAGTGAGGAAGTGATATTTATTAAATCTCGACAGATAATATTTATCGAGGTTTATTAAGGAATCTCGACAGCAGTTCAAAAGAAACAATATCTATCGAGAATTACGAAATTAAGATTTCTAGATTTGTTTTTCATGCATATCCAAGTTATTTGTGTAAGATTTCTTTTTTCACAACTCTAGACATATATAAGAATTATTTTAAGGGTCATCAAAGGTGATGCAAGGTTATGCAATTTGATGCAAAGTCATTGTGCATGCAAATTGTGACCAGAGACAGAATTTGCTCTAGTTCATCATATTCATTGTAGAAGCTGCTACGTCTTTGTGCCAAGGGTTTTGTAACCAAGGAGTTCTTAATCTTCATCGTTTGGAGGAATTGAAGAACTTTGCAACCAATATGTTAGGACATATGTGATTCAATGTTAGGAATATATGTCACTATTTTATGTAATTGGCTAATCTTTTGACAAAACGCACTTTACTTGTAATTGGATAGATCTAGGATGTGTTTAATACTTCATGGAACAAGGTTTCAAATTCAAGTGTTAAAGCCATGCAAGTCTGTCCAAAAATCAAGTGAGAAAATGCTGGATTTTAAAACTCGACAGCTAGCATCTATTGTGGTTTAAAAGCTATTTCAGCCCGTGGCTATCTATCGAGGTTTATGAAACTCAGTTTTTCAGAGCTGTTTTTCATCCAATCCGTGAGTATGCGTTTAGGCTTTCTTTTCCCACAACCCTAAACATATATAAGGATTATTTGAAGGACCGTCAAAGGTTACACAAGTTGCATAAGTGTGAAGCAAAGTCTTGTTCATGCAAATTGTGACTGGGGACAGAATTTGCCCTAGTTCATCTTTCTCTTAAAGAAGCTGCTGTGTTTGTACACCTTAGGGTTTTGTGACTAAGGAGCTTCTTGATCTTCATTGTATGATAAATTGAAGAACTTTGCAATCAACATCCTTCTCAAGTTGGTAATCAGGTCGCATACTGGGATTTGCGCATCTATTGGTTAGTCATGCACTAGGAGCCGTGCATTGAAAATGAGATATTGTCACTACAGAACTAGTCCAATTGGGTATTAGGGTAAATGTTCAACTGTAGGTTGGTATAAGGTACTGGGTTTTCTTTTCTTGTAACTGCTTGTTTTGATAATAGTGGATTCTCGGGAGTAGTGACCTTAAAATCACCCGATGGGGTTTTTGCCGTGTAGGTTTTCCCTATTCGTAAATAAATTACCGTGTCAATTTAATTTCCACTGCACTTTAGTTAATTGATGATTTGTTTATACTACCATGCATTTTGCATGTTAATTTGATTAATTAATAAACTTGACTAATTAATCAATTAATTTATCACAAGTGGTCAATACATTTTTGGCTTATCACAACATCTTCCTCAAGTTGATGTGTTAGTCATGTACTTGGATCTGTGCATTGATTAGTTAGTCACGTACTGGGAGCCGTGTATTGAAAGAAGAGATTGTCACTACATTATAAGTCCAATTAGATATTGGGGTAAGGGTTCAACTGTGGGTTGGTATTATGTACTGGGATTTCTTTTACTTGTAACTGCTTGTTTTGATAATAGTGGATTCTCGGGATTTTGATAATAGTGGATTCTCGGGATTGGTGACCTTAAATTCACCTAGTAGGGTTTTGTCTCGGTGGTTTTCTCCATTCGTAAATAAATCACCTGTGTCAAATTTATTTTTTGTTGTATTTAACTTAGTTGGTGATTTGTTTGTGCTAGCACACTTATTGCATGAAATTGAATCTAATTAATTTTACTTGACTAATTAATTGATTAATTTACTAAAGGGCTCAATACATTCTTGGCTTATCACAAGTTTATCCCATTTTTCTATTAGAGGTTTTCACACTATTCATATCATTTGAAATCCTTGGAATTTCGATAATATTTATTTTCAATAGTTTTTCTCTATTTTTGAGGTTGATGAGAGTTTACAATTCACTTGAATACATGAAAATTCCTTACATGCTTGAATTTTAATTTCATTGAGAATTATATTGTATAGTTTTAAGTGACCATGTCTGAAAGTGTTTACATGCATTTGTATATGGATTACATGGTGTCAAGCTTTGCATAAAATGAAAGAGAGAATATTGGTATTCAATGTGCAATCTCATTTTTTCTTTTGTGTGTGTGCGTGTTTTTTTTTTTTTTAATATATTTTTTTCCAATAGTTTTTCTATCATTTTTTTTATACGGGAGAAAGTTGTTTTACAACCATTGTTTTTTTTTTTTTTTTTAATAGGGGGATTTTTTTTTTTTTTGTTTGCATTCCACGTGTGTGCCATTCATTTCTTGTTGTTGTTGCATATGTTGTCCCCTTAGTATCCATTGCATATTTATTTCTTTCTATTCATGTTTGCCTATGGATTCTTTGTGCTCCTTTGATCATCTTTATGTTTCCTTGGTGAAACTTTATAGCTTTTTGTGCCCGTATGTCAATCACAACAAAAAGGGGGAGAAAATGTATTTTTTGGAGAGTCTACATGTTAGGCAAAGCAATACATGTTTTTGTAAGGTAGAGATGAGTTTTATTGAGCATTATGTACTTTGTGGTTTTGTACCCTTTTTTTGGTATACATATTCTTGAGTTTTACTTGTTTATTATCTGTCATTATTTTCTACATGGTGCTCATAATGTATTTGTTAAGCGCTTTTAGGAAAGACAGGTATAAAGCCAACCAAAACAACCAATCTTAATTCGTGCTATGATTTCTTGGGACTGACTGTTTTAGATTAGGCTAGTTTATTTAAGTATTGATTCATTATTTGTAATCAATTTATTATTGTATTTGGTTTACATTTTTATTTGAGGTTTTGTCATGGATTAACAAAGGGAGAGATGGTAAGAGCAGTAGCATTAGAGGGGGGTGTAAACACCTTATAGTTGCCATTTTACAACCCAACTCCTTAAAAACATGCCACATCCGATTTGCTATTCTTAAAAAATTGTGCAACCGGCTATAGTAAAATTATATATACACAACTTACTGTAGCCCAGTTGTTAAAACTAAATAATATATTCTCTTATCTACCATAGCTTTCTCTCTCCACTTTAATAAAAAAAATTCACTCTCCCTCTCTTTCTCTTTCTTCTCTCTACCTCCTACCGAATGTTTCTTTCATCCCTCATTGCTCTCACCTCTCCTATCTTAGCTATGTCTCTCTCGATGGCATTGGCAACGGTAGAGGCTTGAAGATTGAAGGTGACGATGGCAGTGGCAGCTTGAAGATTGGTTGTTCTAGGTTTTGTTCGCATGGGTTTTGGGTTTAGATTGACGCTTCTATGGTATCGTGGGTTTGAATCGATGTTGCCACTGCTATTGCTACCGTCGCCGCTGCTACCACTCAACCCAGCACTTTAACCCTTCTACCCATTTTTCCCTTTACTCTCTCTCTCTCTCTCTCAAACCCAGATTTGTTCTCTCTTTTTCAACCAAACCTAGCCAAGACAAAGAAAAATTAAAAAACAACAAAAATCCATAATAGAAAAGAAAACAAAAGTGTAAGAAAAAGCTAATAATATCCATTAGCTCCTAGATTGAAGCTTCACCCCGATCCTTGTGTTCATCTCATTCTCCAATTTTTTTTCCACTAAAGGGTAAGTCACTCTTTCTTTTTCTTGTCTTTTATTATTATTTTTCACTGTCTTTGGGTACAGATTTAAGCTGTTGACATGTTTTTGTTTTTTGTGTGCATGTGTGTGTGATTTTCATTGTAAGATGTTTGATTGTGGATTGTGTTAATGTGATTCAGATCGCATATATATATATTTTTTCATGTGGGTATTCCTAAAAATTTAGGATTTTGCGGTGTTTTAGTGGTGGTGGTAGTGGTGATGGATGGCTTTTGGTGGTTGGGCTAAGTTTTAGTGGTAGGTGGTTGCTGGCTGTGGTGGGTTACTTGTGGTGGTGGTGGTAATTGCTAACCATGGGTTTGATGGACAGAGAGAGTTGAAGAGAGAGAAGTGAGTTGTTTATATTATATTATTATTTGATGGGGGTAGTTTATATTATTTTAATGAGTTGTATGTAAAAATAGAAGCTGAGATGTTGGGTGAGTTCTAAAATGAAATGGTAAAATAGATAAAGTGGTGTTTAAGGATGTAAAATAAGTTTTTTTTTTTTTTTTTTTGGTGCATCCTTGGATGCTAATGCTCCAAGTTTCATGTGTGTTGGTATTACCAAACAATGCCACATTATGTGTTTTATTTTTATTTTTTATTGAGTTTGAATGTGTCTAAAAATTTTAATTGAAAATCAAGTTGAAAACACAAGGTCTACTTAAGAAAATCTCAAGAAAAGTGCATTTTCAGCATGTACCTCAATAGTTGGCTCGATACCTCTCAATAGATAACTCGATACCTACTCAACCTATCAAGATTTAATTTTGTTTCCTTGATAGCTATCTCGATACCTCTCAATCTATCAAGATTTGTGGATTAGCAAAAATTTAGCAACGTGAAAAAGCCCATAACTTGTCTGTTTGAAGCTCGACATATTTATTCGGACATAAACCATTGCTGGACATATATTATTCGGACATGAATCACGGCTGGACATAAACTAATTGACATACATTATTTAGACATTGACCATTGCTAGACATACCTTATTATGTTGAACATGAACCATGAACCACAGCAGGATATGGACTATTTTGGACTTATCCCATTATTAGACATATGACATTTAATTGATTATTCTCTAATATTGGACATCACCTAATATAAATAATTATAATTATGGTCTTCAAATCATTAGTTAATCAAAGCTATTTAATTAAAAATATCATTTATTTATTTCAACCATTATTATAATTCTTAGACTTTGGGATTTATTTATTTTGTAAGCTTAAAAATGCATGGAAGCCATTGGTCTATGTTGCCCAATGTCGAGTTCTAGATTGAACTCCCCAAAACAAATCTGGGTCTAGCAAAGTCACTCATTTAGTGGAAGACACGTGGCTATGCACCAAAAATGTCCTTGTCAATATGTTTCACTTGGGATAATTTGATATTATTTAGAAGACTCAATTTTGTGGTTATATGAAATTTATTCCTTGTGCATACTATCTTTCAGTGCTTTGACTGTATTTTGGAAGTTTATTATATATAAATATAATATATTAGTTATTTTTTTTTAGAAATAATTTCAACACATGGTGTCTGTTCTTAGTGGTTTACTCTTTAGTTTAATTTTATAGATTATTTCACAATTGATAAAAAAATAAATGTTTTATGGAAGAAAATGCAATTTATCTAATTAATTTTATAAACGAGTAAATTAGAGGTTGTTATTCTTAGTGTTTATCATGCACTCTTATTTTGGTTTTGGCGTTGACAACCATCATTATTGCTACCACCGCTACATTTATTACAATTGCGTCTACAAGAAATACTATAATTATTTGTGCAAGTTGAATGACATTACTACTATGTTTGTTTTGGGTGAAAAAACATATACGGAAAATATTTTATACTTGACAAGGATGTTTGGGTGGATTGGAAAATACGGTCAAATTGAAATCAATTTCAGTTTGAGAGAGAGAGAGAGAGAGAGAGAGAGAGAGAGAGAGAGAGAGAGAGAGAGAGAGAGAGAGAGAGAGAGAGAGAGAGAGAGAGCGTTTGGCGGATATGTCAGATTATAAATATTTTTCAGTAGCCATTTTACGTACAAACCAAACATTGGAAACTATTTTTTGGTGTATTTTCCAGAACACAACCAAACAACTGAAAATATTTTTCTTTTAAAAAAATATTTTCACCTGAATTTTTTTTTCATTGAGCTAAACATAACCTACATGTATTCGAAGCTTGTTTACGAAGTTGTAAATAAACATAAGAAAAAAAGTCACTTCAAAAAAAAAAAAATTTTTCATAAAGAACTAAACAAGCGATAGCATTCCTAAGTTAACTTTAACATAGAATTCTATATATCTTAACCAATGTATAAGTAATTTAGATTTCATTACTTCATCAAAACTTATATAGATAATAAAATAATGTTAGTGTAAGTTTATTAAAAGTTGATGATGTGGCAAAAATTAACCAATTACTATGGTACTACTTCAATTTTGTCACTATACCTTTCTCAATTTAGTCCTTTAGTCAATTTAATCCCATTTGTACAAGTATGTTAAGTGTTGACTAATTCCTTTAAAAAAAGGGCGTTGTTTAAGTCCAATTTTCGACATTGCAAAAAGAAACAATCTCTCTTTTTGGGTTTCTTTGTCAATTGATTTTATAGTGACAAGATATCTTAGTAATTTTTATCAGATTTGGATAAGGTGTAATACGTTAGTCGATGTAATAGCTATCAATGGATGAGATTAAGAGTTGAAAAAAATAACTTTCAATATCCACCCAATGAACAAAAAAGTAAAAAAAAGGTAAAAACGTAAAAATTGTTGTAAAAATATTTTGTGAGTGCGGAGGAATATTTGGACCTGATCCAAACCCATTTTTAATAATGAGTATTAAAATGTTTAATAAGAATTGTATAATGAGTTTCTCTATGAACTCTAGAGAAGAGAAGGTAAGAGGCAACTGTGTTACAAACTGACCCCAATAATATACACTTGGGCTTTTCAGCCCTATTAGGCCTAATCGGTTAATCCAACTTAGACCCACCCATATTCTGCCCCGACATGGGCCCATAGCAATTAGCAAAGGTCCCATTTTGCAAAATCGCTCAAAAACCCAAACCAGAGAACTCAGCAGCAGCGAGAGTCAGAAACCAGAAGAAGAAGAAGAAGCACACACAAATGTCTTCCTCAACCGTCCTTCGAGAGCTACAGCGCGATTTCGAAGCTAAGTCTAACGATCTCAGCAAACTCCAAAAAGGCATGTATTTTTTTAATTATATGGTATTAGTATTTACACCCAAATTTTGGGTTATCGATGGCTAGATTGAATTTGGTGTTTGTGAGAGATTAATGGGGTTTGTGTGATTAGGAAGATGGGCTCTCATATGCTGGATATTCTTTGTTGTACTTGATGGATTACTGTATTTCTTCAGTAACTAACGCTTATTAGTATGAGAAAATCCTCGTCTCAGCTGTGCAAGGCTATTTCATTACAGTAACACACTATGTGCTAATAAATTGATTTTTGTTTGAATATTTTTTTTTTAAATTTCAGAGTTTTTACTTTTTATGCACATGTCTGAAATTGAAGCACTCTAAGATGGTATATAATTTGTCAGATATTGCAAAGAATCATCAAGTGAGAAAGAAGTACACTATCCAGCTCGGCGAGAATGAGCTCGTCCTCAAGGTCTCTCTCCCTCTTTCTCATTTATTTATCCCTTTCCCTTTTTTAATATCTGTTTGTTTAGTAGGAAAGTGAAGGAAAATGAAGTTTTTAGCAGAAGGAAAGTGAAAATAAAAATTTTTAAGTTAAGTGAATCCTGTTGGGAGTATATTTTGGAAGTTTTACGCGATGCAATATTCCATAATGCTGATTAGGTTTGTCTTAGATTTGACTGAATGAAGGATTCTAAGGGTTTTGATTGCAAGCGAGCAAAGTGGTGAGATATCAATTAGGTTTGAACTCTTTGTTTGTGTTTGTAGGAGTTGGATATATTGAATGAAGATGCAAACGTGTACAAATTGATCGGTCCAGTGCTTGTGAAGCAGGATTTAGCAGAGGCAAACGCGAATGTGCGCAAGAGAATTGAATATATCTTGGCTGAATTGTATGCTTACTTTGGAACTCATTCTTGCAATCTTTGCATCTTTTAATCCACTAGTTGAAAAGTAAGATTTAGGGAACCATGAATTTTGGATAGATGGTAATAGGAAAATATAGATAGTAATTTTGGGTCATTTTCATAGTTAGTCCGTAGTAAGAGATTACTCCCTGGAAAAAAAAAAAACCGCACTTTATCCTCATAAATGATAACTTCATGTATCTTGTCATAATTAAAGTCCTTAGCTTCCTCATTTAGTAGTAACTAAAGTAACTAAATGCATTTTTAGATGTCTAAAGCTTGACTAGGAATGTAGGATATTTTATTGTAAAAAAATTTGTGCGAGTTAGTTTCCTGCCATTCAAAATATCTCACAGCAGAAAATTTTAATCAATGGCAGGCAAATCTCCTTAAGTTTGAATTTAACCCATTCGATGGAAAGAGTGTCTACACAATGACCAATGCAGAATATGATCACATAACATATTTCACATCTCTGTCATTACACTTCCTTACAACAAATAACTTGACGCATATTCTAATAAAAATGACATGGGAATTCATGCAGCCTGTAATTTTTTTTTTTTTGATTTTTTTTAATGCTTTTACTCACGTAAAGAATCATTTTTTTCAATGTTGTGCTGCTTATTTTGTTTATTTTGTAAGGAACTTGGAGTTTTCAGGTTGGATTGTTTCCTAATGTTATTTTTTATTTTATTTTACTCTCTCTCTCTCTCTTGATGCTTTCCACTATTACTTGGAACTGATATCCTATGATATCTTTTACTGGAATGCGCTATGTGGGGATGTAAGATTTTTCCAGTTCTGGTGGATGGTCTCACCTCTTATCAGTATAAATTTTTGGGTTTATTTGAAGAATATACTCTTGCATTCTAAAGTTCTCTGTACCATCAAATTTCTTCTTGCACATTTACAGGCACTGAAATATCCTTGGATAAATTGAAATCATTACTGCTTCACACCTTGTTTGAGTGGTCCCGGGCTTGGGGTTACTCATTGTACTTCTATATTTGAGTTTCATTCTTCTCTTAGATTTGATGGTTGATACTTTGTAATTGTTTGAGAATATTTGTGTTCATCATCGTGAACATGAAGTAGTTGTTCTTATTAATAAAGCTTCATTACTATTATAAAAAATGCGTCATTGTCATCATCATCATCTAATTATTATTGTTGTTGCTGCATGTATTTGACTGTAAAATTTTTTCTGCATACTAGGAAACGACTTGATGGGAATCTTCAAGACTTGGAGGAGAAGCAGAATAGCAAGAAAGAAGCGGTTTGTATTCTACCTTTCCACATGCACACACACATGCGCGGTTCTTACTCTAATATCATTAGTTTTTCAAGTTCATCATACTCATGATAATGGGTTGTTACCAGGTGAAGAATCTTAAAGCGTATCAAATTAAAAAAAATTGTTTTCAGAATGGAATTTGATGGAATATTTGGGAATTTGTGAAAACTGGAAGTTTATAGCTCATCACAACATATAAATATAAATTTATACAAACTCCAACGCCAAAATTCCATTTTTCTAGTTAGAAGCTTGCAGTGTGCAAGATTTTCTGGTGACATGTTATCTTGAACTGTGAATTAAATTTATAAAAATTCTTCTGTGATACTTGAGTAAAATAAATGTATGTTCCACTTGTCACATTTAGCATAAGAAGATTCACTTGTGGAGCATCCATAGTTGACCCCAAAATTTTGGGACTAAGGCTTTTTATTGTTGTTGTGGAAGGTAACTACTATATATATATGTATGCATATATGTATGTATTTATGTATGTATATTTGCAAAAATTAGTTGTATGGATTTGAAGTTCTTACTTGAACACTTAAGTGTTTGGTTTTCTTCAAGGTTAAACCATGATCTTGGGTGTCATTTATGCATGACGTTTAATATAAATGAAGGTTGTAGATTTTCCGTGGTTTAGGAAGTTGAATTTTATTTTATTTTTGATAAACAGCCCTAACAAACTTTCATTAACTAGAAATAGAAATACATTGGGCTACATCCATTCAAACTTGAACTGCTATACTGGGCGGAGTATCCTCTACCCAGATATTACACACATTCAAAATTTGGCTTGCCTAGCCATAATATGAGCTACAAAATTGCCACTCCTACGGGTATGGTTGACATCCCAGGCATTGAACTTCCTCAAACTCTCCAAAATTCCTTTGACCACTTTTCTTATAGAACTCGGCATCACACTCTGTTTCTCTAGGGAGTTTGTCACCAACAGTGCATCACTTTCAATAATGACTTCTTTTAACCCAAGGTCCCACGCAAGTGCCGCACCTTCCTCAACTGCCTTAGCCTCAACTTCCAAACCACCCAAAGGCAGCCCAAACTTCTTACTCAGAGCCCCCATTATTTCACCCCTTTCATTTCTAATAACCACCCCGACGCCACAGCACTTGATATCATCAAACGTAGCTCCATCTGTGTTAACTTTGTACCAGCCCTGTTTTGGTGGCCTCCACCTTGGCGGGTGTAGTGGTGTTCTGCGCACATGTTTGCTGCTTGGTATTCCTTTAAATATTCTATGGCTTCCTTCACAATCATCTCATAGCTTTTGCATTGTCCCCCATGTCTCACTTGGTTTTCGTTGTTCCATAGTCCCCATATAGTAGTTGCAAACAAATCCCAGTTAACCCCTACCCACCTATTTTTGATTTCCCACGCAATATCAATGAAATCACTTGGGGGGTCATGAAAATAAGGGAGTTTAACCTGGTACCGCACCACACAGCTTCGGCTATTCTGCAGCTCCATAAAGCGTGTACCGACGATTCCCCCAATCCACACATGTCGCACGCCCCATCCTTGCCAATTCCACGTGCTTTCAGGAACAGTTTTGTGGGCAGTATATTTTTACATGCTCTCCAAAAAAGATGTTTGATTTTGTTTGGACAGTTCAAACGCCATACAATCCTCCAAATGTCCCTCATCTCCGTGCTGTCTGAGCTGCCCCCTTCCTCTCCTCTACGACCTTCTACTTTCAGCACTTTTTGGGCCACATTGTATGCGCTTTTAACTGTGAATCTTCCATTTGATGTCCAAGCCCATATGAGGGAGTCTTCTAGTAGTCTAGCGCTGATAGGAATACTTAGAATCAGTTCAGCCTCATGAGGAAGGAACGTGTTTCTTACTTTCCCCACATCCCAACCCCTCTTATCTACATCCACCAAACTCGACACCAACTCCAATCCCGAGTGGGCGCCGACCGGGCTTGTCACTTTGAATGATTCCGAGGACGGAATCCACCTATCCTTCCAAATCCGTACCCCTTCCCCATTTCCTATGCACCATCTAGACCCTTTGTCAAGCACCTTTTTCGCTGTCCATATGCTTCTCCACACATAGGAAGGCCTACATCCCAACTCCACCTCACTAGCCATGCTATTTGGGAAATATTTCGCTTTGAGCATTCTATGGACAAGACAATTAGGATTTTGCTGCATCCTCCACCATTGTTTAGCAAGTAGTGCCAGATTGAAGGCTTTTAAGTCCCTAAATCCCATACCTCCCTCCGCCTTTGGAGTGCACAACCTCTCCCATGAGATCCAAGCCATTTTCCTTTCCTTATCTTTTTGGCCCCACCAAAAGTTCCCCATTAGGGAGTTCAGCTCTTTGCACAACGTGTTCGGGAGTTTGAAACAACTCATCGTATACGTTGGCGTTGCTTGAGCAACCGCCTTAATGAGAACTTCCCTACCGGCATGAGAAAGAAGCTTACCCTTCCAACCAGCTATTTCCTCCCTACTTGGTCCTTGATTCGATTGAAGGCCTTTCTTTTTCCCCTCCCCACAAGCAGTGGCAACCCCAAGTACTTTTCATGGTGTTGAACAACTCTAGCCCCAAACTTCTCCTTCACATATTCCTTTATCTCTTTGCTAGTGTTCTTGCTAAAATAGAGAGAGGTTTTTTCCTTGTTGAGTTTTTGCCCTGAATCCCCTTCATAATCCTCAAGTACTTTTAAAACCCTATCACTTTTAAGATAGTAAGTTTTGGTAGATTTAATAGAATTGTTAGAGATGTATGTGACAATATTATTGTTTGATTAGGGATTGTGGCAATTTACATAGTTCGTAGAAGTTTACTGAACTAAATTGAAAGTATTGGAGGAGGATTAGAGTGAAAGGATGAGGTCTCCCTCTCCTTGGAGAACACCATTTTTAACTCTCTCAACAGTGGACATATGTCGAAGAGGGAAGCAAGCTTGTTGAGAGTGGTTTTAAAAAGTAGGTCATTGACTTATTGTTGAGTGTCCTTGGCTGTAAACAAGGTACTCTTCCAATGAAATATTTAGGCCTTCCTTTGGGAGCTAAATTCAAGGATAAGACAATATGGAACCCAATTTTGGAGAAGATAGAACGGAGATTAGCAGGATGGAAACGTTTGTACTTATGCAAGGGAGGTAGAGTCACTTTGATTAAAAGCACTCTATTTAATTTACCCACTTATTTTCTATCTTTATTTCCTATTCTTGCTTCTGCAGCTAACAGAATTGATAAACTTCAAAGGAATTTCTTATGGGGTGTCGTTGGTTATGAACCAAAATTCCATTTGGTTAAATGGGTTACTGTCTGCACTCCCATTGCTTCGGGTGGTTTGGGGATAAGGAAGGTCAGACTTTTTAATGAAGCTTTGCTTGGGAAGTGGCTATGGAGATTTGGGATGGAGAGGGCTGCCCTTTGGAGGCAAGTGATAGCGGTGAAATATGGTTGTGGATGGGGTAGTTGGTGTACTAGGCCTACTAATGGTCCATATGGTGTTGGCTTGTGGAAAAATATTAGTCGAGGATGGCCTTCTTTTTCTTGCCACATTCTATATGATATTGGGGATGGGTCTAGGGTGAAATTTTGGCAAGACTGTTGGTGTGGTGAAACATCTCTTGCAGTTAGCTATCCTGAATTGTTTAGATTTTGCCGAGATCAGGAGGTTAATGTGGCTAAGATTATGAAGTTTGATAACGGAACCCTGTTTTGGGATGTAAGTTTCTTTAGGGGTGTGCATGCTTGAGAACTAGAGGCACTGGCCGGTTTCATGGATACCATATATGGTGCTTCGGTGAGAGGGTTTGGTGAGGATAAGATGTGCTGGAGATCTGATAGAGAGAAGGGCTTCACGGTTAAGGATTATTACAATCTCTTAGTGGGCTCTAATGACGATTGCTTTCCTTGGAAAAGCATTTGGAAACAGAAGATTTCTTCTCGAGTAGCTTTCTTTGTTTGGACTGTTGCCTTAGGGAAATGCTTAACGATTGACAATTTATGAAAAAGGAAGGTTTGGATATTGGATTGGTGCTATATGTGCAAGTGTAATGGTGAATCGGTTGATCATCTTTTTCTTCATTATCCGGTCACAATGGATACGTGGGCTATGGTGTTCGGTTTGTTTGGAGTGAGCTGGGTTATTCCGCAATCTGTAGTGGGGCTTCTAGCATGTTGGCAAGGCAGTTTTGGCTGTCATTGAAATGGGTATATGTGGTTGATGGTTCCCCATTGCTTATTGTGGTGCCTTTGGAGGGTGAGAAATAGTTGGTGTTTTGAAGATAAGGAGAGATCCATATCAGACGTGAAGCTATTTTTCTTTAGAACTTTAATGGATTGGTTGGCTGCTTTGTGGAACCAATCATTTTTATCTTTTCTTGATTTCTTAAATTCTTGTAATTTTTGTTCTTGATTGTTTGATCCCTTGTACACTCCATGTACTAGGGTGTTCCCCTTTTTTGATATCAATAAACTTTTTACTTATAAAAAAAAAAAGTAGGTCCTTGAGCTCATGCAAGTGAAAGAATGTAAAGGGGGTTGAGAGGGAGGAATGGGAGTGGAGGTGCACTTTTTTTGTTATTTAGTTGAAAGGATAGAAGGTAAAGGAAAATTAAAAGGATGGGGCTTCTTCTGCACCCGCCATTTTCAATGCTCCCAATGTGGACAGATTGGAGGAATGAAGGCTTGTTAAGAGGGTATGCGGTTGCCTCGCCTCCATTAGCCATTCCAATCAGGGTATAATGTTAAACTAATGTATCTGTTTTTCCTTTCTTCATCTTTAGGCTCCTATCAAACTTTACCTTCTTTCCATTTTCCCCCTTCTTCCCAGCAATCCTTTCTTGCCATTTATTTCAACCAACTTAAAACCTAGAAAGAGGGATGCATTTCATAGCCAATGGCTGATTTGTGATGTCAATTTTCAGTGTCCAGTTTAGAGTTCCAATAACCATGAAGCTAAGATGAAGGGCTTTTTATGCAAGTCTTGGTATGTTTTTCTGAAAATCTAATACTATATATAAATGCAAAAGCTTTTTCCTACAATTAAGGCTGTTCTGCCACATAGGAATAAAAGCCTATCTAACTTTCTGCCATGTTTACAATAAAAAAATGAAACATTATTCTGTTTCAGCAGTACTAAAACACTGTTTAACTTAATAAAATTCAATAAAACCGTTCAACTAAATACAAAAGCCCAAAAGGAACGAGAGAGATACAGAGAGGTTGAGAGTTTGTAAGGTGCAGAGAGAGAGAGAGAGACATCTCAGGGCCACCGCTGTCACTGTCCATCCCCAACCACCAGAAAACTGGCTTTCCTCAACCGTCATACTGCTGGAACCGTTATGGGTAAGGTTATTTTTAATAATAAAATACTGAAAATAAAATGGAATGACAGATTCTACTCAAAGAGAGATACCACCGCTCTAACGCCCCCTATCAGACGACCAAAACCACTACACAGAGACTCCACAAGGTGCGAATAGAGAGATCGTTGGTAAAGTTTTCTCTTTTTCTGTTAGGTTTAGGCTTGAGTACTTTGGATGGACTGGTTTCAATTCAGGTTTGATTTTAGATTTTGGTTTATATAATAAGTTATTTGGGTTAGAACTGGTTTGGTTTTGCATATTTGTGTTAGATACTTAGATTTGGTGTTGTTTTGAGTATTTGGGTAATAAGGTTAGAAAGGAATTAAATAAATGCACAGTGCAAATACAACAATCAATATTAAATTTCTCTGCAATTTCTTAACTTTATGCGTTATTTAAACAGATTATATTTTTGGAAGTTATCCCATTTTTTTCCAGTTAAAAACAATTTCATTTATCAACAGAAACAGGAAATTAGATGATGATTTGCCATAAATATTGATGTGTATATATTTTGTTACAATAAACAATAAGATTTGTTTATCTAGAACAGGTGATTGCTAAGGAGGCTTACATGCTGATACCTCACTGTAAAAATCTACATTTTTTTTTTCTTTCAAGGCTACGTGATTGTTCCTATTGTTTGTTTTAGAGCTTTTCTCAAGATTTGTCTGTTCTGTTAAGGGTAACTGGAACTCTCTCATATGTCATCTTAATCTCTTAAGGGGTATATAGGATGCCAATAGAATGAATTAATTGCTATATGGCAGATGCTACATGTGATCTTAACTATGCACAATTTCCCATGTCATCTTCAATTTGCTTATGTTATATGTAATTCCTTAACACACGTTCTCTGTTGAAAAAAAATTGTTTTGGCCGTCTAACATTGAATTAGATCTGTTATAGAAACGAAAATCTACTCTTAAAATTTGACTAAAAATATGAAATATGGTCTTAACCTCCGCAATACAGATAAATGCAATATAAACATTTCTAAGCCTTAACACTCTAGAAATTTGGACGTGGTAATAGTTTCCTAACCACAGTGGGAAGGTTGAGATGTGCACTCTCTTTAGCCTGATGCTGAGTTCCATGCTTTGCCTTCTCAACCCTCATTTTTGTTTTAAAGGACTAGTTTGATGTTAGCAGAATGAGCACAAGATTCTTTCTTCAATATCTCTGCTTAATTTTAGTAGAATTTCACTTTAGCCACTTATAGTAATAAAAAATAATAATAAAAATCTTCAACTAATCGAATAATTGATCAACATCCTAGGGAAAATAGGATTTGGGTGTATGCTTTTTGGGAAGTAGACTAACAATGAAGTATTTCTTGTGACTCAATGTGATTTTTCTTCAAACTTCTTCTTATTCTTGTAACTGAAAGCAAAAGTGAGGAGTTCTGCTTCTGTGGTTTACAAGTAAAAAACAAAAATCCCTCTCCTCCCAGCCAGAATTTCCTCATTTCTTTCACTGCTGCTCTGTTTGTTTTTGTTGATTATTGACTTTAGGGCGGAGTTGGCAAGTGTAAATTTTTGGAGAAAATATCTCTTGTAAGAGCATCCACAATAGTGGTGCTAAATAGCTATATTGCTATTTTAAGCACCACCAATACTTAAAAAGCATGCTGCAGTAGTGGTGCCATAGCTAAAATTTTTTAGTTTCTTGCTACAGTGCACAGCCATTAAAATTTTTTAGCTTCTTGCTACAGTGCACAGCCATTTTATTATACTTCTCTCTCTTCTCTCATTAATTTTTTTTTCTCTCTTTTTCTTTCTCTCTCTCTGGCTTCTCTTCTTTCTTCTTTTTTTTCCTTCTCATTTTTTTTCTCTCTAGCACCTCCCTCATCTCCTCTCTGCTTCGCCGGCCAGCTCGCCGACTGCAGTGGTGCTCATAAAATCCATATAAAAACCCACCAGATCGACACCTAGCCACCAGAAACAACACCGGATCGGACCACTGCCACTGAAGCAATGTCGATCCACCAAACCCATGGATCATTAAACCCATCCCAACGACCCACCACCG
The DNA here is from genome assembly GCF_932294415.1 of Quercus robur. Lineage (NCBI taxonomy): Eukaryota > Viridiplantae > Streptophyta > Magnoliopsida > Fagales > Fagaceae > Quercus > Quercus robur. Next base: position 59,705,976 of record NC_065538.1, on the reverse strand, counting down.
CCACCAACGACAGAACGCCCACCACCACCACCACTGCTTGCAATAAGCGACTCGCCAAAAACCCGCGCATCCACAACCACCACAAAACACAAACCCACATCACAAATCACAAACCCATGGCAGATCGGTTAGAGTAGAGAGAAGATCACAAACCCACGGCACAACCCACAAACCAATGCCACACAACCCACAACCCACAACCCACAGGATCCTCGAGAACTTCGATGAGTTTGTTTTTGGCGCTGGCGAGGAAGGTTTCGGGATGGTGATGGGTGGGAAGGAGAGAGTGACGATGAGACTTGTTGGGAAACGAAGGGAGAGAAGTGAGAGTGGAGAGTGGAGAGGCACGACACAGAGATAGAGAGAAAGAAAGAAATTAATAAAATAATGTAGTAGATATATTATTTTATTGTGATGTTTATATTATTTTATTGTGTTGAAAGCTAAAATAGACCAACTGATGTTGGCTGTTTTGTAAAGTAAGTAGGTAAAATAGATAAAGTAGCTTTTTATGGTGCCAAATAGCTAAAAAAATAGCACCACTGTTGTGGATGCTCTAATAAGCATACCAAGGCAACCACGTAAGAAGCCAAGCGAATACCATGTGGGAGGTTGGTGGGACCAACTTTGACAAGAGTATAAAATTGAATTACATGACATTCACTCATTAGTGTTGGCTTGTTATATGGCTGACTCGGTTGACCTGCCACAAGATATACTTTCTCAAAATTCTGATACCTAGTTGTTTACAAGTTTGTCTTGATGTTTTGTAGCTAAATTTTGCTACTTCAAATTTTCATTTTAAAGATTGTCTGAGAAATACTTTCTTTATGGTTTAGTCAAAAAATCTTTGTATACTCTGGTTAAATATCAGTGGTGCACACCATGCAATGTTGAAACCTTTTGTTCACTTATTGTTTGCTTGTTAAAATTTCAGCTATATATGTTTGTGTACTAATTCATCCAGTTTTGGTCATATATTTTAATGACATTAATTGTTTTATTGGTTGTCATCTTGCAGATCTTCAAGTTACAAGAGAGGATTCAGTCTCTCCAGGCTGGAAAAGCCAAAGCATAGTTTGCTTTCATATTAGTATTCACCTTTGGATTTTTAACATGTTTTATAAATCTCTGTGGATGCTTGGATGTAGATACTTGTTTCTAATTGAGGCTGCATTTCGTATTACAAACTCTTACTATTGTCATAGTCATAGCCGTTGTGGAATGTTAAAATTGTTTGTGATATCGATTTTTGTGTTTAGTTATCCTTCTTCCAAACTCTCTCTCTCTCTCTCTCTCTCTCTCTCTCTCTCTCTCTTGTATTTTATATTTTAAAAAAAGGGAATCTGGATTTGCTAAACGTTAAACGAAAACATAATGCTTTGCCATTAAACAGAATAATAATTGATGAATTATGCTTGAAACTGAAATGGGATATTCTCAGTTCTCACCCGTCAAATGTACTCTGCGTCTGCTATACCGTGGAATCAATATGCCTTGGACCGTTGTTGCTTTTGTTTTTTGTTTTGTTTAAAACCAAGAATTGTGCTAAAAACGCAGTTATAATTGGAAGTTATTTTTAAGTGAAGGGTCTGTAGGATTTAAAACTGATCAAGTTAGTGTGGCATCAAAATCTCCATTTTGTAATGCCTTGAGCCTTGAGGAGTTCAAACTACAGTTTTAGGGGACAGGGATTAAAGGACCCTTTGTTATCCATTTAATATGAGAATTGGTAATACCAAGAAGGAATGTTTGTTACAGTCATTTAATTTCTTAATGAAGAATCATTTTAGGAGGGTATTCAAATTGTATGCAAGGGTGGCCGAGACCAAGAGCAGAAAATGAAGATATATGCCTCTGATTTTTTGATAACCGAAAGCATAGTGGTGAACAAACAGATGCTTATGCAGAGGATTATATTGTTGATGTGATACTATCTAATGTGTGAGTCTCATGTGTTGTGAGAGTTTGGCTGTATACACCTGAATCATGTATACCATCTCTGAACGAGAGGAGCGAGAGCTGGTCAATAAAACCGGAGATAACAAATCATATGACATGTGAGATTGCAGGAACAAGCATTTAGCAATATACGGGAAAGAAAAGACTGGAGGAAAAGGCGAAAAGTTTGAGGGAGCAATTAAGGGTGATTGATATGCTTGGACCTTAATAAATCTAACATTAATGAGCCCTAACAGATCTAACATCCCTGTGCAAACTTAACGCGGCAAATTTAATACCAACTTGAATCTAGAGAGGGATTATCAAAAAAAAAAAAAAAAAACTTGAATCTGGAGAGAAGCATGATATTCATTAGAAGAGAAATGTTGAAGTTGGAGAGTCATGAAGGAGATGATGTCAAATGTGAGAGAGAGAGAGAGAGAGAGAGAGAGAGAGAGAGAGAGAGAGAGAGAGAGAGAGAGAGAGAGAGAGAGAGAGAGAGAGAGAGAGAGAGAGAGAGAGAAACTTAATCCTATTAGACCCAGTTTTATTTCATCAAAATTATTTCCATTGCAAAAGAACAACCTCACAACACACCTCAGAAAAACATCAAACTTTTGCAAATTCAATTGTGTTCTTCCCATCATGAGCCTTCCTAAAGAAATGCTTTACATAATTTGAATAAAGAACTTGCTTGTATAATGCTTTCTCAACCCTTACAAGCACTTCCGAGAAAGGACCTGATGCAATGTGGGCGTGTAGAAGCAGAATCTGTAACACACAATTACTACAACTCTTTCACGAAACCTAAATTCCACAAGAACAATAGGCTAGTAGGCAAAATAATAGAGAAAACATCTCTAACAAACTTTTATTAATCAATGCATAATATCAATAATCAACCCCTCTATAAAGAGTATTTATAGGAATAGAATTTCTCCTACTCCTTTTAGGAAAATAAATAATAAACCTATTTCTACTTGAGAAAGGAATCACAATTTAACTTGGAAAGGAAAAACAATTAAAATCCTAATTCAACAAGGAAAAAGAAAACAACATAAAATATTAAAATATTTTATTCTTCTTTAACCAATCTGCGGCGTCAGGACCAATCATGTCACATGGCCTAAGATTAACAAAAATTGGAATTGAAATCCTATTCTTGCCTCCATTGGCAACAATGCGATGCTCAATGCTCTTGTATCGACCATTGCTCATTATTTGCAATGCATCATCAACATTAATCACGAGGGGGCCACTTATGGGTGGATTATGAACCCAGCTATTGTTGTTTCCTCACACGTAGAGTCCGTCAATATCATCTTGAAGGAGGATAGTAAGGTTTGACACATTAGAGTGACGACCTACTCCCATTGTGAGCTCAAGATTAGGACATATGGGATAGTAGTTAAGGTTAATCCTCTTTGAACCCATTAAGAGAGATTCTTTTGTCTCATCAATTTCTTTCACATTTAACCTCTTCATTAGTGCCTCTAATAACCTTTTGATAACCAATTCAGAACTCCTCATGTATTCTAGAACTTGATCCCTAAAAGCAAACAACAATTAGTCCATTGATAAAAGTAATTTAGTTTACCAAACTAAAGCATGGACTAAATTGTAAATTGAATCCTTTTAGTTTGAAGTCATTTTGATTTTGTCCAAAAGTTTGGTGTGTAAACCCTAATATTATATAAGCCTATAATCTATATTGCTTGGTTGGGATGTAGCTAGGGACTAGGTATTTTGTAAGCATTGTGGGATGTTGGGTGCTAATTGGCTTGTGTGCGGGTGTCTATATGCGTTGGTTGCCGTGTGCCTCTCAAGAAATTGAAGGCAATGGTGGCTTGTTCAAGTTGTTATTTGCGCTAGGTAAGTGAGAAGTTTGGAGGTGAATTAATTAGGTATGGAAAAAAGGGTTTGACTAGTTTGAGATGGGTTTTTGATGGTGGTTCATGGTGACAGTGCATTGGCGAAACCAAGATTTTTGTTTGGGGGCTAAATTGTAGTATAACGTATTAGCCAAAACAAACCTCCACACACATGCATAAACACAAATACATATAAACCTTAATATTTTAATATTAGAGTAGGTTATAATTTATAGATATGTTGTATACAAAATTATCATCTTTTAAACTCCAATGAGTATAAAAAAGTTGTCTAGTTTGATATTAGACATACAAGAATATCAACAAAAGAACTTAGTATATCCTATAAAAATTATGCTTAGTATTAGTCTTTCATAGGATAAAATTCTTTTATAATTTTCGTAGTGAAATATGTAAAATTTTTATTTTCAATATATATTACAAATTTGTATACCAAAGTTAATAAAATTTATTTTATTTGAACTACTAAAGTTTTCAAACACATAAATGATCCAAAATTTTAATAGATACAAGAGCAATTTTTACAATAAAAGAAGAAAATTGAGAAAACATAAACTACCTTGTCTTTATAACTATTAGACTAATTAGCAAATTCTTTTGTTTATAAGAGCATTATTGGACTAAGTCAAATATTTGGGGGAGGGGGGCAGAACTCCTATTATTTTGAAACTAAATCTGTATTTCATAATTATACATACTATAAAAGATTTTTAAAGGCACCAACCTTGGCTGTGGCTCCGCCCCTATGAAAGTGGCTTTAGTTTTGAAATAAGACCAACAAAGGTGGTTTAGATAGGGTACCCTGGTTGTGGATGGTGGTGGCTTTTGGTGTCCATATTGCCTCTAAAGAAAAATGAAAAATGAAAAACAAAAAATTTAAAAACAGAAAATGAAGAAAAAATAACAATATTTTTTACTAAAAAAGATTTTTTTTTTTTGGAAATGATTTAATTAAAACAACACAATTTTTAAATAAATTGAGGTGACACTTACACTCAATAGTATTGAGTAGAAATAAAATAACTCAAATTAAAGTATCATATAACTTTAAGCGGTCACAATCCAAACTTGTAAATTTTAAACAACAAAAGACTAGAAAGAATAGACATTGTTTCCTAGTGTTGCTCCTATGGACCTCAGCGATGGTTTGAATGAGAAGAGAGGGAAAGCAAATGGAACCACTAGTAATAAGAGCATACTAGAAGATACACCTATATATAGGAATGGTATGAACATGAGAGATAGGAAAGATGTTATGGCAAGCAATCCTAAAAATCAAGTAGTTAAGCTTAGTTAACTCATGAGAATGGAGTAGATAGATCTTCCACAGAGAAGAGACATGACATCATCAAGATGAGGAGACACATTGAATGGATAGGTTGGTCTATGAACAAGAGGTGCAGAAAGAGCTTCAAATACTATTTTCTTAGGAGTTACCAGTAATAAGAGCATACTAGAAGATACACCTATATATGGGAATTGTATGAACATGAGAGATAGGAAAGATGTTATGGCAAGCAATCCTAAATATCAAGTAGTTAAACTCAATTAACTCATGAGAATGGAGTTTAGGCTCAGAACCCCAAGAGATAGATCTTCCACAAAGAAGAGATATGACATCATTAAGATGAGGAGACAGTGAATGGACGTGTTGGTCTATGAACAAGAGGCACAAAAAGAACTTCAAATACTATTTTCTTAGTTATTTGAAATTCCTCACCTCGAATCCAAGTAGTCAAGAAGTGACCACCAAATGAAACAGAGTGGATAGAGAGATTCAAATAGAATTCTCTAATCAAGGCAGCAGAAGGAGACACTAGACTAGTACAAAGAGGCAACCAGCTCCTAGACTCTAGATTTTGTTTGAAAAACAAGTCTAACTCATCTAGGTTACTCTGCCTTTCGTTCTAGATAAACCTATACTTAACCAAAGTCTCAAACTTTTGAGTATTTGGAAGAGTATGAAACCTAATTTGATCAAGTTCCTCATCAGAGGTAGAAATGGACCCTACAACTCTTTTGGCTTTGATTTTGACATTTGTTTTATCTTTCTGTTGGCGCAAACACAATAATAATGGAAACAACACAAAGAGAAACTGAATAATACGTTGAATACTATTAATTTAAAGAGAGAAATTACACAACACTATTTGGACTAAGGCACGACACTCGCTCTCTTTAAGGAGATTCAAGCCTTTGGTTGGCTAAACTTTGTAACCGGTGCAGACCTTCTCTGACTTGTCTCCCTCAGGATACAACAGCCCAAAAAATGTTTTATGGCTAGAACAACTTCTGCACAAAGTGTTCAAGTCCAAAGCTCCACCAGAAGAACACCTTTCCTTGGCCCGAAATTTCTCAAGTATTTAGGAATATTATTGAATTCACTCTCTCACACAATACACTTTGCTTTTAACTATTTTCTTCATTCACTCTTGATATGAAATTAGTCCATAGCATAGCCGTATATTATATATAGTCTTCCAACCCTTCACATAACCTACATGTTATTTATTAGTTTATAAATCTTTTCTTAATTTATTTAATTTAACTTACATACAAGTAACTCTTTCTTTAACAAATTATAACTCATTTCTATATTCATCTTCGGTTATTTTGAGTTTCAACATATTTAATTTAAAATGTACTAACATTCCCCCACTCATTTTAATATTAAATTTGGAAAATGAGAGATTACCGGGCAAAGAGGGATTATTATGCATCATGAAGGTGTGCTCTGCATTGAACCTTCGCTTAGTGAAACAACAATCTCTACTCCAAAGTCAATAGTAGTCTCCAACTTGAACTATGATTGCTTAAGGGAAATAAAGTATTACTGCTCACACATAATGATCCAAGTGTTGACATGAGCTTTTATAGCTAGCACTTTACTGCTGTGTGTTGATCCCAGTTTCATGAGTGTATTTGAGATTAAGTCCAAATCTCATAGGGAGCGGCCCTACCCCCACACTCACATAGGTGAAATTTTGTCAAGGATGCTCCGTAATTCTGACACCCCACTCATACGAGCTACAAATTTCATTAAGAGTTTTTTACTCAACCTTTCCACATTACAAGATAAATGCACTTACATCATAGGGATGAACAATTAAAAAAATATTTACAAAGTAAATAATTAAAAAAAATGAATAGTCCATTTCTTACGACCATCGTATGATTCGTTTTTCCCATTGAACCCAATTCTCAGGATCTCTTGTCCTTGGGTTGGGTATCCTTATACATCGCTCATGGTTCTATGGATTTTAGTCCCATCCCTCTTGATGTATTCCAGACCCTATCTTTTGCCAAGGCCTTGGTAAATGGATCTGCAAGATTATTGTTAGATTTAATATAATCCACAGTTATGATGCCATTACTCAAATAAGATCGCACGGTACTATGCTTTCTTTTTATAGGTCTGGATTTACCATTGTAATAACGGTTTTTAACTCTACTAATTGTGGCAGTGCTATCACAATGAATTAATATAGGTGGAATTGGCTTTTCCCAAAGTGGAATTTCATATAACAAATCTCTAAGCCAATTTGCCTCTTCACTAGCTGAAGCTAATGCTAGTAATTCAGCTTCTATTGTTGAATTAGCAATTACAGTTTGCTTTTTAGATTTCCAACAAATAGCACCACTCCCTAAGGTAAAAATATAATCAGTGGTAGAGAGAGAATCACCTAACAAAGTATTCCAATCGGCATCACTAAAAGCTTCAATCACAGCAAGGTACTTTTTATAAAATAAGCCATAACTTTTGGTACCAATTAAATATCTCATGACTCGCTGAATAGCTAGCCAATGATCTTTACTAGGCTTGCTAGTAAATCTGCTAAGCACTCCTACTGCATATGTAATGTCAGGTTTAGTATAATCAGTAGCATAACGCAAACTACCAATGATACTAGCATAATCCTTTTGATTAAAAACCTCATCATCATTATTCACAGGAAATAAATGAACACTAGAATCAAAAGGAGTAGCTATACTTTTGTGATCATGAAAATTATATTTTCTCAATATTTTCTCAACATAATGTGATTGATCAAGATATATTCCATCACATGTTTTTGTAATTTTCATGCACAAAATGAAATTAGCCTCACCAAGATCTTTCATATCAAAATGGCTTTTTAACATATTTTTTGTCTCATTTATAACATGCATATTTGAGCCAAAAATCAACATATCATCCTCATAGAGGCTAATAATAACATGTAAATTATTCCATGATTTAGAATAAATACATTTATCACATTCATTTGATTTATAACCATTCTCAATCATGTAAAAATCAAACTTTTCATGCCACTACTTAGGTGCTTGTTTTAAGCCATATAGGGATTTAGTTAGCTTACATACCTTGCTTTCTTGTCCAGGCTCTACAAAGCCTTTGGGTTGATCCATATAAATCTCTTCCTCTAGGTCCCCATTTAGAAAAATAGTTTTTACATCCATTTGATGAATTTTCAAATAAAAAATTGCAACAATAGCAATTAACAATCTAATAGATATAATTCTTGTTACCAGAGAAAATGTATCAAAGAAATCAAGACCAGCTTTTTGTTTAAAGCCTTTTGCAACAAGTCTAGCTTTAAACTTATCTATTGATCCATTTGGTTTCAACTTTTTTCTAAGGACCCATTTACAACCTATGGTCTTACAACTCGGTGGAAGATCTACTAATTTCCAAGTTCTATTAGAAATTAGAGATTCCATCTCATCATTTACAGCCTCTTTCCAAAATATAGTATCAGGTGATGTTAAAGCCTCTTTTAAATTTTGGGGATTTTCCTCAATGTTAAAAACATAATAATCAGGACCAAAATCCTTTTCAACTCTAACTCTTTTACTCCTTCTAGGTTCCATTTCAAAATTTTCTTGATTTTGTAAATGTGAAGTAGAAGAACTAGATTGTAACAAAATATTTTCTTCACCCCCACTATTTTTCAATTTAAAAGGAAATTTTTCTTAATGAAAAATTGCATCACCAGATTCAAAAATTATTTTGTTTTCAAGATCAAAAAATCTATAGGCTGCACTATTAATTGCATAACCAAGAAAAGCACAGGTAGTAGCTCTTATACCTAATTTACGCATTTTAGGGTTAGTAAGCCTTACATAAGCAAGACAACCCCATACTCTCAAATATCCCAAATTTGGCTTATGTCCTTTCCACATCTCAAAAGGTGTGGTATGTGACTTTTTATGTGGCACCCTATTCAAAACATGACATGCAGTTAAAATAGCTTCACCCCAAAAATGTAAAGGTGCACCAGATTCAATTAACATGGCATTTGTTAACTCAATTAAAGTTCTATTTTTTCTTTTAGTCACACCATTAGAAGCAGGTGAATATGGTGCAGTAGTTTCATGGATAATTCCCAAAGACTGAACAAATGAGTTGAATGCACTTGATTCATACTCACGGCCTTTATCACTTCTTATTCTTTTTATTTTTCTATCGAATTGATTTTCAACTTCTTTTAAAAAATCTTGAAATTTTTCAAAAGCATCACTTTTATTTTTCAACAAATAAATAGTTGTATATTTTGAGAAATCATCAATAAAAGTGATAATATATCTATTTCCTCCACGAGTTAAAATTCCCTCAAATTCACATAAATCGGAGTGAATTAACTCAAGCAATTTGGTATTTCTTACAACACTTTTATGTGGCTTTTTTGTAATCTTAGCTTGACTACAAGTTTCATATTTTTCAAAATCTTTTGACAGTCTTGGAATTAATTTTAAACTACTTATGATTCCCACATATCTACTATTTATATGACACAAATGAGCATGCCAAAAATTAATAGAAGAAAGCATATAAACTGAACTAGTAGATGCTTTATTATTCTCAACATTCAATTTAAACATTCCATCACAAGTATAGCCCTTGCCCACAAATAATCCATTTTTAGTGATTACATAATTATCAGATTCTATAGTTTGCTTGAAGCCAGCCTTGTTAAGCAAAAAACTTGACATCAAATTCTTCCTCATGGACGGAGTGTAAAGTACATCTTTCAATGTTAGCACACGTCTAGAAGTGAATTTCAATTCAACCTCACCACTCCCAAGAACCTTGGTTTTGCTAGAGTCACCAAGCATAGCAGTTTTTTCTTCCTAAAAAAAAGTGTACAACTTGAACCAATTTTTGTCATAGCAGACGTGCCTATTAGCACCAGAATCTGCCCACCACCCTTCAACATATTGCACCATATTGATGTCTGTAATCATAGCCACTAAAAGCTCTTCGGTTACATTAGCCTGCAGCATAGATTCACGTTTCCGAAATTTGCAAAATCGAGCAATGTGCCCACTCTTGCCACAGACAAAACATGATCTATTAAATTGATCTTGTGAAGGGGGTCCTAGGTTTTTATTGTAATTTTTATTCAGGTTTCCCCTTCCTTGAGGTCTATTATTATTTTTAAAGGCTCTTTTTTTTGGCTTCAATTGACCATTTCTAGGAAAATGATTTTTGGGCATATTATTATTGGCTGAAATAAGGTTTACCTTTGTGGTGGAATTACCATTGCTCTCTTGTGTCATGAGTGCATCTTGTCCTCTAGCCTCCTCTTCCACACGAATGCGTGTGATCAAAGTCTCCAAGGATGTCTCATTTTGTTTGTGTCGCAAAGTCTTTTGGAACTCCCTCCAAGATTGTGGTAGTTTATCAATTATGCCAGCTACCACTAAATTATCTCCAATCTCTATGCCTTTGGATCTCAATTCTGCCACAATCATTTGGAAGTCTTGTGCTTGATCCACCATCGATTTTCCATCCACCATTTGGTAACAGAAAAATCTACTAGCAGCATACTTCTTTGCACCAGCCTCCTCGGTATCATACTTGCTTTGTAAAGCTTTCCAAATTTTCTTGGCAGAATTATAAGTTGTATCATAATAATCATAGAAATGATTAGCAAGACAATTCAAAAGATAAGAGTGACAATTATATATCTTTTGTATACTTATCTATTTTTTCTTGATGGAGACTAAATTCTTCCTCACTTATCTCATCGGTAGAAACCTTTGATGGATTCTTGTCAGTGATGATGTAGGTAACATTGAGAAGACTCAAGTAGAAGAGGACCTTTCCTTTCCACCTCTTGAAGTGGGCTCCTTTAAAGCGAAAGGGCTTGTTGAGATCTCCAATAGGCTCATTTGGTTTCTCTTGTGTAGGCTCCATGTGTTGAATCTCCTTAAAATTGTTGGTGCAAACACAATAATAGTGGAAACAACACAAAGAGAAACTGAATAATACGTTGAATATTATTAATTTAAAGAGAGAAATTACACAACACTATTTGGACTGAGGCGCGACACTCACTCTCTTTAAGGAGATTCACGCCTTTGGTTGGCTAAACTTTGTAACCGGTGCAGACCTTCTCTGACTTGTCTCCCCCAGGATACAACAGCCCAACAAATGTTGTATGGCTAGAACAACTTCTGCACAAAGTGTTTAAGCCCAAAGCTCCACCAGAAGAACACCTTTCTTTGGCCCGAAATTTCTCAAGTATTTAGGAATATTATTGAATTCACTCTCTCACACAATACACTTTGCTTTTAACTATTTTCTTCATTCACTCTTGATATGAAATTAGTCCATAGAATAGCCGTATATATAGTCTTCCAACCTTTCACATAACCTACATATTATTTATTAGTTTAGAAAACTTCTCTTAATTTATTTAATCTAACTTACATACAAGTAACTCTTTCTTTAACAAATTATAACTCATCTCTTTATTCATTTTCAGTTATTTTGAGTTTCAACATATTTAATTTAAAATGTACTAACACTTTCTTTGGGGCCATTTCTAAGGATCTAAAGAGGGAGGAATTTGAATAGAAACACAAAACCAAGGGCAAACTACATTAGAGAGATAAACAGGATATATATATATATATATATATATGAAATCTTCAAAATCTATATGATGCATGATGCATTGATTCAATTGACGCATGAACTAATGCAATGAGGTGTTCAAATTCTTATAATTTTGAAAAATTGAAAAAAAAAATCAAGTTTTATGAAAAATCCCCAATTTATGAAGAACATAAACCCTAATATTTCAAAAACACCCAAATTGAGAAATTGATTATCACAACAAGTGTAAAACATGTTGTGAGGACCGGCCTAGAATAATAGGTTGGCTGGGCCTTGGGCCCGTCCGAGGACCCGTCCGTCCGAGGAGACATCGTGGCCTAGAATCCTTATTTAGGCCCACTGGGGCAAAGAGAACATGTCCGAGGAGTAATTCCTCCTCGGACATTCCAGAATCCGAGTCAAAGGTGCGTCCCAGCTACTGTAGTCCTCCCTCCAAGTACGTAAAAAGAAAGGAAACCCAAAATATCTCAGCAAAGGCTGCCTCCACCACATTAAATGCACCACAACTACTCTCCTGGCCGCATTAATGAAGAGAAGACCCCTGAACAGTGCTACCTTGGCCACTGCAACTCACAAAGAACTGATAAGGGTGTCTGATGGGACAGGTGCTCAAGTAGGGATTTGGATGATCAACAAGTGTAAAGCCCAGATGATAGGAGAGGGCCTATATAATATGTAAAAGTCCCCCAAGAGAAGGAGGGAAAAAAAAGAGAGAAAAAGAGAGGAGAGAACACTGTAGATAAATTTTATTTGCATGAATCTATGCCCATTAATCAAGTTTGAGACCTTATCATTTGAGAAGGATCTCTCTTCACTGCTGTCTCCTTTTGTTCTTGTTTCTGTATCCCCTGAACCCATGCGACAAACCGTTTAAGCTAACTGGAACCAAGTTCTTTAACTCATACTCTACAAAAAATTCATTGTGTGGGACTTTTTGGGCCAAGACTTGACCAACAAGGATCGGGTCAACTAAAATCGTGTCCCTACACATGTTATAATCAAACAATTAATCAATAACAATGGTTAATTTTATCAAATTGAACAAAATCCTCAAATTCTCAAGAATATATGAACCCTAATTTCGAAAATTTTCACAATCCATGAAAATTTTCAAATTAAAGCAGAGGAAACATGTATATATCATGCATAGACAAAAACCCATTGAACAAATTAGCTCAAAACGCCCAAAATCCCCAAAATATTTGAGTTAGAAAATTTTAGAGAAAATTTCAGATTAATGCATGAATGTATGTAATTTGAATGAAAAGAAAGGGTAAAAAAGTCTTACTTGATATGAGAAAGAAAACCCTTGAAACTTTGACTTAGAAAAAGACAAAAAAAAAAGAAAAAGTTTTTTGAAGAGCAATTGAGAGGAGTTGAAGAGAAAGAGAGAATAAGACAAAACTGATCTATCAAACCTTAAGAATTTGAAATTTTCAAATTTTGATCGGTCGAGAGGAATCGAGTAGTGATCAAAAGAAGGTTTTAAAAATTTTCGACTGATCGAGGAGAAATTGAACAGGAATCGAGAGAGATAGAGACTTTTGGCCTAAAAACTGGACATTTTTGATTGATCGAGGATCAGCTTCGATTAATCAAGCTAGTGAAAAATTTTTGAAAATTTGAAAATCTTGGAAATTTTGCAAAAAATCAGCTGAAAACCAGTTTTTATGATATAAAATGCACATGAATGCTTCCAAAAGATTTCAAAAACAATTTGCTCTCAAATTTTCAAACTTTTCACAAAATAGAAGTAAAAAAATCACTTGATTTAAAAATTTCTAAAACTCTTTTCTTCAAATTCAACTCAAACCAAAGAAAATGTATTAAACATCACTCTATGAGTAATCAAAGATGGCCAGATTAGTCAACACACAGTCATATGTACAGGGTTTAGCATTGATTTGTGTGTAGTGTGTGTAACTAGTAAGTGTACAGAGTACAGAAAATGTGATATGTAGATAGAAATCAAAAAATTTCTACATCATCAATCACATTGGTTTAAAAGTGATTATCACTTAAAGAGTTACATCATATAACTCTCACATCTCCTAGAAAACACACTTGCAATCATGTAAAAGAATTTTGATTCTTTTTGCCTTTTCTTTTTCTTTTGATTTTTTTTTTCTTTTGAGCACAATCAGACATATCATGCATGGGCATATAGGAGATAGAAAATAAAATACCCTTGTTACAAATTCCTTATATATATATATATATATATATATATATATCCAAAAGGGGGAAGTTACAGGGGAGAGAGGGGGAGAGTGCCGTTCTGGGCAGTCTCAGTGCGGAAGCATAAATAGGTTACAATTGTGAAAGCCATAACTCTGGCGTTACAAGTGCAAACTAGAAATAAAAAGCCATCTGTTTACAAAGTAAAGAGAGGGGTTCTGAAGGTTGAGGAGGAATTGGTTCTTTACAATTAGACCTCTGAGGTAGTGTGAAAACTGGACCTGCTGAAGATTGAGCCTGAGGGTTCCTTATATAGCTGGAGGAAGCCTTGGATTCTTCAGGAGATTGCTGGAATCACGGAGGGTGAATTACTTTTACTCTGGGTGAATTTCTTTTCCATCGAAAGAAAACAGTAAATTGCATGATGGTGTTGGGGTACTATTCATGAATAGTAACTTGTTCCCTTGCTTTTCTGAATAGTGATCATGCATAGTGTTCTGAAACTGTGGATGAATAGTATCTTGTCTACAACTTTGCTGGTGCGGGTACTGTTCTGAATAGTAACCGAATTTGCAAAGGTGGTTCTTGAGCTATTCTGGGGCTTCTAGAGCTGTTCTGGAATTCCTTAATCGTTGTCCAAGTTATAACCATCATAAGGATCTTGGGAGTCCTGGAATGGATCAATTGGAACACGATTACATGAGGCTTCTGAAGAGGCAGGAGAGTTCTTTTCTTCTGACTCTAATTGTTCTGATTGGAGAAGCAATTGCTGGGCAAGATCTTTTAATTCCTTACTAGATTTTCCGGTGATCTGGACGGAGTCTAGGCTGGATTGTGATCTTGTACTGGAGGAGGAAAGTCTTTGTGGATTTTGGGGATAATGTCATTGATCCTGAAACTATCCCACCATTTTACAAAGAATTCCCTATCTAGCAGATTCTGGTTGATTGCATAATTCCACATGCTAATCTAGTGAATTTTGTATTTAATTGTCATCTGCAAAATTGCTGGAAACTGGGAAGTATGACTGTCAACTTGAAACCTGGTTCTGAAATATCTTAATGCATCCTAAAGGGGTTCCGGGAAGTTTTGAGGAATTGAACCAAACATTTCCCACCACTTGAGGAACCATGAAAGAATCGGGCCAGAGAATTTTCTGTCAAACTGCATGAACCATGAGTGATCATAATTCTTTTTCTGGTAAAACAAAACCTTTTCGAAGGCATCCATATAATCATAATAATTGTACAGGGGTTCTGATCCCTTGAGTACTGTAAGTGTTCTGAGTGAGGAGGGGTGTCCCCAATCTTTGCAGCTCACAAAACTTTGAATTATGAATTTATGGTATAAGACTTCTGTAGGGTTTTTTCTATCCATAATATTTTCTACTCTGGCATACTTTTCTTGGGTGAGAATGCCTTTGTAGAACTTGATGTTCTTCTCTGGGCTTTTGGGGAGGAAATGTCATTCTGAAGGCAAAACTTCCACTGCTAATGCTAGCGAATCTGTTATGTGAACCAAGTGTGGCTCAATATAAGAGATGTGCTGGACAAAAGGCTTTTTGATATAAGAGGATCTTCCTGTTCTGGGAGGAAGAGAAGAAGAAGGCAGTTTGGGCACTATCAGGCCAAAGGGTTCTTCAACTGTATATGGAGAGGTTGTTTTGGGAGGTGCTGTAGCTAAGGCAGAGCTGTAACTGTGTTGTCCTTAGGGCCTTTGGTAATTTGGTTTTGGAATGGTAGAGACCAAATAACGATTGGCAACAATGGATGGTGACATAGGTAAAGCTTTTACTGGACTGGAAGAAAAAGGTACTAAAGGGCCAGGGTTCTGTGCCTCACTAGTACTTGTAGTGGTTTGTTGTTTAGGTAACTTTGGAGGTTGGGGTTGTATGGGCCTTTTCCCAGACATCTTGAAGTGGATTTTGCAGGAATTCACGAGTGAGGAAGTCAGGGATACTGTTTTGAGTTCCTTGTATGAATTCAATGTCAAAATCAAAAATTGAAAGGATGGCTTGCCATCGTGCAAAAATTTGTTTTGATGCATTGTTTTGAACATCTTTTTCTAAAACATGTTTTGCAGATTTACAATCAATCCTTATTAAAAACTTTTGATTCAAAAGATCACTTTGAAATTTTGAAATGCATAGTACTATAGATAAAATTTCTTTTTTTATAGTACTATAGTTTAACTGAGTGGGAGTCCAAACTCCTGAATGAAAACGGACAATCTGTTCTGGGGAGGTGGGACTAACACGCTGAAGAAGAATGCCGCCATAACCTATGTTAGAGGCATCTGTCTGGACGACCTTGAAGGAATTTTCTAAGGGGATTCCTAGACAAGGGAGTGTCTTGACATATTTCTTGATTTGTTGGACAACCAATGTATGAGTGGGTGTCCAAGGAGGAGGACTGGTCCGAAGTCTATCAAAAAGAGGCTTGCATTGTTGTCTGAGATTTTGATAGAAATTAGAAATGTAGTTGAGGGATCCTAGAAACCTTTGAAGTTGGGTTTTCTCTAGGATTTCATCTGGAAACTTATCTGCAAACTGAATGGCTCTATATATGGGTTTGATGACACCATGTCTTATATCAAAACCTAAGAATCGGACATTTGTTTGGAAAAGTTTAACTTTTGGGGTTGAGACAACAAGACCGTTAAGCTTGATGGTATGGAGAAATGCTCACAGGTGTTTCCAATGTTGTATCAGAGATTCTGAGAAAATGAGTACATCATCAATGTACACAATGATATGACTGGAAAATGGATTCAAAATCTCATTCATGATGTTTTGGAATTCAGAAGGTGCATTCTTTAGACCAAAGGGCATTACATTCCACTCGTAATGACCAAAGGGTGTGGTAAAGGCTATCTTGTACCTATCAGACTCTTTGATTTGTATCTGCCAAAAACCACTCTTTATGTCAAACTTACTAAAAACCACTGCTTTGCTAAGCCTGTTAACTAAGTCTCTTTTGTTGGGGATCAGATACCTTATCCATTCTAAGACTTTGTTAAGGGGCTTGTAATTTATGACAAGTCTAGGGACACCTCTCTCAATCTCAGCGTTTTTCTGGACATAAAAGGCTGGACAAGACCATGGTGATCTAGAGTTTCTGATGATTCTCTTTTTGAGAAGATCCTCTATTTCGGCTTTACAAGTATCCATAAGTTCTTGACTCATCTGGATAGGTCTAGTTTTGGTAGGGATGTTCTTTTCATGGAAATCTTTGACATAAGGAAGGGCTACTTCGTGCCTCTTTCTATGCCAAAAAGCTGTGGGAAGATCAGAGCAGACCTCCTGCTTAAGTTTTTCTTCAAACTTTCTGATCTCTGCTTGGTAGCTTTTACAAGCTAATTGTTCATCAATTATTTTGTAACTTAATTCATCACTAAGGTACTTAAGGTGTTGGGTTTTGGCACTAATGAGGTTAAGGGTCTTAGAAACAGAAACTTCTTGGAGACTGCTATTCTCTCTAGGATCTGGGCTTCTAAGGAACTTAAACTTAACTGGTTGGCCAAAAGGATGGGTAATGATTCCTTCACTATCCGTGATGAAAGGGTACAATAGACACATGAAAAGGTTTCCTAAGATGACCCTATCAGTCATGTTTTTGACAAGGACAAATGTGGTTTTGAAACACGTATTGTCTTGGCAAACATGTACTTTTGGGACTTTGAATTCAATCTACATTTTTCCTCCACTTGCAGAAGTTAACCTTTCTTTGGTCTTTCGGAAGTATTTAGAGGGAATAATTCATTCTTGAATGCAATTGAGATCAGCGCCTGAGTCTATTAAGACTACTACCTCAAATTCAAAATCTTTGCTGATGACAATCCTGACTTTGGAATGCCATTTCTGGAAGTTAATCCTACTGATGGTCTGTAAGAACGCCTCACTGGATGGTTCCTGTACCATATCAGCTGTAGGGTTAACTGTTTCATCCGCTTCTTCATCAGAAGGGTTCTGTAATGAGGCTCCTTCCTCATTGCCTTGATGAGAAGTATTTTCTAAGTGTTTGACTCTTTGGTTTATGAGATTGTGATCTACCCTGAGGATGGTTAACTTTTGCCTAAGGGTTCTCACTTCAGACTTGGTATCCTTGATTTCTTTCTGGAGATCTTGGACAGTAACTTCTTTCTTGGATTTGGTAAATCTATTGTAGATTTTTTCCAAATCAACTTTGGGTTCCTAAATCCTAGGTTTGGATGTACTGGCTTCCTTAACTAGGGTTTTATGGAGCTCACTAAGCCTTTGAGCTTTTTCGACTGGGTCTTTGATCTGTTCTATGAGATCTAAGAGGAGCTCTTCTTGCTTAGAAAGGACATTGATAGTATTGTTCCTGTAACAATTATTCATGCATGGTATGGGTTCATTTGGACTACTAGAGGTGCTAGACAAAGCTCTAGGAGAAGATGATGACTAGCAAATCTGACAGATTTCTTGGTCAATAGAACTATTGGGGGACTCACTTTCTGGGTGGTCAAGTTCTAAAATCTTGGAGATATCTTCACTAATTAGGGAGTTGGTAGGGGATTTGGCCCTAGCTGGACATTCTTTCCGAAAATGTCCTCTTTTCCCACATCTAAAGCATTTTCCTTTTGCTTTAGGTTTGAGGTTTCCTATGGACTTGGAGTTTCCTTTTTTATAGAAATCATTATTTTTGAATTTTTGTTTTCTATAATACTTGGAGGCTATTTTCTTTCTATGGATCCCTTTAGAGGATTCTTTGCCTCTATGCTTGGATATCCTTTTCTTGGTTGAGGATGAATTTTGAAGCGGGTCATCTAGTTGTCTTATCTCCTTTTCATTATCTGAGGAGGTTCTGTTAGAACTACTAGAGGATACGTAGGCTTCTAAGGCATTTAGCTTGGCTAAGGTAATGTCTGATGAAGAGGTGACTGTTTCCTTCTTCACAAGTATTTTCTGTGGTGCATGACTCGACCTAACAATTTCTGGCTTGCTAGAACTCACAGCATCCTTGTTGGGAAGTAACTTCCAATTAGTTTTGGTAATGATACTAGACTTTTTATGCCACTTAAAATGTTTCTCAAAGTATTCAAAGAAAGGATAATCACTGGATACCTCTCTCATGAATGCTTTCCATTTTTCCAAAACTTCTTTTTGTTCTTTGGTATGGTTGGCTCTATAGGCTTCTCTTTTAACTCTGTTTCTTTCAGAATTAAATTCCTTGGTTAGAGCATCCATGTCAGGGGTGACCTCTTTCCTTATCACCATGAGCTGATGATCAATTTCAGTTTCTTGCTGAAAAGGATCCTGCGGATTTCGCATGTCAGTTCCTGATGGTGAAGGAGGCTTTTGACTATCTTGACTAGTGTTGTCTTCTTCTTGATCAACAAATGAGTCTTGTTTGGCTGTGTAACAAGGGGTACTAACCTGGAATGGGTTTTTACACCTTGAAACTCTGGACCTAGGTCTCTCCTAGATCTGGGAAAGGGAGCTCGTTTTTTGGACGAACTACACTGGGATACAGGTCTATCTCTAAGGAAGATAGGTGGCTGCCTAAAGGGGCGTAGATCTGATGAAGATCTAGACCTTGGTTCCTGGTGCAGATCTATTGGGGATCTAGACACAGGTTCATCAAATTCTAAGGGTGTCCTAAACCTAGACTGGTCAAAACTAAGTCTAACCGTTCCATCGGCTAACTGCTGAACAAAATCTAGATTTGGGTTCCTATTTGGGTTTTGGATCTGTAGATGATAATTCGCATTATCTAGAGTCCATTTTTCTGGGAAGGTTATTTCCGACCATTTCAGGATTCTAGGTACCTGAACTGTGGATCTAACATCTGGGGTTTGGATGAGGGTAGTTTCACCAAACTTTCTTTTGTCAATGGCTTGGACAGACATGTTTGTTCTGATGCACTTATAATACACTTTGTATATAAGGGCTAACTGTCTGGTTCCTTTCAACATAAGAGTTCCATGTGTCTTAATGTTGAGGGTGAGGACCTTCAAGATGTGAGGGTCATCAAGGGCTATAGTGAAATGGGGGAAACAGTTGAAATGAACTGGTCCACTGCTTAAATTGGATTCCATGGTACCTAAGAGGCTGTCATTAAATCTAAGATGACGAGTATCTCTAAGGGCCATAAGGATTGAATTGTTCAACCCTTCTCTGATCAATGGTTTTACTCCTACTTGGACTAAACCAATATGGAGGAATTTATGATCTTCTTTCCTGTGAGCTTTCATTGATGCAGAGGATAACAAGTAGCATGTTTCATACTCCTTGTTGATGCTGTAAACTTGTTCTATAGTCTTAACATGGTAGTCTGTTTTGAAAGTCTTTTTCAAGGACCACGATGATGACTTATAGACCTAGTTTGTGGGTACTTTTGGTATGTTCCAATCTCCTAACTTCTGATCTAGATCTGAAAGCTGGTACAACTCCGAGTTGATCGTTCCATCATCTTGTGGAATCTCAGGGAGGGTTGTACTGCTAGATCTAATGCTGTTGGATGAGTCACTCCTTCTAAACATCCTATTCATCATTCTGGATTAAAAGCCTAAGAAATCAATTACAACCTAGACTACCTTTATCTTCCAATTTCTAGATCTAACCTTAGATCTGAAACAGGGTGTTCTCAATGGGACTGATGCCTTCTCTTGTGAACATTGTAACCTTTTACTGCCGCTTATCCCTATGTTGATGTACACAAACCCTTCCGCTCATACCCTAACGCTCTCCTGGCTTGACGGGAATTACTGTTTGGCTCGGGTTCGAAACTCAACTCTGGTATTTAGACTTATTAGGTCACAAACAACACAGATCTGGACTGAGATGTCTCAATAGTACACATATGCAACAAACTTTGGGCTAAATACAAAGATAAGAAAAAGATGGTAAACTGGGAAACAATTGATTAGCTTGAACAGGTAATCACAGAATAATAAACAGAAGAATGAACGGGAGGCTCAGCCTACCACCAAAAGAAAGAACAGTAAACACTGACTAAGATGAAATAATAGATGAAGAATGTCATGTATGGGAGTTGAAGTGCTATCAGAAAATAGATGTAAAACAAAATTATGTTTGTTAGAGATAACATACTCAAAATAATGTATAACCACAAATAATTGGATAACTATGGCGGTATTACCGGCCAACTTGATTTCAAAATATACAGTGCTGCACTTTACTGAACACGCCTTTTATGATTTGCCCATAGGTATTCATGATTGGCGAGTAACAATGGTGAGATGGTTATTTATGAATTTGTCTTAGGATTTTCTAGTCCTAACAATAAAAATATGTGACATCAAAATCAAGATTGTTTGTTCAAAGACTATAAACAACTCACACAATTAAGTACTCAATAGCACAAAAGAGCAAAGTGCAATAAGTAGCTCATCAAAGCTAAGCAAGATATACAGTCATGGAATGTAAATTTCATTAACCAACCTTAATTACACACTTAGTGGTGTGCAATACTTTTTTTTTTTTTTTAATTTTCTATTTTTTTTAAAAAAAAATTAAAAACATCCTAATTAACCCTATAATGAAATGCATGAATGAAGTGCAGAAAATAAAATCCTAAGCAAAACATTTTGTCCAAAAAACCGAAAGATTAAGCATGAGGACCATGTCAAATAGACTTATTTATGCTGAGTCTTTTGCATCCACACTATCTTAGATGTAGACTTGAAATTGAAGTTTTAGACACATAAGATTGCTGATCAACTCCGGTATTGACATAGAGGTTGAGAGCCTTTATCAATTCATGAATAAGTTTCATGGGATCTTGTGCTTTTGACATAGACACTTTTGGTTTAGTTGCTTGCTTGCTAGCTTGCAACTTGAAGTAGTTTGGGGGAGTATGCTTAGCTCTACCACAATAGTGATAGAACCATTGAGGCTTGTGTTGTTTCTTACCTACAAGATGGGTATGTTTCTTGGGTTTGGTGTCACTTAGATCTACCATGATTTTCCTAATAGCTAGGACCTTATCGTTATAAACCCTAACTTTTGGTTTATGCATAGACATAGGAGGAACAAACTTAGTAGGAGTCACCATAGAAGACAACCCACTCTCAACATAACCTAACCCAGTCTTATCTAATGAAGTTTTTTGAACACTCAACATGTTAGAAGTCCTGCCAATTTGTTCTCTAGCAACAAGTAAATTCAGATTCCAAACTTTTAACTTTTTCAATCAAAGACATGTTCTCAGTCTTAACAGCAGTTAATTGTTATTAGCATCAAGCAATATGACCAAAAGATTTTTCTTTTCATGTTCAAGAGTGTCTATCTTTTTCAATACTAGATTTCTTTTCATGTTCTAGAGTGTTTATCTTTTTCAAGTCTAGTTCAACATTCATCGCATCTTTTGCTGCAATCTTGCATAGCTTGTTGTAAGCCTCTTGCAAGTCAGCATTCTCAGAAAGTTTCCCATCAGAAGGGTTCTCAAAAATTTTTGATTCACCAACTACAACAGTAATAGTAAAAGCTATAAAATTCCCTTCTTGATTACTTTTAGATTTGTGACCAGATTCTTCATCATCACTAAGAGTAACAGCCATAACTTTACCCTTTGACCTTAAGTATGTGGGGCATTCAGACCTTACATAACCGTACTCTTGACAACCAAAACATTGTTGGCCCAAAGAATTGTTAGAAGATCGAACAACCTTGACTTTAGGTATTTTTGAAGAATTATTTTTGGTTTGTTCATTCTTCATCACATTCTTAGGGTCAGCAACATTTCAATTTCTTGCCCTTGTATTATTGTTTTTCAAAAAGTTTTGAAAAGGTTTGGCAAGGTAAGCTATCTCTGTAGATGTGATCTCATCATCAAACACACCTTCACCCAGATTAAAAGCAGAGTTTAATATGTCATTCAGTTTGGCATATAACTCATCAAAATTCTCATCTACCATTCTAATGATCTCAAACCTAGAAGTCAACTATTGCAATTTATTAATTTTTACAGATTTTGTACCTCCATGCATAGTTTGTAGGATATTCCAAGTAGTATGCGCTATCTCTACATTAGAAATCCTTTTGAATTATTCTATTAAAATAGCATTGAACATCGTATTCATAGTCTTACTGTTAAAGCTTGCTGCTTCTTTTTGAGCATCAATCCATTGAGTCACAGGAGTGGTAGGTCTTTCCTAACCAGTTTCCACAGACATCCAAACTCTCTCATCTAGATATTTCAGGAAGGCTTTCATCCTCACCTTCCAGTAGGCATAGTTATTCCCTTTGAAGTGGGGAGGGATAAGTAGAGAGTGACTACATTCCATGACAGCAGGGGTCAAGGGTCAACTCTAGATAAAACTACCTAATCAAGAGCTAACCTGCTCTGATACCACTTGTTAGTTCTCTTAGACCCCTGTAAACTCAGATTGTTTAACCTAATTTATTCACCAAGTAGTGACTTAGGTTTATTATGAGATCTAGGTTAAACACAAACAATCATATCACTAAGTTTGGAAAAGTAAAGAAGACAAGCGATATAATGACCAAGATGAAACCGTCCAGTTTCAAGGTAAAAAACCTAAGGAGGATTTAACCTAAACAATCCTCAACGCAACAAATTCACTAAATAGAATGAAAGTTTTATAGTATATTTTTCCGGAAATCTAGACCACACACAGCTCCAAATCCACAGACTCTTCTATTTGAATTCGTTGAACACAAACACCCACGTTTATGACTTTGAGATTCTACTCAAAACTTTAGATCATCAGCAATTGTTGATCTTATATGCAGCAATTTATCTCCACCAGTTCTTGTATATGAATCTTCTTTTCAGTAGATGCTTGTTGAGTTAGAAGATTACAAAACCTTAAAAATCTCACAGGAGTAACTCATAAGACTTCCAAGAAATTCTTAAATGTAATTTAGGGTTTTCCTTTTATACCTAGTAGTATTGGAAACAAACCCTAAACGTTTCGCGGGCTTTGGGCCTGATTTAAATTTTGCAGAATTCGATTCTTGATTGGTCGAGCCTATCTTCTCAATCAGTTGAGCCTTGTAGATTCTGAATACTTCTTTCTGCAGCTTGACTATTCTTGAATCTTGACTTGAACTAACATGAGCAATGTCTAACACTGTTTTAAGACTTAAAAATTTTAAACTAGACATGTTTTAGTTCTCGGTTTGCCAACATACATAACAATAGAATATAAAAATTTATTCCTAAATATTTAGAAACAAACAGAGTTTATATTAATTTATAGTTTGAAATCAATTTTTAAGCATAAATTTGAGAAGATATTGTAATGATTTAGTTGAAGTAGACTTATTTGGACTTGATCTGTGATTTTTTCCCTACAAGGAGAGATTTGATAAGTTTAGGTGTAATATTTAAGGAATTAGTTAAAATTATTTGGTGTTTTTCTTAATCCATATGAGATTAGGTTGTTTGCTCATGATCCTACCGTTAATCCAAACCTTGTACGCAGTGTTGAAAACAAGGTTTTAAAATCAAGATCCTATGAAAGATTGGTGGAGAGGCATCACGGATCAGATCTAGGGTTATAAAATTTTACTTTCATTGAAAAGAAGGCAAAAAAAAAAAAAAAAAGCATTAGCGGTAACTTTTTATGTTGAATAATGGTTAGAATTATTAAATTATCAATAAAAACAAAGTTTTCCTTCCATAGAGTGGCTTTTTTGGTCCTAAATCATCATTACATCTATGCTATCGAAAGAGAGAGACTTTTACTTCTCCCACTTCAAAGATTTTAAAGCCCAGAATAGCCTTAAGTCCATAGCTCAGTACAATTAAAATCTTCTACAAAACAGTAAGTCAAAAGACTCAAAAGAAAAGAAAAGACTTTTAATTCCAATCCAACTTTAAATAGTAAGATATACACATAAGAGGAAGGCATCATTTTATTTAATTCTTGAACAATACAATTCTTCTAAGAAATTGTTATTTTTTCCAAATTTGAAGGAATATTGTTATCAAGAAAGAAATGTTCTCCTTCACACAGTCGTCTAATTTAGAAAAAAAAGTTGATGATCAAAACATTTAGAAAAGTGACTTAAGACTTACGTATGGTGTACCTAATGTGGGGTACAGTACAACTCATTTGGAAAAATAAAAAGCTAAAATATTGCTTTTTTATTAAAAAATTTTTTGCATGAATTTTACTTTTTGTCCTAACCTTTAAATTTTTATTTTTCATATATATATATATATATATATATATGAAAAGTTTAAGAATGAAAAATGAACTACAAAAAATTATGTTCATATAGGAAAAAAAAAAAAACAATATTTTTCATCTTTTATCTTTGTGAGTTTTGGCAGCACACATGACACAAGTGCTATGTCGAAAGAGATGAAGCTAGGAGATTCAAGAAACTCAGAACACTATCATTATAGTTCGACACTTATTTATTAAAGAAACTCGGAACACTATCATGACAGTTCGACGTTTATTCATTATTGCTCAACCAAACCACTCAACGGGTATAGTCCTTAACGAACCATCCCTCTTTCATATTGGGTGCAGCATGCTCCTGGTATATTCTTGTGATTTTTGGTCTCTTCCCTTTTTTTTTTTTTTTTGTGTGTGCGCACGCGCGTGCGGTTAATTCAAACTAAGGTTGTCCATGGGTCGGTTCAGGTCAGGTTTGTGCCCAACCCACAATCGACCCGATCAGATCGGGTGGAGAAATTCTAGACCCATTGCTAGCCACGAAAAGCCACCGGTCGAGTCGGATCAGGCTTGAGTGGACGGTGGTCGACTTTGATTTCGACCGAAAATACAAAGATCAAACACAAACTCAAAGAACAAAACCAATGATTCAAAAGATCTACAACTACGAACCCAAATAACAAAGAATAGAGAGATCAAACTTGAGAGCTTGAACCTGAGAGAGAGAGAGAGAGAGAGAGAGAGAGAGAGAGAGAGAGAGATAATCATAGATCTGAATTGGTGAAGGCGAGTGGACGATGTTAGCGATAGAGGCGAATCGGAAACAGAGATGACCTTGCGACGTTGCGGCCAAAGAGTAAAGAGATCGAGTGATTGAGAGTAGAGAGATCGAACTCGAGAGATTGAGGTGATGGAGGTGAAGATGAGCTAGTGACATTGCAAATGAAGAGCAAAGATCGACAACGAAGAGGCAGAGATCGACGATGGCGAGCAAAGATCGGCGACTAGCAGAGATTAGTGAAGAGTAGAGATCGACAAAGAGCAGAGAGACTATTAGAGGAGAAAGTGAGAGTAGAAGAACTGAGTCTGAGGTCTGAGAGTGAGTTTTGAAAATCCTTTTAACCCATTTATAGTCCAGTCGGGTCAGGTGGCTTGGGTTTTGGAAGAAGAGACCCGCTACCGACCCACCGGAATCGGTTTTGGAGAGCAAGGATCCGTCGTCGACCATCGGAGTAGTCGGATCGGGTGGTGGACAATTTGGGTCTGATCGGTTTGGCCGGGTGGGTCGGTTTTGTAGGTTGTTTGGATAGCCCTAATTCAAACATTACAAACTCACAACATATGTATAATATTTAAAAGCTTAATTGTATAAGTGTAATATTTATTGTTGCTATATTTTTGTTGAACCACTTGGTCCATATCAATTGTAAAATCTATTAGTAAATAATTAAATGAGTTATTTTAATTGTTTTGTTCAAATCAATAAGTACATGAAGTCATTTAAGCTTTTTAAAATTAATATGAATCAAACAATATGATCTTCAAAATAGTGACACTTATGAATGTTTTTATATAATTTTTTAATAGTAAAAATAACATTTAAATGATATTGTTTACTAACTAAAAAAATCTACAAAGTGACATGATTAGTTAGAATCACATCAACAACATAATAAACAAATTCCTAATTAATTATTTTCTAGTGATATTATAGTTAGTACATATTTTACTGATATAAGTCTTACAAATATATATAATATCTAAAAAAATGACGAGTAATATTTATTGTTGTTATACTTGTTTTGAACCACATCAACATAGCATTTTGGTCTGCTGCAGTCCATCCAATTTAGTCATCTTTGGTCTATTATGGTCTAATTCGGTTCATTTTGGTGCGCTTTGGTCTATTTGGTCCATTTTGGACCAATTGAGCCTCAAATTGATTCTTTTGTTGGTTGCCTTTTTTAGTTTTGGGCTCAAAAATCTTTTTTTCCCTTAATTATTGGGTTGAAAAGTATGAAATGTTATTCTATTTGGGCTAAATTATTTAGTTTTGGGCTAAATAATACGAACAAATAAGCATTAGATATGAGAGATATGAACCTTAAAAAAGTAATAAAAATGATAAATATTAAAAAAAATTTCCTTAAAAGTAAAGTTTCAATAATATAGGCATTATACTTATATTTAGAAAGAAAAAAAATGTTACAATTCTAAATTTATATAATAATTTAAACTTAATATAACATGTTACATGTGTTTTATAGAATGAGAGTATACATTTCTTTTTTAAAATTTTCTTGAATATGTTCAAATTAGTCATCAACCGATTATAATATATTTTAAAAAAATTAATTTTAATAACACCTTCTCCATTTATATAAAACAATATTATAAATTATAATTATGTAATTAAATATTTTGATTAAATTACATTTTTCATATAATATCTATATAATAACTTATAATCGAAACATAATAACTTATAATATCTATATAATATTTTGTTTATTAGATATATATATATATATATATATATATCTATATAATAACTTATAGTCGAAACATTTGACTTTTTGTTATCCACTTCTTATTGTGTCATGTGACTACACAAATTTATGCTACGTATATATTTAAAAATACCAAACAATTGTATCTTTTCAATATGTTTATTCACAATTACACCTATTTTGAACTGGTGTCAATGTGCCTATAAAAAGGTATCCCTCATTTCATTTTAAAAAGTTAGTTTTTTCATTCAGAGAGACACAAACAATTCTATTCGTTATGCCTGGAGATTGTAGTGCTTCTTCTACATGTTGTTGATCATTGTATCTTGGTCAGTTTTATATCAAACATTATGTATTCATTTGGTTTGTAAGTTTTACTTTATTTCTCTTAGGGCACAAACCCTAACAATCTAATTCTAGCATTACCATGAGAGCATCTATATTAGTACCGAAAAAAAAGAATTTCTTGAATGTTTACATAGTTAACTTCTCAAAGTAACATTATGCATATATTATCAATTCAAGGATCTAAACTAATCCGACTGAAGTCAGGCCATGAATCCTATATAAAGATTGATGGTGTACAACAGTAGGGCGGAGCCAGAAATTTTGATTTGGGGGGGGGGGGGGGGGCAAATTACATATTCATACATACATACATTTACACAATTGCATATATTGATGCGTGTATATGTATGTGTGTGTGTGTATATCCAAGCAAAAATTGCTTTTAAAGTATTTTCACCCCCTAACATTACATATTCTTAGCATAGTTTTTTCCATTTAACATTTTCTGACAAAATCAAGTATTGACAAACAATTTGAAACTTAATAACAACAATAAAGGAATTAGTCCCAAATAAAATAAAATAACTCTATATATATATGTGTGTGTGTGTGTGTATCCAAGCGAAAATTGATTTTTAAGTATTTTCTTCCCTTAACATTACATATCCTCAACATAGTTTTTTCCATTTAACATTTTCTGACAAAATCAAGTATTGACAAACAATTTGAAACTTAAAACAACAATGAAAGAATTAGTCCCAAATAAAATAAAATAACTCTAAGAGGAAATTTAATTTATTAAAAACTTACTATTTGAACTCAACAACCAAAACTTACCAATTAAGAGAGGAAAAAACTAATAAGAAGAAGTACTTTTTTTGGTTACAAGGTGGATAGTTTGTTGTTATTAGCAACTATTTTTTGGAACCCAACAATTAGTTGTTCAATTCCTTTTTGCAGGGGCCAACTATTAATTTTAAGGTACAATATTTTTAAAAATTGCAAAATATATATACATTATAAAGTTTTTTAAAAATATTGGGGGGGGGGGGGGGGGGGGGGCATGGCCCCTCCATTGGTAAGTGTAGCTCCGCCCATAACAACACTAATAAAAAAACTAGCAAAGTTGGCACCATCATTAAAAGATATACTGTGGGCCACTTCGCCCATCAGTTATACTTCTCAATGCCAAAAAAAAAAAAAAAAAACTTGAACTGATATACCTTCAAAGCATCAGTTAAAAGGCTTATATGATTCGCATGCATATGAATCCATATATATATAAATATATTAATGGATTTCAAGAATACAAAAGCACGATTCATTAACCTTTAATATTACCAATAAACGTTTATGTGTTCATCAATAATATAAAGACTATCAAAACACGGCATCCTTAACTAAGGGACATGATCAGATTTGTGCATATATTGTTTATTGATCTTATTCACAAAATTACAAAAGTAAATTATTTGTGTAATAATATCTAACAATCTTAAGACAGATTTTCCTCAATTTTTTTTTTTTTTTTTTTTTTTTTTTTTTTTTGTGATTTCCTTGGAAAGTTTCTATGTGTGCACTAAATAAGTTTTGAGAAATTATTTTGTGATTGAATTGGGATAGGTATATAAGTTCTACTATTGGTGATTGCGTTTTGCATAAATAAAATTGTGTTTGCATGTAAAGGGAGTTTTGTTTTCAACCTTAATTTTTTTCTTTTCTAAACTAACTACCCGCACCGTTTGGAATTGGAATACACAATATATATTTATATATAGCAATAACTTATTGCACTATTTGATAAACTTCTTGAAAGATTTCGTTAATGTTCGGTTATTATTAATGGCCCACTAAATTGACCTTTTATATAACTGTTGCAATTGTATGATATATATAACAATCATTGTTATAATATATTATATGAATTTGGTTGATTCTCTATTAGTTTTCGTGGTATAATATATTTAAATACTCTTGGATTGTTTTGATTCATAGGGAAGAGAATTAGAAATCTAAGAAGAATAGGATTCATAAAGTGTATAAAGAAATTGTTTAGTATTATTGTTGCTACTATTGGTGTGGCTTGATTCTTAGACCATTTCATTATTTAACAAAAAAAAAAAAAAAAAAAAAACTGACTTACAGTAGAAATTTTGGAAAAGATCCACATATTTCGTGTGTTTTTAAGAAAAATTAAAGATAAAAAGTTGAGAAAAAGTAACCAAATAAAGAAATCATTCAATATTATTGTGGTGTGACTTGATTTATGGACATTTTTACTATTTAACAAAGAAAATTAACTTACAAATAGAAGTTTTGGAGAAGATTCATAGGTTTCTTGTGTTTCTAAGAAATATGAAAGAGAAGAAATTAAAAAGAAGTTACTAGATGAATATGAACCACTATTGTAGGGACGCGTTTTGGACACTGGACCCAAAGTATGATTGGATCCAAGCCCAATAAGCTTAATATAATGAATTTGTAGAGAGTAGGTTGGAGAATTAGGCTCTAATAAATGGGATAACAGTTAGAATATATAGATTTTAACTAACAATTAAACAGGAATGGACTGGAGTTGTCTAAGTAAATTTATCCTCGGCACAATTCGAGGAGGTCTGTTCTAATATATATTGATTGAGAATGGTTACAGATATGGTTCAAGTTGCTATAGTGCTTTCTCTTACAAATTTCCGATCCCTTCTCCATGGAATGTCTCTCATGTTATATAGTTCCCTTTGAACGATCTTGGTCCTCCACTTGTTGATCATCTAAGCCACTACTTGAGTGCTTGTCCTATCGAACACCCCATCCGGCCCTCTATGAGTTGAGGTAGCCAAGGCAGCACTGTTCAGCAGTCTTTTCCACATTAATGCAACCAGAAAGTTAGCTGCAGAGCATTTAATGCGGTGGCAGCAACCTTTCTTTAGATATTTCCGAGTCCCCATCTCTCTTGTACGTTCATAATGCATGTCCCTATCAGTGAAACTTCCTGGAAGGTTACTTTGAACGATAGGATATACATTTAGTCTATGCTTCACTGATCCGAGGAGTTACTCCTCCTTAGACAACCTCCCCCAATCCTTCCATTTGCCACATACTCATGAGACTCTAAACTTAACACCTTCATTACTATTTATTCGTCCTTGGACCAACCAACGTCCTCAACTAAGGCCCAAGGCCTAATATATAATTTTTGGGCCCTTATCCCTACAACTACAAAGGAATATTTTCATTCATTATGCACATTTTTCGGTCAATAGACACATTTTTATTTAATAGGCATCTTTTTGGCCAATAAGCACCTTTAATATATATCAAATATGAAGAATTATGACCTTTTAATAGGCACCTTTTGGTATATCTAATTTGAATAGTTATGACCTTCTAATGGCCACCTTTTAGTATATATATTACAACATATATTATATATACATACATATATATAAATAAAATTAGGTTTCTTATTCATTCCCAAAAAAGACTAATTAATAAAAATTATTTCTTTTTTTCCCTTGAAACTCATCCGGTAGCTATTCTTGTGCATCGCTAATAGCTGAAATGTTTGACTTTTTGTTGACCGGTCCTTTTTTTTTTTTTTTTTTTTTTTTTAGAGTTTCAACTTATGGCGTCTGCTTCTGATGATAATAGTTCTTTATCATCAAATCAAGACACCAATCGGTTTTTAGTATAGGTGGGAATTGAATCTCAGATCTCTTATTCAACTATCAGAGATTTTACCAGTTGAGTTAACCGAAACCCACTTTGTTGACCGGTCCTTATTGCGCCATGTTGCTACATAAATTTATGCCACATATACATTTAAAAATATTGAACATTTGTGCCTTTTCATTTTGCCTTAAGTTTCAGTATCTACTCACCTTTTCACATAAGATATATATATATATATATATCAAAAAAAAAAAACTGTCATTAAGAAGAAAAACATTTGATAAGACGCAAGGAAGAGAATGAGAAAAAACATTCGTAAGGTGTATAAATAGGGAGCGTTTGCACACCCATTTGCCAATGAATATGAAACAGTGAGGTCACGTAGTTTTTCCAAGGAATAGTGGCCTTAGGAATGAAGGTTGAGGTAGACACCCACGTAGAAGACAAAGGAATGAAAACAATAGGTTTGGCTATGATAGGAATGGCCAAGATAATGAAAGAGTAGGATTCAAACCATATGGAGAAAGGCATCATTACTACGATCCAATTAGGCCACTAGAAGGTGTCAATGCTAATGATAGATATAGATATAGGGTCGATCAAGTACTAGATTATCTTGATAAAAAATATGGCACTACATTTTGCAGATATAACAGGCCCGTGTGTAGAGTTTTCTTGGGAATATAGGGTTATGTTTGGTAATAGTTTTTGTTTTTTATTTTCAAAAACTTGTTTTTGGGTATATAGAGAAAAAACAATTTTCTTGTATTTTTGAAATCAATAACATGTTTGGTTAGTTGAAATTAAAAAGATAGTTTTTTGGAAGAAAAAAAAATAGAAAATACTAAAATATGTTGTTACTAGGATTTGAACTCTTATGCTAACTCATTAAATGAGACAGATTCATTAAATTAAATGTGTATTTTCATTGACTTTTAAAAATTAGAAACTTAAAATAACCTTTTGTATGTTTTCAGTTTCCTTCACAAATTGAGTTTTGAAAACAATTATTGTTTTTTGTCCATTTTGGGTTGCCAAACAAGTTTTTTAATCTCAAAAATAGAAGATTATTTTTGAAAACAGAAAATAAGGGGAAAAAATAGTTACCAAACATACCCTAAAGTTGTAGAATTCTCTATGTTTTTTAGAGATGACGGAAAAACAGCAATTTACATATTTTAATTCTTTAACCAAAAAAAAAAAAAAAAAAAAAAAAAAAAAAAAACACTGACATATAAATAGCAATTTTGGAGAAGAGCCACATATTTCTTGTGGTTCTAAGAAAGATAAAAGAGAAGAAGTTACCAAATAAATATGAAATAATATTTATACCCAAATGATTATGAACCTTTTGCAGATACATTCATTCAATATACATATTTTCGGTCAATAGGCATATTTTCATTCGGTAGGTACATTTTCGGTCAATAAGCACATTTTCATTCAATAGGTATATTTTTGGTCAATATGTACATTATCATTCAATAGACCCTTTTTAATTCAATAGGCATCTTTTCAATTAAAAGGCATCTTTTTGGTCAATAAGTACATTTTTCAGTCAATATGCACATTTTTGTTCAATACACTTTTTGGTATATCAATTTAAATGGTTATGACCTTTCAATAAACATTTTTTGGTATTTATATTACAACCAATCTTATATATACCAATATATATTGTAAAGTTATGATTTCGAACTATATTGTGTTGGCTTTAATTCCGTGTCAAATTTGATTGTAATTTCTTCAATCATTTTCCTTGTATGTATGTGAGTTTATCTGTAAGGGATGAGTGTGAGAGATCAGTGAAGAATCAAGCTTCAAAAGTTGAATTAGTGGATTTTGCAACTGACTCGCAAGTAGCTCATGAGAAGCAACTTGCGAAAAGGCCACATGTGGAGCACATAAATGGAAGATGAAGAGTTATGCCAGACTGTCATTTTCACAACTGTCTCGTGAGAAGGGCCAACCCGCGAAGGACCTGCGAAAGTTTTTGTTTGGCAAAATGTTGTGTTTTGCTTTATCAAGTCTTTACTCACACTATATATACTCTCATTACCCACAAATTGTAAGGAATGCTTTTCAGAGAGAAAATCCTAAAAAATACACTTGAGAGTTAGAGATTGTTATACCCATAATCATTTACACATTTTCTTATGGTTTTCTTCAACTCCTACCTCTTCATCTCTAGATCTATGAGATGTTGCTAGTCTAAACACTTATCACATCCATTCTGAGTGTAAAGTGAGATTTTGGTGCTGTTGGGAAGCATTGGAATGAGCCATTCATTGGCAGATGCAATCGGGCTAAATTGCGGGATCCAGAAAACTAGAGAAGACAAGACTTCAAGAAGTCCGTTGGTAGCAGGAGCTTGGAGGGCTCAAGTATATGGGGTAGACTAGAGGCTTGGAGGGTCTTTTGTTAATCGTGTACTCCAACTTTGTTCTCTAATGGATCGATTTCGACTTGGAGGGTCGTGGAGAGATTTTTTGTCGAGTTCTTCGGTTTCCTTTTTGATAACATGTCTCGGTATTATCTTGTGTTTGCATCTCTTTTCCCTACTCTTTAAGCTTTCATTTTATTGTTGATGATGGATGAATATGGCTTAGAGTAGAGTTATCGGTTAATTGCGCTTATTTACTCTTGTTCTGCACTTAGTTTAAGTTAAAGTAAAAGCAATCTAATAGTAATTTTTAATTGGGAGTCTGAACAAGCTTTTGTGTTTTAGCACAAATCCGAGCTTTAATATATAATACAAACTAAATTAAAGACACGACATTATGTCTTTTATCCTTCCTACAAAAAAAATAAAAAATAAAATAACATTGCCTTCCCTCCCCTAAAACTCATCCAATGGCTATTCCGTGCATTGCACGAGTTAGCAACTAATATATATATATATATATATATATATATATATTGTAGGGACACGATTCTTTAGCGGCCCAACAACGATGTTGGGCTCGCACGTAGAAAATCCCTCACAATACGATTTGTAGAGAGTGGGCTTGAAAGGCTAGCGTTTGGTCGCAGGGCGTTGGTCCAGACCGGGCGTTAGGGAAACCCAGATAAGAAAAGGCTTCAGGCTGGATATCCAAGCCCTACAGCTTTGTAACTTGAGGGATTGGGCTCCTCGGATCATGTCCGAGGAGCACTAATGTTTTCTCCGGTTACCCGGCGGTGGGTTTTTCATGGTGTTGTACATATGTTGTCCGGGCATTCTCATCCCTGGAGTTTTTTCCAGGAAGTGAGATCAGGATCCTTTTACTTCGTTACCTTGCGTTTTCTTTTATACTATCCCGCGTTTGCTGTCCTTCGTCCACGTGTAGGGCCAACTTTTCCAGGACTGACATTTGTCCCGTCAGTCTAATCCCGGAATTGCTGGGGATGGTAGATAAAGCCTAAGAATCCAGTTCTGTCAGGTGTATAGTCTTATCAGTGAAGGGTATTAAGGACAATTTCCCTGAGATATTTTTTGATCTTTAAAGTTTGCTCGTATACCACTTTCATCAATGAGACTTTGGGTCTGCCGAGGACTAAGCTATCCTCGGCCATATCTCCGGGCCCTTTTGTGCTTCTTATTTTTGAGCTTGGGCCATGGCCTTTTTCGGCTTGGGCCTGTGGACTCCCCATGAGCAAGCGGGCCGGGCCCATAAATTATTGGGCCCCACAATAGCCCCTCAAAACCCTGCTGTCCAACATCTTGGTTGGAAATGTGGGTTTTGGTGACACCGGGCCTTATTATGGTTCATTTATTTCAGCCCTTGAATGACGCTGGCGACCCTTCACCAACCGAGAGAATGTATCGGTCTACGAACCGTTCCCCTGAATTTGCGCACGTTGCCCTTATGCCGTTTGGGTATCCGAGGCGCGTCTTTAATATCTTCCCTTTACGAGACCTCCCAGATCTAACGGTTATTGGTGGCGTGGGAGAACGAAACGGCGTACTCTGATTCGCAGATTTCCCTGGAGATCTGAATGTATTATGAACCCTTTTCCTCATCCCCTATATAAAGAGAGAAGACAAAAGGTGATTCTCTCATATCTGAATCCCTCAGGCTCTTCCCAGAGTTCACTTCTTCCCTCTGGTTATTCCCTATCCAATAATACGTCCACCATAGTAGTCAGCCATGAATAAACCATTCCTTTCCCAGAAACACCATGTCCTAATAAAGTTTGAGATGGCTCGGTCAGGGCAAGGATGGCGGAGACTCAAGATTTGTCTCCCCATCCTTTTAGCCAAAATCCGAAGCAGGGACTCGTCACATCTCACTTTCGGTGTGACTGAGTCGAAAACCTCCATTATCATCACCACCCGCTCTCTCATGAGCATATCTAACATGGCACCAGTGTGTTAGGAGTCAGGACTGGGGCAGGGAATAGGTGCCCATGCTTCTTCCTCTCTTCGTTCACTGGCGCCTCCCTTTGTCTCCCTTTCTTCCTTCTCACCTTTTCCCTCTTCTTCTCCTCCTTCCTACTCATGTCCTCCATCTTCTTTATTCATCTCCTCCATCCTCTTCTTCCTTTGCACTCCTCGATGACAAGAGCTTGCTGAAGTGCTTCCATGTGTTCCAATTCTTCTTCCTTCTCCTTCATCTTTTTCTAAAGAAGGTTCTTCTCCTGATATGAGCAGTACTGAGGTAGAGATTGGAGAGACTTTGAAGGCGAGTTTAAAAGACACCTGACTGTTTACTTATCTGTATTGCGGATGCCATTGTTGATTTGGCAATTCATTTTTTGTATAGGCTTGTTTAAGCCCTTCTTTGTACGTTGTAATAATTTTTCATATTAATAAAAGTTATTGTTATTCTACTTCGCATGTTCTGTCTTTATGTTTTTACAAGTTTACGAGCGCTGCTCGGCACTATAATATAGCATTTGAATCAGTGACAACTAAGGCCAAAATACTCGCTAATAAAAAGACGCCACAATAACTTTAATAGAATTATTTGACATAGCAATGCCGACCAGTGAGGGATGACACTTACCTCGAAATTAGCCGAGATGAGGACTGAGTGTTCGATACGGTGTAACTGCCCGAGGACAAGGCGCCCGCAAAATGAACAGTTTCCTTAGGATATTGAATAGGGGGTCATTTTGCCATCTTAACACACTGGCCTTAACATTTTACAGTACTTAAGCCGAGGACTTTCCTCATCCCAGTAGTTGGTGTCCCAGTAGGCCTGAGTCCGAGAATCATGCAATGCTTTGGTTCTATCCAAAACTTTTTCCAGTACTTGGTTTCCCCATAGGCTTGAGTCCGAGGACCATGCAAGTCCTAGGTTCTGTCCAAAACTTTTTCCAGTACTTGCTTTTTCCAGTACTTGGTTTCCCCATAGGCTTGAGTCCGAGGACCATGCAAGTCCTAGGTTCTGTCCAAAACTTTTTCCAGTACTTGGTTTCCCCGTAGGCTTGGGTCCGAGGACCATGCAAGTCCTAGGTTCTGTCCAAAACTTTTTCCAGTACTTGGTTTCCCCGTAGGCTTGAGTCCGAGGACCATGCAAGTCCTAGGTTCTGTCCAAAACTTTTTGAGTTCAGATTTTCCCTTTCCTCGGGTATTTCACGAGATGCCGAGCAGGAGGTTGTCCTCGGCCACCGCTGTTCCTCGGCGTGGGCCATAGTCCCTGGGCCCTCATGCAGAACGGGCCTGGGCCGCGAATTTACTAAACCCACAAATTAAGAGATTCTTCTGTAGTCTTTGACCACGCGGTACTCTGACGTCCCGATGTTCGAGGTGCGCCTTTACGAGGCTTCTTTAATCTTGTGGTTGCAGTTGACGTTGGAAGTTGGGCCAGAACCATTTTGTCTGTAGCGTCCCTTGGGATGCTGCGTGAATTAAATGCCACCACCTTATTCCTTTAAATACATGGGAGAGAGAGTTGCTTTACTTACACATAACCCCTCCAGCTTCCTCCCAAATCTCAGTTCTTATATTCAGTGCTGTCCTCTCTGAGCACAACATGTTTGAAGCGAGGGTTGGGAAGAAAGAACTCTCTCCGCCACGGAATCGTTGTGTCCTGCTGAGACTCAAAATAGTGAGGTATGGGCACAGGAAGCACAAGTTCAAAAGAATACTCCATTTCGACGGAGGGAAGAGGGTATCTCTCCCTCTTTTAGTCAAAATCCGAAACAGGTTCTGTTCATGCCAGAATTTTGGTGTGTCAGAAGAAAGATTCTCCGCCATCAGCGCCTCTGCCTTGTGGCAGGCGAATATTTAGAGAAAGCCCCTCAACTTCCCACTCCCTGCACCTTTCCTTCAGCGGTGTCAGGCTCAAGTTGGGTTTCTTTTGCTGCCTGAGTCATGGGCATGTAAAAGCTTTAAGGAAGAACAAGGTCTTGGAGCTGTAGCCAACCTCTCCTCTGATCCACTTCCTTGGCTTTCTCTCATTCTCTTGTATCTTTCTTTTTGGTTATGTGATTAGCTTTAGAAGCCAACCTCTCGTCTGTACTGCTCCTCGGCTTTATTTTATTTTTTGTATCTTCCTACTCAATTTTGTAGTGAGCTCTGTCATAAGCTGATTCCAGCTTTTCATTGTACGCTGTACTACTTCTTTGTTTTAGTAAAAAATAGAAATTTATTTACATGTTTTGAGTACTGATCTTTTGGGCAACATTACTTTGTGAATGAGTGTGCTCCATGTGTGTGCTGATTCTAGAATACTTAGAGCAAGATACCTTGAAGCATAATCTAAATAATTCTAATTTACCAATACTACTAGGCATTATGTCGATAATTCATAGTAAATCAAACTTAGGAAACTAACCGGGGTAACAGTTGAGTATTCTGTGATAAGCGCGTGAATACCGTCCAAGACTGGTAATCTCTAAATAGTCCATCCGAGCAGTCGACTGGGAAGTTGGGAACTCCGATTGTGCTTTTGTGTACTTGGTTTCCCCATAGGCTTGAGTCCGAGGACCATGCAAGGCCTTGGTTCTGTCCAAAACTTATGGTTTTTCTTTTGTGTACTTGGTTTCCCCATAGGCTTGAGTCCGAGGACCATGCAAGGCCTTGGTTCTGTCCAAAACTTATGTTTTTCTTTTGTGTACTTGGTTTCCCCATAGGCTTGAGTCCGAGGACCATGCAAGACCTTGGTTCTATCCAAAACTTATGTTTTTCTTTTGTGTACTTGGTTTCCCCATAGGCTTGAGTCTGAGGACCATGCAAGGCCTTGGTTCTGTCCAAAACTTTTGTTTTTCTTTTGTGTACTTGGTTTCCCCATAGGCTTGAGTTCGAGGACCATGCAAGGCCTTGGTTCTGTCCAAAACTTTTGTTTTTCTTTTGTGTACTTGGTTTCCCCATAGGCTTGAGTCCGAGGACCATGCAAGGCCTTGGTTCTGTCCAAAACTTATGTTTTTCTTTTGTGTACTTGGTTTCCCCATAGGCTTGAGTCCGAGGACCATGCAAGGCCTTGGTTCTGTCCAAAACTTATGTTTTTCTTTTGTGTACTTGGTTTCCCCATAGGCTTGAGTCCGAGGACCATGCAAGGCCTTGGTTCTGTCCAAAACTTTTGTTTTCCTTTTGTGTACTTGGTTTCCCCATAGGCTTGAGTCCGAGGACCATGCAAGGCCTTGGTTCTGTCCAAAACTTTTGTTTTTCTTTTGTGTACTTGGTTTCCCCATAGGCTTGAGTCCGAGGACCATGCAAGGCCTTGGTTCTGTCCAAAACTTTTGTTTTTCTTTTGTGTACTTGGTTTCCCCATAGGCTTGAGTCCGAGGACCATGCAAGGCCTTGGTTCTGTCCAAAACTTTTGTTTTTCTTTTGTGTACTTGGTTTCCCCATAGGCTTGAGTCCGAGGACCATGCAAGGCCTTGGTTCTGTCCAAAACTTATGTTTTTCTTTTGTGTACTTGGTTTCCCCATAGGCTTGAGTCCGAGGACCATGCAAGGCCTTGGTTCTGTCCAAAACTTTTGTTTTCCTTTTGTGTACTTGGTTTCCCCATAGGCTTGAGTCCGAGGACCATGCAAGGCCTTGGTTCTGTCCAAAACTTTTGTTTTTCTTTTGTGTACTTGGTTTCCCCATAGGCTTGAGTCCGAGGACCATGCAAGGCCTTGGTTCTGTCCAAAA
The DNA here is from genome assembly GCF_932294415.1 of Quercus robur. Taxonomy (NCBI): domain Eukaryota; kingdom Viridiplantae; phylum Streptophyta; class Magnoliopsida; order Fagales; family Fagaceae; genus Quercus; species Quercus robur. Next base: position 59,666,388 of record NC_065538.1, on the reverse strand, counting down.
CTTTTGTTTTTCTTTTGTGTACTTGGTTTCCCCATAGGCTTGAGTCCGAGGACCATGCAAGGCCTTGGTTCTGTCCAAAACTTTTGTTTTTCTTTTGTGTACTTGGTTTCCCCATAGGCTTGAGTCCGAGGACCATGCAAGGCCTTGGTTCTGTCCAAAACTTTTGTTTTTCTTTTGTGTACTTGGTTTCCCCATAGGCTTGAGTCCGAGGACCATGCAAGGCCTTGGTTCTGTCCAAAACTTTTGTTTTTCTTTTGTGTACTTGGTTTCCCCATAGGCTTGAGTCTGAGGACCATGCAAGGCCTTGGTTCTGTCCAAAACTTCTTTGAGTACTTATTTCCTTTTTTCGCAGGTCAGCCCCTTGGCCATGACGGGGAGAGTTGACTTGGGGTCGGAAGCCCCTAGAGCTGCCCGTGCCGTTGGCACTACAGGATGTAAGTCCTGGCACAAGTTTATATCGGAACGACAACTGCAGGTCACCGGAGATGGGGAAAAACTCGCGAATCTCTGCTTGCTAAAGATTTGACTCATGCGCCACCTGCGCCAACGCGCAAGCCTTCCCACAGACGGCGCCAATTGTAGGGACACGATTCTTTAGCGGCCCAACAACGATGTTGGGCTCGCACGTAGAAAATCCCTCACAATACGATTTGTAGAGAGTGGGCTTGAAAGGCTAGCGTTTGGTCGCAGGGCGTTGGTCCAGACCGGGCGTTAGGGAAACCCAGATAAGAAAAGGCTTCAGGCTGGATATCCAAGCCCTACAGCTTTGTAACTTGAGGGATTGGGCTCCTCGGATCATGTCCGAGGAGCACTAATGTTTTCTCCGGTTACCCGGCGGTGGGTTTTTCATGGTGTTGTACATATGTTGTCCGGGCATTCTCATCCCTGGAGTTTTTTCCAGGAAGTGAGATCAGGATCCTTTTACTTCGTTACCTTGCGTTTTCTTTTATACTATCCCGCGTTTGCTGTCCTTCGTCCACGTGTAGGGCCAACTTTTCCAAGACTGACATTTGTCCCGTTAGTCTAATCCCGGAATTGCTGGGGATGGTAGATAAAGCCTAAGAATCCAGTTCTGTCAGGTGTATAGTCTTATCAGTGAAGGGTATTAAGGGCAATTTCCCTGAGATATTTTTTGATCTTTAAAGTTTGCTCGTATACCACTTTCATCAATGAGACTTTGGGTCTGCCGAGGACTAAGCTGTCATCGGCCATATCTCCGGGCCCTTTTGTGCTTCTTATTTTTGAGATTGGGCCATGGCCTTCTTCGGCTTGGGCCTGTGGACTCCCCATGAGCAAGCGGGCCGGGCCCATAAATTATTGGGCCCCACATATATCATTGCGTATTATTTTTTATTGCAAAATACATTATAATAAAACTTATATTTAAAACTACTTTTAAATAACACATGCATTATTTAACATATAAATTTTATATTATATTCTTTTAAAATAATTATATTACATTTTCCTATGCATTGTGTGAGTTTGCGACTAGTTAAATATAATAATCAAAACTTTACTATTTCAGTTAGCAACAACCAATATTGTTCAACATTCCGTGACAGTTCGGTCTCAACAGAGAGCTAGACTTTTTTGTCGAGAGATTTTAAGAAAGCTCTTATCTGCACCCTTTAATATGCACAGTTGGTGCCATTAAAGTGAGGAGGAATTTACAAGGGAATGTCCACGATTCATTGACATCGGGGTCAATGATCACACTCAAGAAAATAAATTTAACACATAGTGAAATTGTTCTGATATCACCTTTTTTTTTAGGGGCATGTTCTGATATCACTTGAAAGTGACTTTAGACACCGATTTGATTTATTTTAATCCAAATTAGGCAACTTGATTAAAATTACCAATTATGCAATGTGTTCCAATTTAGTTAATCAAGCGCATAGCAGTATCGCTTATCACTAAAAGACACTTATCACTAACAAATCAAGATACAATTTGGACACAGTTTGCAAACATGTATGGATACACAATGTTGAATGATAGGATCTAATAATAGCTAGGTTAAATCCCAAAATGCGACCACACTAATTGCGTCAACTTTTCAATCGCATCTTGTTGATGCATAAATTGTCAAAAATTTTAATTTTCTTTTTGTTTCTTCAAAAACCAAAACTATCGATACATTCCACATGCATGGTATCATGAAACATGTATCGCCAAATTAAGTCAAATATTTTGTATAAATTATATTGTATAACATTAGAAAGGGATAACCAAAATTATACACCAAATTTGGTCTGGTATCATAGGGTGTCTAACATTTTCTTCACGTGTAACTCCACTCTTGAATTTGTGTTTTAGTTTGAGACACGGTTTCACCTAGTCTAAGTTGGAGGACCCTAGGACCCTTAGAAATGGGTTTTAGGTTAAATCAATTAAAAATATGTGACCAATCACTCCTTTAAAAAATCTCAATAATTGGTGGCGATTCTATACACTTTACACACTCTTAACAGACGATCACAACCCTACAAACACAAGTACTGTTAAGTGAAAAAGTGTACACACTCTCACACACAAAGAAAAAGAAAAAAACGAACAGAAAATATGCAAGAAGACTAATTCGCGGTTCACACAGATAAGTCAGGCCAGGCTAAGTCCAGTGCCAGACAATTTTAGTTCAAAAACATGGCCTATAACAAATGCGTCCATGGCCATTCACCATAAGGGTCTTATCCACCATGACATATATGTTATCTGCATTTGCTTACATAAAAGTAAACAATAACACACTGCCTGTCGGATACGTTGGTGATTGTCGAATATAAAATGAAGAGCTTCAGAAAATGTGCATCCTCGTGCATGCTTGCATAAAGTTCTACTATGAATATGCGTCCAAAATGGGTGGCATGTAGCCCTGACTCACGTGTGTTTTGTTTCAAGGAAAACAAAAGTCAAGGAGATGGATAATTGCAGTAATGACTAATGAATGATTATAAAAAATGTCATAAGGTACAATATGATTATGTGCTTCTAATACAATAGGATGCAGTATATTTTAAAAGCAACTCTTAGATATGGTCTCTTGCCTCTGCCGCTGCCACCACCGCGGGGTGTAATTTGGTGGTAGGAGCTCTTATATCTCTTCATATAATGCTTAGCATGAGCTGAGTGGTTCGAGTAGCGATGCTTTAACGAATATGTTGTGTTCACGATAATAGTCTCATCAAAGCCTTAGTGGTATATGTGGTATTTCTCAATGCCGTTACATAGCATGGAATCCATGAGTCTATACTAGAGATCTCTTTTTTATTCAACTAATATAACATGAAATCTGATGCTACTCACTAGAACCTGGTTTCGCCTTTGATTAAGTTAAATAGTTCAACAGGTTGCACGTCTTTAATTGAAACTGTTCCAAATAATTAGTTTAAGGTGCATCCATACAGGAAAAGCGTATCAGAGATTTGGTTTGAAACAATCTACTGAAGTTTGCTTTCTGAATCATCCTGAGCCTAGATGAAATTTAGAGTTTCATAGAATGTCGACAATAGATGAGTGGAAGAGACAAGAGTCATGATCTTGTGAATGACATTGAGTGATGTTACACCATTGTAGAAGAATATATAGGCCAATATGAACTCATGTGAACATGTTTCACGTGGTCTTAGCATCATCATTACCATAGTGCAATATTTTGAAAACTTGGCAATTCTGATTGCAAATCTCCGAGTATTTCGCTCTCATGGGATTGACAGTTTGGCTGTGCCACCATTCATGTTTGCGATAGAGCCTGAGCCGGTGTATACCACCATCATGAATGCACACGCATGCTTTGATAAGACCACGCATTTTTTATCTCTACGCATTGTAATTACACGACAGAACCCACTAGCTACCACCCAGCTGTAAAATCGAATTGTCTTAGTAAAGTTCCTTCATAACTTCAGAGAATTACATCAATTTGCAACGTACGTACAACATCGAGTTATAGAGGACTGTAGATGGAGCAACTAGAAATGGGCCATATGATGTCTGGTTTAATAAAGGGGCACTGAGAAAGGTGGTGAGCTTCTCGATGAATGAAATTTTAGTAGTGCAAGAAGCACTTCCCTATCGTTTTGTAGTGTGAAAAATTATCTTACGTAGAATACATGATCATACGTACATTGCCGGCAATTCCTCCATTTACAATTAGCAATTTAGCAGAGTGAAATAAGATACATGTATGCTGCCAAATAAGGTACCTGACTTCAAGTACTCCACAAAGGTCACTGACTTATTCCATATAAGTGCGATCTTATTGGGACATCTGACATTGAGGAAGTGGGATGAGGATTCCAAAGTAACTCGCCTCAGGATGAACATTATTCTTTCCATTTTTAGTTAATCGGATTTAATATTATAAGGAAAATTATTAGTTTACATTTTACATAAGATTTACATCGTAGACTAATAAATAAATGAATACAACATTGTACATCTTGATACAAATGTGTACAATATTATATACTTTTTATATATGTGTAGAATGTTATACACATGTATTTGGTTTACAATGTAAACCTATAATTGTCCATATTATAAATTTGAATATATATGTACATAGTGTAATGTCATTCAAAATTTATAATGAAGTGACCTCTCCCTCTTTCATACACACACAATACTTAAGATTGGTCTAGACAAGAAAATATTATTCATGTGAATATTGAGTGATATTTTAATGTTAGAAAACCCATTAAAAGATAACATTTCTATTATATTATTATATATATTATGAGGGTGAGAAACTTAATTCTCATTTATTTGAATGACTTTAGAAAGCGAAAGGGAAAGGATTTAAGGGGTTTAGATGGGTAGAATAGAAACCCCTCCAAACCTCTCTTTTTTTTTTTTTCAAATTTGGGGACATTTGGAGGGGGAAGGGATTTAGGTTTAAGGAATGATGATGCATGAAAACTAGTAGGCTGGAATGCTTCGGATTATGAGGATGGATGTAAATCCTGAAAAGAAAGAAAGAACTATTAAAGGTGACCGGTGTGACCCGGCCAAGAACTCTCTGATGGTTAAGTCAATTTTCTCTGGTCGTAAGAATGGAAAATAGTGAATGGTTAAAACTTACTTTGGGAGAATGAAATTTATTCCTTTTATAGAGAGTTAGATGTGGGTCTACTTGTTCGGACCCATCATCATCAAGGGTAATGTTGGTGTTTGACAAAGAAAATGGGTTAGATGGGGCGTCGTATGTGGAATTTCTTCCACGTATCATGCAACGTGTCATATTTTGCTCATCTGAGTCTAATGGAGGATTTTCTATAAAACTCACCAAGTATGATTCATTCGTCTATGTAAATGTCGTCTGTAGATACACTCATCTATGGAGAATTCCCTTTATTGCATGACTTGGTCATTCATGTACGTGTCTTTATGTCTTCTCATTCTTGGACAAGCTGATATAATTTTCACTTGTGTTTTGGACGGCGACACAAGGACCAGTAACACTTGTATTTATCCCCATCAATAAACTTTTATGTACTTCCTATTTTTCCCCATGGTTCTCAAGTATAGAGTTCAATAAACGTCTTAAAAAATATGCAATTTACACCCACTAACTTTGCCTAAAAATCATTTTAGTTATTTAAGTTTGAAGTTGGTAATCTTAGTGTAATAACTTTGCCCAAAAATTATTTTAGCCCTTTAAGTTTGAAACTGATAATGTTAGTCCGGTAACTTTGCCCAAAAATCATTTTAGTCTTTTAGGTTTGAAGTTGATCATTTTAAATAGAATTCCTAGTGTTAACATTTCTAGTGAGTGAAGGATAAGCACTCTAATACCTATTTATAAGAGCAATACAGATATTCAACATTATACAAATTATTTTGGAATAAGCTTATGAGTTATGAGTGCTATGAAACTTTGATAGAGAGTGATTGAACTTAGGTTAAGACATGAAATAAAAATATTAGAGAATTAATTTAGTTTTATGCCAAGGCAATCTACCATTTAAGCAAGTTTCTTATTGTAACGTCTAATGGACAAATGTGGAGAAGCCTATAAAGATCTCCAAATGAGTTTTATTAATTAACCTAGAGAAAAAACGTATGACAGGATACCTAGAGATGTTATGTGGTGATTTTAGAAAAGAAATGAGTTTCTTTGAAGTATATTAAGTTAATTAAAGGATATGTATGATGAAGCTATAGCTAGTGTGAAAACAAGTGAGATGTGGAAGTGTCATATAGTTTGCTCATGTGCAAGGGATAGTTATTAACTAGTGAAGGAGAGTGAGTTGATTCGAGTCAAGGAAAAAAAAAGAAAAAAAAAAAGACCTAAAATAAAATTAGTAGTTGTAAAAAATGACATCAATTAAGCAAATAATAGAAAGTATGGCTTCGGACATATTATAGAAAAATGAAAAAGAATATTTGTGATTGACTCTACAGCTTAGTTTGATGAGAATCTATAATCGATATTAAAATTTTGGGATTGTTGTTCTATAATAATAGAGAAGGGACAGGGCGAATTTTTGGTGAGACTGTGGGGGCAATTCCTCCTCGAACCCCTGGCTCTGCTTTATATGTATCATGTTGTATGTTTGTGTATGTCTTGTTTTTTCTGAGTAACATTATTTTATTAAAGAAAGCAAATACAGAAATTTGAGGAAGAAAGACCATCTACTCCACCATCCAAATTCTTTATTAGAGAGGATGGAATCAAGGAAATGGAGATCTTTCTCGAGCACAGGAGATCTTTCTCGAGCACAAAGAACTAAAGGCTCAACGCATAATATAATGAGCCATGTATGTTTGTGTTTATATGTAAATGAGCCATGTATGTTTGTGTGTGTATGTATGTAAGGAAGCATACATGATATAATCCTTTTTTTTGGATAGTCATATATGATATATTTCTACCAAAAAAAAAAATCATATAAGTATTTTCCCGCGTACTCAAATCTTTCTCATATAGGATATGCTTGAACTGCACCCCACTTAAATACCGCACCATGTTGTCTCCTAGGTAATGCGTAAATATATAATTGTTCTAAGATGGAACCCCAATGAAGTCTAGCTAGCTTTGATTGCATCTTGACCCAACAATGGGGACAAAAAGGTGCTTGTCAGCTTTATTTCCTTTCAATGGAGAACTTAAGGACTAATAAGGAGTTGTTCCTAGTAGTGGAATCCGTATAATATCATAATTAAAGTTGATACACTTTCTTTTCTTTTCTTTTTTTATTTTTTTTATTTTATTTTTGACAAATACAATTAGTGTTTGTTCTTAATGATTACTTTTTATTATCATATATATATATATATATATATATAATTGATTTTTTTCTGTAAACAGAATTTAAATTTCAAATCTTTTATTCAATAACAAAAAATTTTACTAATTAAGTTAATTAGAACTCACAAAAATTGGTACTTAGAATATGTAAAAGCATGAGTAGCTTTTTCATTACAAATCTTCAGCCAGCCTAATTATTCACCCACTCTATCACAAATAGCTCCTTCTTCCATATTGGAATCTCGAGGATACGATTTGAGCCACGGCTTGTTGGTACCAACTTTTCCCAGTGTGGGCATAAGGTAGAACTAGCACAGGTTTAGGAAGGTTTCTGGTCAGATTAGTTGTTTGCAAATCCAATAGCTTGGTCTGAGAGTTAATTCAAAAAAATGAAACTTTGGAAGCATTAATCTTGAAATAACTGGCAGTGAAGATGAATCTAATCACTTATGTATATGTATATGTATATGTTTCCAAAAATATTACAGAAATACTAACTTGCTTAAGATTTGAAATTTAATATATTTGGGCAGATAGTTTTGGTTTGGGGGGGTTTCATGTTAGACATTACTAGTCCAAATCTCTAAGCTCTAATCACTTATTTGATCATTTGGATTTGGGGTGAAATAACTTAAACTTTGTATAGTATTATAACTTTCTTAAATTTTCCATTAAAAAATGCCCTAGGCACATATTAATTGACCTATAGTGCAAAGTCAAAAACTAAAAACTTTAATATATATATTCTTCTTTAGTGCATTCAAAATGGTAGTTACGAGCAGATTTGTTTGCTTAGGAGATATTAAGGTTGTGGAGAGACAATCATTACTGGAAAAATGGCATTACTTTTTAAATTCACGTTGACAGTGATAGTGTCAAAGTAGTGGACAACTTATAGTGGAAACTTGCAATTATCCTTTAAGATTAGGCTCAATAGCCGATTAATGGTTTCTTTTGGTAATATTATTTTGCCAGAACTCTCTCTCACAAAAGGAAAGGTCATCATATTGTTACGAGGGTCAAAGAGTTGAGGGAAAAGAAAAAGTACTTCAGCATTTTTGTTTGGAACCAGTCTACTTTCGACACATCATTGTAACTAAGAGAAAAGGGGCAAGAAAAAAGAAAGAAATATTTGAAGAATATAGATAAATCAGAAAAGTGTAAAATAATGCTATAGGATTCTAGAAATAATTGAAAAAAAGAAACAAATTATTACGAGTTCCGTTTGGATAAGATATTTTAAAGTGTATTTTCAAAAAATAGCGTTTTTAAAACTATATTTGAGTGTTCGGTAAAACATGTTGCTCTAAAATTGTTGTTTTGAAAAAATTACAAAAAAGGACATGACAAGCTATGTTGTAATGATAATAATAAGAGTAATAATATATATATATATATATATATTTATTTAATAATTTAATAATAAGAAAATGTCCCATAAAAAATTTAATAAAGAAAGTAGTAATAATAATATGTTTCTAATTAATAGTGTAATTTATTTTTGTTATTATAATAATAAAAAATTACACAAGAAGGACACCTAATTTTTATCTTTCCCAATGTCTATCTCCTACTACCACAAGTTTCTCCTTCACTTGCTGGGTAGCTAGACAAAAATCCTCTACTGCCAATCACATGGTCCACATCTAACCTGGTAATTTCTAAAAAAATTCATTCAATTGCATCCAAGTTTCTCTAGATTCATCTTCTTTGCGTCACCCACAACCTCATCCCATACCAAAGTAATTTTTGCTTGCGCTCCAATTTTTGCGTGCCCAAAATATTCAATTAATGAAAAAAGCTAGAGAGAAGAAATTTCATCAAAGCTAAGCAAAATTAGATAGTGGCAAGGCCTAGAGGAGATAGATGATGGCAAGGTAGCAGGCAAGACTTATTCTAGGAATTTCAAGCTTCAACCGACTATGATAATTGCGTTTTTTACCCGTAATTTTTCAAAAAACATAATGCCAAACATATAGTTTTTAGCGCTTTTGATCAAAAACACGGGTTTTCATTTAGAAAACGTCCCACCAAACAGAGCCTACATTAAACTAGATTTTATTAGGTGTAATATGCATTTTTCCACCTTATTTACAATATCTCATAAATTTTCAACCCATGGAATCAATTCCGTAAACTATAAGGTCAATTGCAATATAACATAAATTTAAATTTGAACAATCAACCCTCCAATTATAAAATTAATTACAATATCTTAGAAATTTCAATTTTGAACAGTCAATTCCTTAACCTATGAAATCAACTATAATATTTTCTCAATATATATATATATATATATATAATATCTCTTTTTTTCTCAAAAAAAAAAAAAAAAACTATAATATCTCCTAATCCTAAATTTTAAATTTGAGTAATCAATCCCTTAAACCTAAACTATGAGAATAATTACAATATCTCTTAAGCTTTAAATTTGAGCAATCAATCTCTATTGTCTGAGTTCAATTGCAAGTTCCTTTACCATATATAAGGCATAAAGTTTCCCCAATTTTTGTTATACTTAATTTCAAAATTTGCATAGTTATTGTATTATCCTATGATCACCAACTTATCTATACGATTTATAAGAGGATTCTCCTCTTTGAACTAAACTTTTATATGGTTCAAAAATACCCTCATTAATAAAGGATAAATTCTCTTAGAAATAGGGTTATAAATGTCAAATAACAAATTTCATTTTGAATTCAAAAAGAGAACTCATCCTAAAATTTAGGATTTTTTTCCTTCATGTTCATCTTTTTATTCCATAAGATTTAGCTTTTTTTAAAATTCTTTTTTCATTTGAATAAAAGTAAAACACCCCCAATTTAGAAAATAAAAAATAAAAAACTAAGAGAACTCCAAAAATTTAGCCTTCTTTCCCCTCATGTTCATCTTAAAAGAAATTACTGCTTAACTCTAAATTTTATCCCTTTTTATTTTTTTTAAAAATAAAAAAATAAATTTCCAAATTATAATAGATGCAAATTATTAATTTTTTCCCAAAAAAATAGAAGAATCTTTGAGCACAAGCAACGTGTGTGCTTAGAGGCTAGTTTTTCTTTATACATTTTCTATGGTAATGTGATAAGCATGTAGAGACTAAAGATGAAGCTTAAATATTATAAAATTAAGGAAATTTAAACCATGGGGGAAATTGCATCTCTAAAATAATTTAGGGAGTTCATTGGTGAAATCTAAAACTAATTATTATTAGCAAGGATATTACAAATTTAAACTCATTAAAAAATGCAAGTTACTCCATTGTTAGACACTACAAGCAACTAACAACCATTATCTCCATTTAAAATGGATCTGTTCATGGTTTATTATTTAGATTAGATATTGCAAATCTAAAGATATATTAAGTTTCATATCATCTAAAATTATAAATGATGTGACATTTTGTATATAATAGGATTATTCAAACCCTGGATTGACATATTAAGTCACTGTTGTGCCATTTGCACTAAGGTAAAGGGTTGCTGATGGTCTATGGGGTAGTAATCAAAGGTACAAATGACTTTTTGATGTCAGTCAGAATCGTTGGTGATGGATCTTGCATTTCAATGTGTACCGAACTAGGCAATGTGTGTGTGTGTGTATAACTTAAGCAAAATTATGACCTTTAATGTTGAACTAAACGATGCCATTTTGTCCCTAATTAACCCTAATAAAATTTCTCTCCCTCTTTTATGTCAATTTCACTTTGATTTCTCTCTCTCAGTCTCTCCCCCTCTCTTAAATTTCCTTCCCATCCTTAGTGTCACTAACAGTGAATTGAATCCTCCCCCATGGTTGCCACTCATCAACTCCAACCTCCTTGAATCTTTGTTGCCACTGAGATTTTGGATGTGTCAACCTAGTCTCCAGTAGTAGCATCGACGAGAATGCTCCCATCCCTTCATTATTATTATACTATAAAACCAATGTCTTTGACTTTTTGTTGACCATTTAAAACTTTGACAAATTAGCTTTGCAAGCCTCACAAATTTAGACCTCATTAATATTTTTTTAAAGTTTTATTTTATAAAAACCTAAAAGAAAAATCTTTAGGGTTTCTTCCTTTCTTGCACAAGAACCCTGTATGGCACCAACACAAACATAAATCCTTAGGGTTTTTTTCTTTCTCGCATACAAACCTCCCTTTATAGCACCAACACAAACATCAAACCTTATTAGTATCATTGCATCCCTCTCCTCGGTGAAGGTTGATTTTCCACTCTCCCTCTTTGTTTCCTAGAATTGTTTGTTTAATATTTCTTGGAATGAATATATAGATTGCTTTTATTTTTATTTTAATTTTTTTTTTATGAGAATTGCGTATGTTGGAGTGTTCCTATATAGGGTTTTGTGTGTGTGTGTGTGTGTGTGTGTGTGTGTGTGTGGTTTTTAGATTGGTTGCTATCAACAAAGAAAGAGAACAAACTAAGGTAAAGAGCAGCATTGTGACTAATCATATTCAATAGTTGGGAACGTTAAACAACAAATTTAGTACGTTGAGTTACTGGATTTTATCCAATAAAATTTTTGCAATTGATCTTTTTATTTTAGAACTTATTACAATTTAAAATTTAAGAACAAGAAACATGAAGTAAAAAGATGAACTTCTTGAATTCTGGTGAGCCACTGCTTCTGTTTATGAAATCAATCTTTTATATTCATTAATTCTGCGCGGTAGGCAATCATGATTAAAAGTGAATATGTTTAGCATCTGAATTTAAAATATCATATTCCATTTTGTTGAATTCAATAGGTGTGTTTGGAAGATTGAATTAATCTTAATTAAATTTTCAATATCTTTTCATTATCCTCTCCTTATATCAATTTCAAATTATAATCATGTTTTGACAAATCAAGGAGGTGATACTAAATTCCAATATTGTCACCATATTTATAATCAACTTATTGGTGTTTGGGTTTATGAATAATCATTGAACTAGTTATTATTCGTACTATATTGGATGTTTTACACTAATTAATGATAATTATTTCTACTAGACATTATATTAAATTATATTTTTTTAGAATGACTGAATTATCTTGATTTTCTTTTGTTTTGATATTTGGGTCTCTATATTTTGATGCAGATTGGTTAAGGAAGAATAAAATATTTTAATATTTTATGTTATTTTCTTTTTCCTAGTTGAATTAGGATTTTAATTGTTTTTCTTTTCCTAGTTAAATTGTTTTTCATTTCTCAAGTAAAAGTAGGTTTATTATTTTTTTTCCTAAAAGGAGTAGGAGAAATTTTATTTCTATAAATACTCTTTATAGAGAGGTTGATTATGGTTATGTGTTGATTAATAAAAGTTTGCTAGAGAGGTTTTCTCTATTATTTTGCCTATTAGTCTAGTGTTCTTGTAGAACTTAGGTTTAGTGAAAGAGTTGTAGTATTTTGTGTTATAGATTCTACTTCTACATGCTTACGCTGCATCAGTTGGTATCAGAGCTAGGCTAGGTTCCTACTATGACCTGTTGCCATAGATGATGTGTATGAATGCGATGAGGTTACACACGATGCGCAATTAGAGACGTTCTTTCAACGAATAAAGGAGTGGTTTGATGCGCTATCAAAGTAGGTCACCGCCTTAGCCGTTGGAAATCAACCTCAAAACTACCATCCAAATCCATGTTTTGTGGAGGAAGAGGAGGATCTTGATATCGAGCAGGAGGGTTGCGATATCAAATAGGATGATGAATATATTGAAAGAGTTTGTCTAGTAGATTGGGATTCTCCACCAATTTATGATGACTATCCTGAAGATTTTAGTCAAGGAGAAAAGATTGAACTTGATAAAAATAAAGTCATATACATACGAGTAAGGTTTTCAGACCCGGATCATTCATTGAACCGTAAAAAGGAGAGGTTTAAGATTTTTGAGGTCGAATCGGGGTCTAATTGAGATGACGTCATAATTAATTTAATAATTAATAAAAACCTAAATATAGATATTAAATTTATAAAACTAGTAAAATTGACTAATATATCTATATATGTGAGGGGAATTTAATGATTTTCAAACATATATTTAATAATTAAATAAGAAAGTTAATAAAATAAAATAATAACCATGAAAACATTAAAATTTATGATTAATTTTTGAAGTAAAGTTGAATACCTTTGAAGGATTTTAATTATAATTTTTTTTAATTCCTTGTAAGAGATGGATAATTTAATTAAGTAGAATAAAATTGTGTTAAGTTGTTTTTATTAAAAAATAAAAATTGCTAAGGGGTTGGACTGCATAGTTCATGCCACCTGTTCGTGCAGTCCAGCCCCGGTTTTAAGGGTTTACAGAATTGACACATATGCCAGGTTCTCTATGCTTAAAAAACCGGTTTTTATCCCGGTTCCCAGTTTTCACGGTCCGACCTCTCGATCCGGTTCGGTTCTGAGAACTATGCATACGAGATGAGCCCATAACTCACATTGTTGATGAAACTTTCAACATTTAGAAACAAAAGGTTATTGATCCCTTCTAGGAGGATTTTATTAAACAAGAATTGATTGAGGTCAACAAGAGGCGTGAACGAGTGATTTTAAGTAATCTTTGTGGAGGAGGAAATATGAAGTTTATGGATGTGTGCATGGATTCTTTTTTAGTATTTGCTTCTTATATCCCGCCGTGGCAAAAGAGGTTAAGAATAAAAATTCGTACATCAAGATTTATTATGAGTGAGAAAAGATTGATAAGTAGCATATTAATTTGTCTTGTCTTACATAGAAGAAAAGGATGGAGAGAATTATTCGGGGTTCCAATTGATCGTGGAAGATTGCCACAAAACTCGAGAACGAGTTTTCCCCAACCCCGAGAGAATGATGCAGATTGGTTAAGGAAGATATTTTATGTTATTTTCTTTTTCCTAGTTGAATTAGGATTTTAATTGTTTTTCTTTTTCTAGTTAAATTGTTTTTCTTTTTTCAAGTAGAAGTAGGTTTATTTTTTTTTTTTTCCTAAAAGGAGTAGGAGAAATTCTATTTCTATAAATACTCTTTATAGAGAGGTTGATTATGGTTATGTGTTGATTAATAAAAGTTTGCTAGAGAGGTTTTCTCTATTATTTTGCCTATTAGCCTAGTGTTTTTGTAGAATTTAGGTTTACTAGAAGAGTTGTAGTATTTGTGTGTTATAGATTCTGCTTTTACACACCTACGCTGCATCATATTTCCTTTCAATCTATATTTTTGTTGGTCCTAACTTTTGAATGAAATGTTTGATTTAGCTAATGGCCATAACAAACTCCAACCAATTCTTTGTTAGTCTAAAACTTTCACCTAATTGGTGGCTAACCGACAAAGAATAGAAAACCACCCTAAGGAGGTACAAATACAACACAAGACTACAAGAGAGCTTGGTGAGCTTGAATTTCTAGAGTTTCTACTTGTCCATCGAGGTACATAGATATTATTTAGGAATGAAATATCATTTGAGTTATTGACAGAATGATAATTTTATTTTTCACTTTAACATAGGAATGAAATATTATTTGAGTTATTGAGAGAATGATAATTTTATTTTTCACTTTAACATTAAAAACAATATAAATTTTACACATTTATGTTAAATAATACCGTGTATTGCACCGGTTAGCAACTAATTATTAATATTATTATTATGTATCTATGTTTTTTTGTGTGTAACTGAGATTTTAGATATTGTTAGTAACCGATATAACCGGCCTATCAAACCTTCTAGGATTGACCAAGAAAGGCCGAAATTTCGACACCCAACGGGCCATATCATTCTTGGTTATGGCCAAACCGGCCTTCACGGTTCGGTTAAAAAATGGCCTAAAAGTCGACCGTGCGGACCGATGTTCACCTCTATTACATAGTTAAATCCAAAAAATCAAGTTTTAACTATAAAATGAATCTTCTTAATTTCAAGTCAAAATAAGAGGATCATGTTCACTGCATAGACCTTTCTCCCATATCAACATATTAGGCAGTCATATTTATTTTGTTTGATTGTTTGTTTGTTGTTTCTTTTTAATCCCCAAGAACCACTTGTCGCCTTTGCGCTCCTTACAAAAACTGCAATTTCGTTCACATGCATGATTTTAGTTTGAATATGAATAGTACAACCTTTACACCTATGATCATTATTCATTATAGCAACCAGCACAATGGCAGGCTCGCCGGAAGCCTCGCTGCAACACATTAAGAAGCAACTTGGTATATATGGTAAGGCCAATATATAATGGCTGCATGTCAGAATCATTATAAATATGACCCCATGTATATATATTATATAATCAAACACTATGATTGAAAATGAATCTTAAAAAGTGCGTATCAATTGATTAAATGTACCACACTACCGAGTTTGGCACTTTCAGTGAGATAGACCACTCGACTTTCCTTAGTCCTTACCCAAAGATTGGATGAGGATTCGTTTTTTTTTAGTATATCACTATTTTTGTCTTTTCTACGTTTAAGCTAATCTAGCTTAAACATAATTTCAAACTCGTTTCATTAGTACCAAAAAAGAATGATATAATTGGATCAAACAATGCAAATAGATATATATCAAGCTCACAAAAAAACATTTCTTCCTACAAAAAAAAACGAGGCGTCTAATATTGAACATGTGGCATTTTTATGTCATTGTGCATTTGGGATATTCGTTTTTCCATGTCCATTAAAAATTTAAAACCATTTCGATATATATCTTAGAGTAAACAGATAGGTGCAAGTCTCTACCACTAACAAAATTGTGGACCAAGAAAATGTGTCTATCACATGAGATGATTGCAAAAAGCCACACTTATGGTACATGTAACTGGCCTAACACCTCATGTTGGAAGATGCATAAACCCTAGTTTGACGGCAATATTTATCTTTGGTCCCTAGCTTGGCATCCTCGATATAAAAATTATAAAAATTAAAATTAAAATTAAAAATTAATGGGCTGCGCTGGCCAATCACTTTGTGGTGGGGAACATCGATCATATATATATATTTGGCATCTTTTTTCCATGGACTAAACTTATACGAATCACCTAACTCAACCCTCGAGTTTAAAGAGCCACAATGTCAAAGTTTGTGTAATTTGATTTATTCTCGATTTTGATCGATGTTATGTTTTGTCAATATTGCTGAGTGACTTGTTTATTGGATAGTATAGTTTGTAAGTTACCTATATGTACATATATATGCTTTTTAAAAAGCTTGTGTCTATTGTATTAAACCCTAATCATCTAAATTAACGTTTTTTTTAATGTATACTTACATAAAAGTAATAATTTGACTGAAGTTGTATACCTTTTTCTTTTAGAAATGAAGTTTTTATATAGTGATACTGTAGTTGGTTTTTATACCAAGTTTTATTTATATAATTATTATTAGCTACGAAATTATCGAATAATTAAAACATGTATCCTGTAATCTGTATCATATTTTACACATTTAATTAACGTTTTGCTTGATATATTTTTTAAATATTTAAATCTAATGAAGCAAGTAAGTATCATGTATCATATAACTTCCGTTTCATATATTATTATGTTAGGTTTCATATATTATTATGTTAGGTAGTGTTATTATAAATTTAAAAAATAAAAAATAATTGTTAGGTAGTGTTGGTTACTCCAGATTCTTTCATTTTCATGTAAAGATCATTTCCTTCACGAGTAACCTATTCTACCAAATACAGTTACACTTGGTGCAACAAGAAGCACCAGTTTGACTTGGGGGTGCTGATTTAGTGTCAATGGGCAGAAATGTTGCTTTGTTACCTATTCCATTAGGAACTGCGGGTTTGCAACTTGCAACCGTTTTATGTACACTACTCTCTTTTGTATTGTTAGCAACACGTGTATTAAAAATTGAAAAGGTAGAAACATGAATTAATTTTAATACAAAATCAATAATAATAGAGATGAGGTCGAGGTGTATATGAAAAATATAAATAAGAGATATATAGTTTACATTTTTCATATAACATATAATAAATATGTCAGTAAGTGTATTTCAAACACGCAATCATGTCAGTATATATATTTCAAGGTACGTAGATATATAACATATAAACGTCGTTAATTATTGGTGGATTATTCTCACTTTCCGCCAAGTAATGATATTTAACTTAAGCAAAACATTTTTGTAATAGTTTGGTTGACAATTGACGTAGTCAGTCAGGAAGGACAAAGTCGGTTTCAGTGCGACGACTGGGCCAACTTAAGTTGGGCCTGATCAATGAAAATAGTGAGAAAGTAAAAGTCAATCACCAGTCAACAATTTTTTATTTTTTATTTTAATAATTGAATCGAGATATGGTTTGTTTAGAGTGATGTTAGGGAAATTATATATTTTATTACATACATACATTCATACATTCTTACAAATGATGTGGATGGTGTTTCCTAATATATATATATATATATATATATATATATTAATATTATTGCATACATTCATACATTCTTGCCTCCTTTCTTTTGGGAGTGTAGGAGGTGGGGGTGGTAATGATTTTGATTAGAAGTGGTAGGCCAGACGGGGTAACTGAAATGGGAGATATTATGAGTTTTTTTTTTTTTGATAGGGAGTCATATCTAAGTATCTAACCCATCCTCAATGGCATGCCTGCTTTGTTACTGGCTTTGTGTAATCGGCATGTTGTTGACCAAAATGAAATTAGAGACTTCTCCATGTGAAGCAAATGCCACCCACACAATTCTTTTCAAGTATATCAGGATGATCACACCATAACTTGATATCTTGGAAGGATGGTTAATGTTGGGTTATTGACCCTGTTGATGAATTAATATTATTTTATCAATTAGCTAAGTTGATAAACTAGTTCAATTATATATGCAATTTAGCAATTCACAAAATTAAGCGTGTTAAGCAAGTAACAACCAAACACAATAGAAAATGTGAAACGGTGGGAAAGCTAATGAAAAAAATATTTCAAAGAAAAACCACAGTGGAGCAAACCTTCTCCGATAGAGCAAATCTACTATAGTAAGAGAAGTTATTACAATTTCAAAAAAAATATTTTCCTAGACTTTATGACTTATAAACAATTTATTATGATAACTTTTTACTGCACTAGAATGTTTGCACTCTTTAATTTTACAGATTACTTTTACAGATGACACGCCTATGATACAATTGGAATCTCCGATTAACTCCAAAAACAATAGTAACAGTAGCATCTAGAATACAGTGTCTTCAATCACTTTGTTGCCAACACTAAACCTATTAAACCTAATAGTTAATTTGCTTTACAATACGAAATTGTCCTAAGGTTATGGTTTTTTGTGAAAGCATCTTTGATCATCTATATATTAAAGGGATGTGAGATCATTGAGAAGGCAAGTTAAAGGCATATACACAAAGCTTCTCATCTTCTTGCCATTGAAAATAAACATGTTAAAAGCCAAAAATGTAGGACACCCTAGCCTGTAATTTTCATTGAGATATTGAAGGAAAATTTGTGAAGAAGTAGCATACACAATATATTCTGTTTAGGTTTTGACTATCATTCCATCAAGGTTCGATCAATCAATATTCAAGGTTTCGTCAGACATTTGATTGATGTTTGATCGATCAAAATTTAGATTTTGATAGCAATTCATATGCGGTTTTTTCAATCAAAAATTGTAGACTCAGATGATATGTTTTAATTTTGAAATTGGTTGCCTTGGAATTCATACTGTACTTGCGTCACATATAAAAAAACATGTTATAACTTGATTTCACGAGGCTCTTAAAGGCAAATCCGGCTTATCAAGCTTAAATAAAATCTAAGCATTTTTGAAGTGTTTAACTCATGAGTTTAGAAAGTTGACTTTCATAACAGTGTTGATGTCCTATTTGCACCATCAAGCTGTGAAACCACAAAACCACCAATTATAGTGTGACACTGCGATAATCAGACCTTCAAGGAGGGGTCCTTGGAGTTAGTTAAAGGTTTTGGTCGTGAACACGGATGGGTTGTTCGTGAAGAGATCCATGTACAAAGAATTTAGATGTTCTGAAGCTAGTGTGGCTTGCATTAGTTAATTCATCTGCTAGTTGTAGTGTCTTGGGTCAAGCGCCTTGAACTAGATTGTAACTTCTCCTCATATAATGGATTCCCTTGTTTGGGGTTTGTTTCCCTCTTAGGCAGGGGCGGAGCCACATAGTGGCTTGGGGGGCCCCGGCCCCTGCAAATTTATTTATTTATTTATTTTTTATTATTTTTTTCTTTTCATTAGAGTAGGTAGAAAAAAAAATTGGGCCCCCCAATATTGGATAGCCGGCCCCCCCATGGCCCACTCTCAACTATTCTCCTAAGCCCAGCTCAAATATTCTCCCAAACCCGGTTTTAGTTTTAGACCTTATCACCTTATGTACTCCAAATAAAACAAGCTGGCCCACTCAAGTCTAAACACAAAAAACAAAACTTCACTTTCTCTTCATCTCAAAAAATCCACCCACTGACCCACGGAATCCCTTTCTTTACTTCTTATTCTTTTGTTTTGTCTTCTTTGATACACTTTCATTTCCACCGGTACCGTTGCCTACCTACCAGCCCCCAAAACTCCAGTCCTCTGTACTCACAGTTCGAAAAAAAAAAAAAAAAAAATCATGACCAATTTTTTCTTTCTTCATCAGCTTTAGTTTTGGAACTTGGTGACTGGTGAGTTTTCTTCTCTTTCTTAAGTATTAGACATTCATCTCTTTTTAGCGTCTTTTTTTTTAATTTTCTCAACTATCTACACCTAAATATTCACATGCTCTTTATATTTTCATAGATTTTTAGAGAAATACATGATTGAAGGCATGGGGAGATTGTTTGTGATGAGTCTTGAAGGGAAGATCTAAAGTTGGAGGCAGACAGGCAGAGGCAGTAGGCATTGCCACACGGGTGACCCATCTTTGCACTTTGTGAAGACAAAGTTTCTAAGGTAAAATTGTTTTGATTTATTACCTATTTTTTATTAGTTAGATATCATATGGTTGTGGATGTGGCTGTGAGTGTTGTTAAATTGTTTGGTTTATGTTGTGTACCAATACTTGTGTGTTTAATTTTTGTTTTTGTTTGAGGGCTTATTATTAATTAATGTCGTATTAAAAATGGATTGTATGTTTAAATTATAGTGGAAATTTTGTTTTTTCTTGAGTATGAATAACATCCATATAACTAAGTAAAAATTTCTAATTAAAATTTTATTTTTTAAACTTCTTTTCAAGTTAATTTTTGAGTCATATTCTTAAAGCTAAAAGAATTATGAGCAAACGAAAAATAATTGATGCATTCTTTAAGAAAAAAGATGTTAGCAATTCAAAAATTAGGACACCTGTGGTTGTAGAAACAAATGTTGATACTTCAATGCCTGATGAACACCCTGACCCCTCCAAATGTTCAAGAATTCAATCTAAAGAGATAGATCGTGATCCAGGATCACATAAACAAATATGTGAATTCCCTATCAACAAACAAGATGAAATCCAACGAGCTTATCTCAAAGAAGGTCCATATCAACCTAAAAATATAGGCTATTCATACAACGATGATACTCATCGTCGTCGATTTCAACCTTCATGGTTCGAATCAGCCCCCCATGTAAAAATTCCTGGCTACGCTCCTGCTCTTAGTCTTAGGGTTTTCTTCCTTTGGAGTTGTTCTCCATTGGTTTTTTTACTTCGTTACCAAATATGTTTGTCTATTGGTTCTTGCTTTAATTTACATATTTAGTTATTGTTGTGGTTGTGGTTATTATCATAATTGTAATTACTAAATCAACTTAATTGAATGTTAATTGATTGATGCATAACTAACTAATTAAGGGTCTAATCAAGAATTTTCAATTTAGATGATGATAACTACTAATTGATACAATCCAAAAACAAAAGTTACAAGGCTCTAGAGGTTAACATACAAGCTGCCACATCAATCGCAGTTTGGGAGCTTAACTTGGTTGAATAATACTTTCAATATATAGTTCAATACTTTTCAGCAAAAAGGGATAAAAATAGTAAACCGAATAAAGGACCACATGATTGAGAAGGAGTTGAAAATTGGGGAAAATCTCATGATGAACCATCATTTTAGAGTTACAGCCTTCATATTTGGCCGCAGCCTTCCAACCATGCATCACGGGAACTTCCTTCTTTGATCTCTTTTTTAATTATTATTTTTAATCCTTTGAGGTAGGATTTGCAGGGTTAAACATCTAGCATCTAAAGTCAAAGATTTATAGTTAGATAGTCACATGAATACCACACCCCCACTTCTTTTTCTTTTTTTAAAAATCACGTTATTTATATATATATGCACACTCGTAATCAATCACCTTCTAAATACGTCTATCAACAGTTTGGAGGAGTTAAAACTAGAAACTTTTCTAATTTCTTTTCCAGGATTTCATTTCAACCAATTTTTTCAATCGTGCAGCTTAATTAGTAACTTTGCATTGGTTTGATAATTGTTAAAACTAATCTCTATTCTGTTATTACTACAATCTGTATCTCCAAATAGTATAATATAAAATGCAACCATGAAAATATGTAACGTACGTGCGGATCGTATTTTCACCATACACATTGGAAGTTTTGGAACAGCCAAATGGGTTTGGAGCATTGAGATGGAGGATTTTTTTTTTTTTTTGAAGGAGAGATGGAGGAACTTGACCTATATATGTTGGTTTACTGCTAAAAAAAAGAAGGGGAAAAAAAAAAAAACAAGAGTAAAAATTTCAAGATTTTGTATTGCAATTTACTATTTAATATTTACTGCCACTTTCATTTTTCGGCAGAATTAACTATTCTATTACTACCTCATTTCACACTAAATTTAATTAGTGGAATAAAGTACAATACACAAATAATTATATCTAAATTTTATGCGTGAAAAGCGAGATGCATTGGATCCCTACCAAATTGAACTGAATTTGAAATCTTTCAAAACTATCAAATGCCAAGGACACAGGCAAGGCTGGCAACTTTTAGATTGATATAAAGAAAAAGAAAAAGAAAAAGAAAAAGAAAAAAGAAAGAACGAATGGAGAGGGTTCGTTGAACCAAACTCCCAACTCTGAGGCACATGTGGTGCACGTTGTACTTCTTTTGCTTTCTTTGTTTTGGCCGGAAATGCACGTGGTGTTAGTGACTTAGTGCTGCAAAGATTTAACGTGTCTGTGTGTCGTACGTCCTTTGTTCCCTCCTGCATGCTTGCCTTACACCGGGCCAAAAAAAATTAAAAATGGATTAATTGCTTATAAGTTATATATTGTGATGGAGAAGACATATCTTGTACTCGTTGCATGCAATGGATTTAACAATATGTGGATCTTATTAATGTAGAGGGCCTAACGTATTATAAAAGTTTACAATGGATTAATTGCTTATAAGTTATATTTGGTGTGAAGAAGGTATATCTTGTACCTGCTGCATGTAACGGATCTCTCATAACATGTAGACCTTATCAATGTGTAGGGCCTAATGTGTTATGAAATTTTACAATCAAGATATCCTTTCACTAGGTGGTAGCCCTTCTCTTCTTGGCCTTTTTTAAAACCGCAAGAATTTACAACCAAGCATTTCCCCGTTTGGATTAGAAGTACGCCTTTAATACATTACACAATATTGATAGATAGGGACTAGTTCTTATATTATTCTTCTTCCATACTAATATTAAGAATAATATTAAACCAATAACACTTGAGCTATAAAAAAACTATTGCAAAGTTTGCAAGAAATGATAATGTTTTCTAAAGTTTGTGATAAAAACAAATGCAATCTTTATCAATTAACATAAGGGGAAAAAAAAAAAAAAAAGAATTTCATTGATAATAAATGTTAAAGTAAAGTCTTGTCAAAAAATGGTATAGTAAAGTAAAGTAAAGTAAAGTTAAAACATATTTGACTTAGGGTATGTCAGTTCAAAAATGTTATCTATTATGTTTATCAAAAAGTTCAAGGAGGCTTTTTTTTTTTTTATATAATTTTTTTTGAATATTTTTTTAAAATAAATTTTAATTGCAAATTACACTCTCCAAATTTGGTCCATTTTCAATTTTATCCCTTTAAAAAATATATATTATGTCACTCAACTTTCATTTCGTTTCCTATGTGGTCTTTTCTTCACTTTCATCAATTGGGTTGCCATTCATATTATGGTTTTAAAAAGGGATCAAACAATAAACTAAAAAAGATAGTGGTTTTTTTTTTTTTTTTTTTTTAGTTGAACCAATATCGTTATAAATAATTTAATTAATATTTAAGAAATAATACAATTAATTAGAGTAAATCTCAACTCAAAGAAAAATTCAACTTATGACTTGTGAATGTGCACAACACTATGATATATACATACATACATATATATATATATATATATATATTGAGGGTTTAGATGTTCTCATTTTATCTACCTAGTTCCACCTAATGGATTGTTTGATTGTTTTTATATTAATGAGATGACTTAACAATTGAGCATCATTAAAGATTAGATACTTTTCATGCTATAATAAATTCTCAATTATAAGAATTGAATCACTGATTTAATAAGCATTAATGAAGTTTCTTATAATTATCTTGGCAATGGATCCTCAAAAGGTACATGAATATTTTAGAATTGATGATAATTATTTATTGGTGAACAAGTTTTATCCATAAGACTTCACAAATCATAGAAAACTACTGTTGAAAATTGAACCTCATCAATATAAGCATAATGTGGTTTGACATCTACATTTTAGAAATTGTTAAATATTTCCATTGCTGGGATTCAGTTCGTAAGCTGGTATTTATTTAGTCATTCAAATGGTGACTGATGATTTTTTAGTTATGTATTAGACATTTTGTGTGGATTTAGCTTTCAATAAGATATAACCATTTGCGGTTGCTGCTCTGGTATATAGCTCATTGGCTGCTTCACATGAGTTTCATCGTGTGGATATATCTCATGTTTGTAGACAAGATAATAGGCCTGCTCATTTACTAGCAAAACATGCCCTTGACATTGCTGATTTCTTTGTTTGGATTGAAGAGAATTCTTATTTTATTAAACAAGGTCTTCTCCATTATATACTTGTTGCTTTCCATTCTTAATAAAGTTTATGCAATCTTCCCATAAAAAAAAAAGAAAAAAAAAAAAAAGAAGAAAGAAGATATAACACGTTACGAGAGATGTTGAAGGTTGCCGGTTGCTCCATTTTGTTAATAGCTAGTAAGAACCGAAAAAATCAAGTCTATTTATGTAAATAGTGATTGCACTTGTGCTTAATATTCCAATTTCTATGACAACCATGAAACAAGCATTTTCAACCATTGCTCCATTTGTTAATAGCTAGTAAAAACCATAAAATCGATAGTCTTCCAACTTATTTAAATAGTGATTGCACTTGTACGTAATATTCCAATTTTTATGACAAGCATGGAACAAGCATTTTCAACAATGAATATTAACAAAAAGGAAGTTGTTAATTGGAATCTTTGATTTTGTATATTAAGAATGGAGTTGCCATTAAATTTAGTACTTTAGAATCAACTATAGATGATTTTTCTCCCTCAAAAAAAAAAAAAAAAAAAAAAAAAAAAAAGTATAGATGATTTTTGGGATTTTGAAAAGAAAAAGGGTCTAGTTTCCTTTTAATAGATTATAAATGATTAAGTTGATATTATAAAAATAGTTGTTTTGGAAATATTGACTAGTTGTATTTTTTTCATGTATTATTTAATTTTGAATTGTTAGTATAATCATTATTTTGGAATGATCAAAATTTTTTTATTCATATTTTAACCTTCTAAAGAAAAACATTCTGTTTCTGGTCATTCATATTTTTTTATTCATATTCCCACCCATTCTTTTTGCTGATGTCCTTAAATTTGGGCCGGTGGGCATAAATCTGCGCTTCCATTACCTTTGGGAAAGAGATCTTTGAAGGATCCTCCATGGACTCTCTAGAAAACTGGCCGTCTTGACACGTACAAAATACACGAGTACATTTTATGGTGTTCTCTTCTTTCAACTACAACTACAACTCAATTTCAATTTTTCGTTAAAAAAATTGGGTTAATGGCATATATTAAACATTTATTTAAAAAAATATATATAAATTAAAAAAAAAAAAACTGTCAAAACAGTTAGTTCTTTTTTCAGGAATTATTTTAATTTTTATATTTTCAACAACTAAAAGCACTTTAAAAAAATAGAATAAAAAAATACTATTCAAATTTCTATAGTGTCAGGAACTAAAAGCCCTTTATTCCTTTCTATTCAAAATTTCACATTTCGTGATTCCATGAACTCTCTCAATTTTATATTTTCTTAAGCTTTTTTTGTATTGCAATTTAACATTCAAAATCATTAGTAACATCAATTTGTCTAAAGAAGAACATGGAATGAACGGAAAGAATATAATGAACAATTAAAGATAAAGATAGTAATCTCGACCATTCGATTAGCAGCTAAATGTTTTATTTAAAACACTTTGGAATTTGGAATCGATAAGCAACAGATAATCATCAACAAATCATCGGCTGTGGGCGTAAAAGTACTAGTTGGCGTGAAAATCAGTAACTGTAACACTCAGGTCGGTCGATTCGAAACGGGTCACACCCACACACGCAAGAAGAGAGAGAGAGAGAGAGACTGAGAGAGGTGGTTAAAAATATATAGCGGGAATCTTATTTCACACCTATGACTCTTATTGCATTGCATAAACAAACAACCTGGGCACTTAATAAGAAAATGAAGAAACTACAAAAAAGTCTAGGTACACACTTGTTCACACCCCACAACTTTATATGTTAGTGTGGCGATATATTGCATAAAAAAAATTGAGTAAATGATATGAAATATGGAATGATGTTAGACCAATCACAATTTGTTAGTCTAACCAGTCTGTTAGTTGTGTATGCAGAGAAAGTTTGTGTACACAATTTTTATTTTTGTGCCACAACTTTTGCAACCACTTTAATGCGGTCAAAATGTGAATAGTAGAAAAAAAATGGTAGGTTAATGTGAAAGTGATAGTTCATCAATCAAGCAATCACAACAATAGATCGTATCTATTAAGTTGTGACAAAGTGTGTAGTTTTAAAAGAATTGACGATAATAAGATAGCTCTAGAAATTATATTTTGAGCGATGCTAAAGCTATAGACACAACAATTTCTCACAACAATTGAGTTGACAAACTTTTATTGGCACTCATCTGAACGTACCACTAATTCTTATTTGGTTTTTATGATTAACATTACTTTTTTATCTACTGTTAACAGCTTACAAGGTTTGAAATTATTTGTAATTTTTTGTGTGAAATTATTTTTGTCCACCGACTTATTGATTATGTTCACAAGGTTTTGTAAAAGAGTGACATAAGTGTCCGTTTAAGAACAATTTATCTAGTTTTTTTGTTAAAAGTGTGTTAAAGTATACCTGTAATTTTAAAAAAAAAAAAATGTGGGGAAAAAAAGGTTTTAAAAAACTGTATATAAAAGTTAAAAGTTAATCAACTTATAAGGTTAGGTCAAAGAGGCTCTAATTTTAAAAATTTTACAAACTAACGTGTTTCAAATCTTACAAATTGATATGTCAATCTTACAGTTTATTATGAGTATTGTTATAGATACTACAAATTTTATTACATGAAGAAAATAAAATTTGTTAGGTCATTTACTATAAGTTTACCCTAGTAAAGAGTTCATCAAAAAAAGTTTACCCTAGTAAAGATTGAAACCCTGGTGAAGCACGCTTAGCAATTTTCTTTGAAAGAAGTGTCAAGCCCTCTAAAACAACCTCCGATTGGTCCACATGGCATCATTAGTTGAGTCCCTCCGGATTCTACTGCGGCTGTCTGGTCCAAATTCTGGCTTTGAAATGAAAACACCATAAATTTTCATTGAAACATATCTCTTCAAAGCCTTGTGACCTTGTCCCTATGCTATATATATCACACACACCTCAACGCATGTATACATTATGGAGCTCCCACAACCACCACCATCACCGACAATAACACTTACACAACCAGAAGCACCATTACCATTTTCTTTCCTCTTCTATCTCTTTCCTTCTCTCTGTCTCTCAGATTCCTCATCAGCAGTGCAACTGCATTACAAAATGTCTCTCATGTCTGCCACTTACAGCACTTCCTCGTTTTTTCTACCGTCTGTTTCTGGTTTACCTTTCTAGTTCAATCAGGAAAAATATACTCCTATATAAAATCTCCTTTCACATGTTTACCGCTCTTATCTTCCAACCATAGTGACACACTAGCAGCAGAAGCTTCGTGCAGAGTCATATATAAGTAGGAAAAAAAAAGTGTCAACATGTCACATGTGTCACGAGAGTCACCAATAAAAGTTCAATACATATAACCGTTCGAAGGGGACTTACCTCTGCTTAAAGTTTTTTTAGCAGTCTCAACTGTAGCCTCTGGAGGAATTCGAAAACACACACACACCATGTCGTATTCGTGTGTAAAAGACTTCTTGAAGAGGTTCTGTATGGATGAATTTCCTATGGAGGGTGTTCCTCGTAGCGGCAGCTTCCTCTCTAGTGATCTCTTACCATCACTTGGAGCCAGAATCAACCAGGCAACTAAGCTTCGAAAATACATAATTTCTCCTTTCAGCACCCGATATAGGTGATGACCTTTGCAATATACTGATATGGTACTCACTCTAATAATTTGTATAATGTGGCTGCTGATTCTCATGGTCATATCATATTCCTTATTTTCAGGGCTTGGGAGAATTTACTGGTTGTTTTAGTCATTTACTCTGCCTGGATTTGCCCTTTCGAGTTTGCATTTCTGCCTTACAAGCAAGATGCACTCTTCATCTTTGACAACATTGTCAATGGCTTCTTTGCCATTGACATCGTTCTCACCTTCTTTGTTGCATTTCTCGACACCCAATCCTATCTTCTCGTCGATGAACCTAAGAGAATTGCATTCAGGTGAACTAAACTTTTGCACCCTATAATAGTAAACTTCATTCAGTTTGACATGAATCAACAATTCTGTTTCCTCAAGAGAAATCACAGACTTGGCCTTCTTCATCCAACTTGCAGGTACATATCTACCTGGTTTATCTTCGATGTCTGTTCCACCGCACCATTTCAGTCTATCAGCCTGTTGTTCACAAAACATAGCGGTGAACTTGGGTTTAAACTGCTCAGCATGCTCAGACTCTGGCGTCTCAGACGAGTCAGCTCCCTGTTTGCAAGGTCCACAACCCCTTTTGTTTTCTTTCAAAATTTCCAATTGTTAAGGTGGAAGAATCACAGTACTAACTAGTTGGTTTCTTTCCTTCCAGACTTGAAAAGGACATTCGTTTCAATTATTTCTGGACTCGTTGCATAAAGCTCATTTCTGTAAGACACTAAAATCACCATCATTTGTTTCTCTTCTAAAGTTCCATTAAAGTCATTTAAAGTAAATTTTAAATTTGGGTTGTTGTTCTTCCTGGTTTATTTCTCAGGTAACTTTGTTTGCTGTACACTTTGCCGGATGCATTAATTATCTGATTGCAGACAGATACCCTGATCCAAAAAGAACCTGGATTGGTGCAGTGAACCCAAGTTTCAAAGAAGATGGTGTCTGGAATAGGTATGTGACAGCAATTTACTGGTCTATAACCACATTGACAACTACTGGCTACGGAGACTTGCACGCTGAAAACCCAAGAGAGATGCTGTTTGACATATTTTACATGTTGTTCAACTTGGGCTTGACATCTTACCTCATTGGAAACATGACAAACCTTGTTGTTCACTGGACCAGCCGCACCAGAAATTTCGTATGTCGTCTTTACCTAATGATTCATTTACTGCTCCAATTTCTTTTTGTTTTTGTTTTTCATCTGCTAAAAGAACTTCAATGATCAAATATTCTAAATGGACTAAAAATAAATCCTAAATCACAATCATACTACTAAAGTCTCCATTACTTGAGGCAAAAAACTTGGAAGTTATCTGTCTACCTCATATTTGGCAATTTTATGGCAAAATCATTTGAAGATATATTTTCCACTCTTATGTATTTCCACTTCCTGCATGGAGCTAATTTCCAGTCAACTCTACTATAATCTCACTCCCTTCCCCTCATTAGCCTAATTTCCGGTTAAATCTACTCTAATCCTGCTTCCTTCCCTCCATCCAAACTGGCCATTAATTTTTTAAAGTAAGACTTGCATGATAAAACTTTTTTTGGTTCCTTTGGTAAAAGCAATTAATATTCTATTCAAAAGAGATCAATTTAAGAGTGCTAATCCAATGAAGCATGCTTTGATTCTACAGAGAGATACAGTGAGAGCTGCAACAGAATTCGCAGCACGAAATCATCTGCCCCCTCCCATACAGGATCAGATGTTGGCACACATATGTCTCAAGTTCAAAACAGAAGGATTGAAGCAACAGGATACCTTGAACGGTCTGCCAAAAGCAATTCGTTCAAGCATCGCACAGCATCTATTCTTGGACATTGTTCAAAAAGTCTATCTTTTCCAAGGGGTTTCTCATGACTTCCTTTTCCAATTGGTAATACTTCACATGACGTATTAAATTTGAGAACATCATTGTTTTTACCCAACCTTTTTTTTTTTTTTCCCTAAGCTAAGAAAGTATCTTAAATTCACAGATAATACCAGCAAGTAAATACATGAGTTATTGTATTTCATAGCATTTATCGTAAGTTCAAAAGTGCTGATTTAATCACGTTCTTTAAAGGTTTCCCAAATGGAGGCAGAGTATTTTCCACCCAGGGAAGATGTAATTCTGCAGAATGAGACTTCAACAGATCTTTACATAATGGTCTCCGGTGTGGTGGTAAGCAAATTTTGAACTTATATAGCATCCGAAAATCCCAAAGAATGACTACTAACATAAAGTTGATTTTGAAATGATTTATGGTTGCAGGATATCCTGTGCAATATTGATGATGGGCAAGAAAAAGTATGTCATCTAATTTTGACATTTATACATTGTCTATATTAAACAAAAGACCATTCTAAATTCAAATTGCCTTATTCACAATACAGGTTCTTGGAAAGGCATTTGCAGGAGATTCATTTGGAGAGTTTGGAGTCTTGTGTTACAGGCCACAACCTTTCAAAGTTCGGACGACAGAGATTTCTCAAATTCTCCGACTCAACAGAACTTCACTGATGAACATCATACAAACAAACGAAGAGGATGGGCGCATTATCATGAGCAATCTTTTCCAGGTATTTGCATTATTAGTCATCCTCTATTGTGGAAAAGAATTTTATTTATTTATTATATTTTGCCCTTCTTTTCCCAAAACTAATAACTGATAACCAATCTGCACATCTACAGAAATTGAAAGGGGAAGAAAGCTTAGGCTCTGAATACCCACATAAAGATCCTGGACCGATCCTGAGTGAATGGCCTGATGGAGGACCAATTGGAGGAACCTGTTCACCTACAGGATATCAACATAATTCACATGACGATACACCAATGCAGGAAGCAACAGGCATACATTTCCCGGGATCAGAGTCTACAGAGCAGAGTGAAACAGACCAAAGTCAAATGTTTAACAGATCTGCTATGGATGTGCATTTCATGAATGAGGATGTCCAAAAAGCTCTTCATGCTGCTATTCAGAAGGGGCATCTTGAGATGGAGAAGATTCTGCCGGAAGGAGGAGCAAATGTAAATAAACAAGATGCTGGAGGATGTACACCAAAAGCTATAGCTGAACAGCAAGAAAACAAGTGCATAAATGACCTCCTACTAAGTTATGAAAATGGGAGGAAACTGGAAGAACACAGAATAGATTTAATTGGCCCAGAATCAGCTGACAACGGCATGTATAGTCAAAGCAGACTTAGAAGACAAGGCTGCCAATCTGTTAACTCCCAATCGAAAAAG
Source organism: Quercus robur (assembly GCF_932294415.1). Taxonomy (NCBI): domain Eukaryota; kingdom Viridiplantae; phylum Streptophyta; class Magnoliopsida; order Fagales; family Fagaceae; genus Quercus; species Quercus robur. The sequence goes on along the minus strand of NC_065538.1, from coordinate 59,635,297 downwards.
AAACCCACAGACTTCTTATCAACCAGAGTTAATTATCCTGGTGATACAGACGTGATTAAATCGATCAAGAAGAGAGTCACCATCCACATGCAGCTTCAACATAACAGTTCATCACAGAGGCAGCTTGCAAAGCTAATAATCTTACCCAATTCGATAGAGGAGCTGCTCAAAATAGCTGGTAAGCTTTGTTTGAACTCAAAAGACTTGAAGTGAACCTGGAAACTGAGAATTATAATTAATTAATTAATTATTAGCCAATTAGTATCACAAATTTAGATAACAGATGCAATTGAAGCCAAAATTATAAAGGAAAACTTAACCTTGAACTGGTAAAACTATTTTAGTAAAAACATAGTTTCTTCCTCAAGTTTTATCGATTTTTATCCCAGCGGTTTGTGAAACTGCAGGTGAGAAGTTTGGAGGCTACAAACCTACAAAAGTTATTAATGCGGAGAATGCAGAAATAGATGACATAAATGTTATTCGAGATGGCGATCATCTGTTTCTCCTTTAAAACAACTGTGAAAATCTGCATTGCAATGTGACCTAATGTTTATTCAAAGGCAAGGATGTACACATGCCAATAGCTTGTAACTTTTAGCCAATGATTAAAGAGTTAGTAACAAAAATTTGACTGCTTCAAGTGGTAATTTGAGCCTCTAGAGCCAGCAATATCACTGGAAAAAGTCAATTACAAAAGGTGGAATTCTACTCAATACTTTTGATGGGCAAAACCCCATCCAGTAATTACTTAAAACATCCATTACAACAATACATCTTACAGTTTCTCTACAAGTATATCAAATTTCAAAAAAAAAAAAAAAAGTCTCTCTCCAAGCTATTGCTGGTGATGTAGAAGATTGCAGATTTGATTACTGATGCATCGCATATGAAAAGAAACAAATTAAACGACCCCTATACTTCTTCATAACTTAACCAGTCACTTTCACTTCCTATGGGAACAGACGCTACAAGACCACATAATGATACAGCAGTCAGTCTCAGAAAGAGCATTCCAGTCTGTGCACGCTACAAAATGCTTGAGTTTCTCATTTTGTGCAAGCTTTCCTTTTGCATAAATCCTTCAATTTGTTAAGAATCATTCTTAGTGCCTTTTATTGGAAAAGGATGAGCTTCTGTGTTAAAAACAAACTTATCCAATGGAATGAGTGAGCTGTCCGCGAAGAGCAAGTACAAATACTTGAGTGTCTCGCCCAAAAAGAAGGTCTCCATCTTGTCTCTTCTATGGGGGGGAATTGTTGTAACATCATCAAGAGAACTGTATCCACCAGTATCCACTTTTGTGTATTTCTCAAATGCTTCAAAGATCTGCCAACCCCATTCGCGGTATCTGCAGCACACAATATTTTCATCATTTTAAAACATAAATTTAGGGAGGAACCTCCCTCGCCATGTGTGTCTGAGTGTATCTCTCAGACAACAAATAAATTAGACAGGAAAAACTAGCACATGAGGGGGGAATTATACTTTGGGTCTTCTGTGATACGATACAAGAAAAACAATGACTCTACAGTTTCAGGACGCAAAAGATTATGGCGATCAGCAGGCTTGATTATTATGTCCTTTACAAACTCCGAACTCTTGTTCCCACCATCTAGACCTCCTTCAGAAAAATCCTGTTTCAATAAGAGTAATGTGTCAACTTTCTGTACAACATAGACAATAGGTCTTAAGTATCCAACATAGACAAAGGTAAAAGAAAGTTTGAAGCTAATAATTACTAGAAAAAAAAAATGGCAACAAATCTAAGAGAAGATGAATAATAGAGTAATAACGCATTTGTGCACATATATACTTAATTCATTGACCAGTGCTTCCAACACATAGTTCATACATATCCAACTAACCTTTGTATGGAAGTACGCAATTTCTGGACCAAGACCAGTAGAAGTAACTGCATACATCTCAAAACATGTTTTAGCCAGATCCTCTGCAAGCTTCAGATTTTCCAAGTCCTCAAAGTTAAGCAAATTGTCTTTCATTGCCTTTTCCTTTGTAATGCCTTTAGTGGCGCCAAGAGCAAGAGTACCAGACAAGAAACACACCTAAAAGGTAGTACAAAATATTGCTTTTACCCACAAACATCAACATACATTAACTGATAATCTGTACAATAGTGTGTGTGTGTGTGTGTGTGTGTGTGTGTGTATTCCACCCACTTAATTGCTTATTTACAATGGTCATTTCAATGTCATAAAGAATTTTCATTACTAACAGGAGAGCTTCAAACTCAAAGACTTGGCAACATGTTTAACAAAGAAATCCCCAAGACATATTTTAATTCATACAATTCATGAGAAAAACAAATGGCCATGCACCCCAGATTGGAACAAAGAAAGTACTGTATCATACCCAATGCATGCAGTACAACAGAAAACCTTGATACTGCAGATTGCATTTCTTTATCCTATTATTTGATCAGGGAAGACAAGCTTATGTTTTACATAGTACATCAAGTAACATTACTTTTGATAAAGAATGAGATACATTACAAGCACAGAACTTTTCACATAAGAGCAAGAGGATGTAGGAGTGTTCCTATCAGGAATGAGGAGAGACTTCCAATTTTTTTTCTTTAGTAGATGGAAATGGAGGAGACTAGTAACTTCACCATAAAGAAGTTATGGAGACAAAATCTTTAATTTATTTAACATAGTAGTAGAAAGTTTTCCACCCAGAAAAAAGAAGCAAAAATAATCTTACAGAAACTTCATCCAAAAACAAAAATTCCAAAAGCTACATCAACATCAAGTAGTAGAGAAAATACTGCATACCAGGTGATCCATTTTTGGACTAAAAGAACCCTCAGATCCATAAGGCAATTCGCCAACAAAAACTAGTCCATTTGGAATTGATTTCTGAACTAGACGGTGCCTAACACCCTTCATTGCTTCCGTATACATATCATATAGATAAGTCAAATTATTATCTTGGGCAGTTCCTTGCTGAAGCCACACTTTGATCAGGTACTCATAGTAACTATCACCACGAGATCCCAATCTTATATTTTCTCCACTAAATTCACCAGTCTGAGGACTGCATTTAGTAGTAGGAAATATGAAAATGAGTCAATAAAGTAGAAAAAGAGGAAATCTGATTCTTATTATGGATTAAAGGGGAAGCTTCTGGATGGAAAGGAGAGTGATCTCATAGAATCATCACCATAAATAAGAAGGCAAGATCTTTTTATAATAAACAAACAGCCCTTAAAAATAAGGCAGCTATTGTAATTTTAAACTGCAGTAGTTTCTTGCAAAGTTGATTCAGATGAGGCATCTAGTTGTATCAACCCCACCCCCCCCCCCCCCCCCCCCCATGTGCATGGTGGAAGGAACAAAAAATTGAGAGAGAGAAAGAGAGAGAGAGAGAGAGCTACTTATTTGAAATAGGTAAGGCTAGTACCTAATGTAGATAGGAACCAGTCCTTCCACCTTTGGGAGAGTCTTTATGTGTTCCAAGACCTTCATGGTTTCCACGCTGTACTTTGGATCACCAGAAATGGCACTGAGATAATTGAACTCGAGCTGTAAAGTGGAAACTTCTGAAGTGCTGCTTAATCCACCAGAAGCTGGATGTGCTGTGGAGTCACGCAGAATAACATCACTAAAGGGAATAGGGGTTGGACTGGAAGTAAAAGCAGATAGGAGACGATCGGCCAAGTTCTTAGCAATTTCTAGATAAACAGTTGGTTTAGGCCCTGTATGTGTCAATTTCATCCCTTGTTCCCCACCACTCAAATGATATGCACTCAAAAGACCACCCAGAACACGTATGGTAGTTTCAAACAAATTGACTTGGCCTTTCTTAGTAATCCTATCTAAAAGGTGTTTCTCAATCCATGAGCCAGCTTCAGAGACCACTTCATCAACACCCATTATCATGGCAGTATCAAGAGCATCCACAATGGTAGCACCGAGACCTCCTAACCCGTCAACTCCATGCTGGCTCAATGGCATAAGTTCATCATAACCTATCGCATATTTCGTATAGCCAGACCATGCATGGATAAAAGCATCCTTAACACTTTGTTGCCTAGCTATCCATTTTGACCCGGCATTTAGCTTATCAGACTCATGACTAGAGCTATTATTAAAACCTTTTTGATCAGGTGATAATCGAGGAGGAAGCCTTGGCGGTTTTCTCAGCAGCTTCCCCAACCTGCTGCCACCATATGAAACGAACTTATCTTTACTATTCTTAACACCTTTCCCTAGTCTATCAGTTACAGAATTGGCAGGACTTGTATGTGTAAGCATAAGATATGCTATACCAAAGATCAATAGTAATGCTAAAAACTTCCCTGTACTACAACTTAAAGAAGTACGCTTGACATTACTGGTGAAGAAGGTCTGATAAAGAACCTGGAAAACAAAATTAATAACTGGGAGTCATTTCAAGCTGAGAATCTCATATATAAAATCATTGTGACTTGCTATTGATACAAAAGATAATTACTTATTTTCTATAATTGGTCTTGAATCCAAAACCTCATCCTTTACCCAATGCTTAAGCAGAGAGGGTACAATTTGAGCTAGAGCTCATAAAGCATACCACATCAAATGTAATAAAAACTATATAAAAGAAGAAAACAATAAAAGAATATCACAAGCTATGAGAAAATCTTATGTATTTGGAATATCAATTTGTCATTTTATCCATCTCTTGTGCATCAGTTAACATTTCCCATAATTTATTTGACTTGTTTTCTTGCTTAAGGTTATGAAACTTCTTTAAGGGTCTCATTAACAGATGCCCTTAGGGCATTTGTTGATAGGCTATTTTAGGAAAGTTTGATCCCACATAAATATAAAAAGTTTCCAAAAAGTCAATTTCCTTTTTCTTTTTTCATAAAAAGTTTCTTAAAATATTTCTTAAACCAATGCTCTTAGGGAATCTGTAACTTTTTCCCTTCTTTAATAGCTCTAAAAGTTATCAGCAATCTGAAAATCTAATTAAAAACCAACCGGGTATTTAGAATTTTCAATAAACACTTAAAAGCACAAGAAAGTGTCCAGATATTCACACAAAAAAGCTCAAACTTAGTCTCTTTGTAATATAATGAAACTATTAATGGTAAGAATTTTTTCCTAATGTACTTGATTTCAATTCAAAACACAAAATTTTCATTTCATTTTGCAGAAATCGCAATGATCACACCCAATTCTAAAATGTAAACACACAATCCAATAACCAAAACGCGAAGAAATCAAAGATTTATTACTACTGCAAACAAAAAAAGTGCCAAAATTCAAGCTAACGATTAACCATAAATTTGATCAGACAAAAACCAAAAATTCACAAAAATCCAAAATAGTGGAGAGGCTGAGATCTTAGGACCTTGAAGAAGGATCGATGGCGGAACTTGGCGTTGTCGTAGTGAACATCTTTCGTGGAGTAAGGCAGAGACTTGTTGGACGAAGACATAGTTGGTGGGGGTGGTGGGCTGGATCCAGATCAACGGCTAGGGTTCCGTGATCTGATCCGCTCCGCTCAGATGCAAAGTGAGAAAAGCGATTCGATAGAGAATTCCCAAGAAAGTGACGGAATTCGATTGCCGGGAAATATGCGTTTGAGCATTCAACCGTGTCTGAGTCTACTCGGTCACAGAGAGAGAGAGAGAGAGAGAAAGAAAGAAAGATTATAATTTATATAGTGTCTGAAACTGTGAAAAGGCTTTGGGCTTTGTTTTCAAGTCAATGGAGCTCCGCCACCTGAACGTCGTAATCGTTGTACCCTGTTTCAACTTATTTGTACCTAAAAACTTAGACGGTTTGGAATAATATTTTAAGCAATATTTTTCAATTTTTAAACAACAAAATATATATATATATATATATATAAATTTTTTTATTCACACATATTTTTAAAAAATATAAATAATGTTACTTGAACAACGGTTTTAATAAGCAATTTTTTTTTTTTTCAAAAAAAAATTCTTGTTCTAAAAATATAATTTAGGTTATATTTCACATGATTGTACGTTCATTGTACATTGTACACAATTTTGTAAATCCAAGTTACATAATTGATTATGGAATGTACACAATTTAATTTATTCAACATACACAATTTTTCATAAAATGTTCAAAATTTTGTACATTTAACTCACACTCCCCACCCCCCCCCCCCCCCCCTCCCCAAAAAAAAACTTAAACAATACTTTATATATAGAGTTATATACACAATTTTTCAAAAAAATAAACAAAATTAAGTATATTTAATGTACATAATTTTTTATATATATTTAAGGCACACAATATTGCACATTCAATGTATACAAAATTTTCAGACACAATTCTGAACATTCAATATACACAAATTTTCAGAGAATGCACAAAATTTCTATATATTCAACAAACACAATTTCTCAAATAATGCTCAAAATTCTAAATATTCAATGTACCTAACTTTTCATAGAATGTACATAGTTTTAAATATTCGATGTACACAGTTCTATATATTCAACATACACAATTTTTAAAAGGAATGCAAACAATTATGTACATTCAATGTAAACAATTTATAATAGAATGTACAAAACTCTATAAATTCATCGTACACAATTTTTCAAAAAATGTACATAATTCCTTATGTTCAATATACATAATTTTTCAAAAAGTATAAATAATTTTGAATATTTAACTTACACATTTTTTTTTCAAAGAATATACACAATTTTATACATTCAAAGTACACAATTTATCATAGAATGTACACAATTCAATATATTCAGGTTACACAAATTTGTGAATTGAATGTATCAAAATTTTCAATGTATGTGTACAATTTTGTATATTCAATATACACAATTATTCAATGTACACTATTTTTCAAATAATATACACTATATATATTGTAAGGACTCTATTTGTAACGACCCGTAATAACGTTGGGTTCGCACGTAAAAAGACCTAAACAATATCATTTATAGAGCGTGGGTTTGAAAGGCTAAGTTTTGGTCACCAGACAATGGGTTTTTTTTGTGGTGTTCATACATAATTAAACCGTGTGCGCCCTAGGAGTCTTTCTCCAGGAGGCGGGCTGGGAGGCTCTGGTTTTTTGCCATTTTTCCCAACCTCTTCCTTTGGATCCTTACTTTTCCTTTTATACTGGCCTGTATCCTTTATCTAACGTCCACGTGTAGGATCGACCTTTCCAAGACTGATACTTGTCCCATCAACCCATACCTAGAGTGGTTGGGGGTGGTTGTAAAAGCTGAAGGGTATGGCTCTGTCAAGTGCAGAGTATTGAATGGCAGTAAGGGCAGCTTTCCCTTTGTCCTTGGTCGTTAAACTATCCAGCGTATCCTTCCTTATTGACATAGATATTTTTAGATTTTTTCCAAACTGTTCCTATACCGTTTTTGTCCTTCCTCCCAAGGGGACCTCGGACATGCCAGGACTGAATCGTCCTCGGCTGTGTTTCAAGACTATTTTGTACTTGTATTACCTATCCTGGGCTATAACCTTCCTCGGCTCGGGCCTTGGGCCCCAATGAATAAATGGGCCAGGGCCATAAATTATTGGGCCTCACAATAGCCCCTCAAAATCTTACTGTCCGACCTCTTGGTCGGGGAGAAGGGTTTTGGTGATGTCAAGCCTTTATTACGGCTCGTTTAACTTTGTCCTTCATTAATGTTGGTGTCTCTTCATCTACCCAGGAAACATACCGGGTTACGAGACATTCCTCTAAATTCATTCACAATGCGTTCCTGCCGTTTGATTATCCAAAACGCGCCTTTAATGATTTCCCTTTACGAGACCATTTAAATTCGACGGTTATTGACGGTGTGGGGGAAGTGGAACGGGTATATTCTCGTTTACAGATTTTCTTGGAAATCTGGACAGATTAAATACCTCCCGTTTTGCCCTTCATATAAGAAGAAAGGCAAGAGGTTATTTCTCTTATACAGAGACCCTTTTAATTCTTCTGAAATCTGAAACCCTCAGCCTCCTCCAGAGTTTACTTTATCCGCTAGTTACACCTTAAATTGTGATACGTTCGAGATAGGAGTAAGTAATGAAGGAACCATTCCCTTCCCAGAAATACCATGTTCTTATGAAGCTCAAAATGGCTCGGTCAGGGCAGGGATGGCAGAGACTCAAGATACTTCTTACCCTCCTTTCAGCCAAAATCCGAAGTAGGGGCTCGTCACGTCAAACTTTTGACGCGACTGAGCTGGGGTCACTCATTATTAGTACCAGTCGCTCTCTTATGAGCATAGCTAACATGGCACCAATGTGTTAGGAGTCAGGACTGACGCAGGGACAAAGTATCCCTGCTTCTTCCTCTCTTCTTTCACTGGTGCCTCCTTTTGCCTCTCTTTCTTCTTCTTTCCACTACCAGATCCATCCTGGTGCTTTTCCTTCTTCCTCTTCTTCTCCTCTCCTACCAAGGAAGGTTCTCCTCTCAATATGGATGCTAATGGAGCAGAATTTGGAAAGACTTGGGAGCAGAGCTTAAAAAGATTTCTGGCTGTTCGTTTGTTGTTTTTGTTTTTTTTTTTTTTTTTTTTTTTTTTTTTTTTTTTTATTGTTTTAGTAACTCTTTTTCTATATAGGCTCGTTTAAGCCCTTCTTTGTACAATGTAATACCCCTTTATATTAATAAAAATCATCATTGCTTTATTTCGTATGTTCTATTTCTTCTTTTTGAAATGGTTATGTCGTAAATAGACGCACTACTTTGCGACTTCTTTTTTATTTCTATACTCTGAACGATGCTTAAGGCCAAAATCCCAGTTAATAAAAAGATCTTGCTCTGTGCTTATTGAAACTATCCGACTTAATAATACTAAATCGAACAAATGATACTTAGGGCTGAAATCCTTATTAAGAAAAAAAGGAAAAGATATTATGATGAGCTTATTAGGGCCGTCTGGCATAATAACGCCGACCTGAGAAAACAATGCTTAGGGTCGAAATCCCTTACCAAGAAAAAAGATGTTATCATGAACTTACGAGAGCTGTTCGGCACAATAATGCCAACTTGAACAAATGACACTTAGGGTCGAAACCTTTGCTAAGGAAAAGATATTATTATGAACTTAATAGAGTTGTTTGGCACAATAATGCCGACTTGAGAAAACAATACTTACCCCAAAATAGCCGAGATGACAGCTGAATGCTCGGTGCGGTGTAGGAGGTAATCATCCGAGGACATATAACCCAAAAATGAACAGCCCCTACAGGTTGCTGAGTAATAAGGCATTTCACCATCTTCCTAATAACTTTCATAGCTTTAACCTCTCCTGGTATTTGATCCAAGGATTGAGCAACTTAGAATTCTTATTAAGTAGCTGACCTTTCCATAGGTTTGAGTCCGAGGACCATGCAATACCTTGGTTCTGTCCAAAACTTGATTTCTATAAGTAGTTGGTTTCCCCATAGGTTTGAGTCCGAGGACCATGCAATACCTTGGTTCTGTCCAAAACTTGATTTCTATAAGTAGTTGGTTTCCCCATAGGTTTGAGTCCGAGGATCATACAATACCTTGGTTTTGTCCAAAACTTGATTTCTATAAGTAGTTGGTTTCCCCATAGGTTTGAGTCCGAGGACCATGCAATACCTTGGTTCTGTCCAAAACTTGATTTCTATAAGTAGTTGGTTTCCCTATAGGTTGGGCGAATTAACCCCTCGGCTATGGCATGAGACCTTGGTTTTAGGGGACTTAGCTCCTCGGCCAAGCCCCTAAAACCATCCGTGCTACTGACGCTACGAAGCGCAGCCCCTAGTAAAGAAACATAGCCCCTAGTGGAACTTTACGCTAGAACACTACAACCGGCTGTTAGAAATGATAAGGGGACTGTCTCGACCTACTGCCTGTGCCAACACACAAGCCTTCCCCACAGACGGCGCCAATTGTAAGGACTATATTTGTAACGACCCGTAATAACGTTGGGTTCGCACATAAAAAGACCCAAACAATATCATTTATAGAGCGTGGGTTTGAAAGGCTAAGCCTTGGTCACCAGACAGTGGGTTTTTTTTGTGGTGTTCATACATAATTAAACCGTGTGCGCCCTAGGAGTCTTTCTCCAGGAGGCGAGCTGGGAGGCTCTGGTTTTTGGCCATTTTTCCCAGCCTCTTCCTTTGGATCCTTACTTTTCCTTTTATATTGGCCTGTATCCTTTATCTAACGTCCACGTGTAGGATCGACCTTTCCAAGACTGATACTTGTCCCATCAACCCATACCTAGAGTGGTTGGGGTGGTTGTAAAAGCTGAAGGGTATGGCTCTGTCAGGTGCAGAGTATTGAATGGCAGTAAGGGCAGCTTTCCCTTTGTCCTTGGTCGTTAAACTATCCAGCGTATCCTTCCCTATTGACATAGATATTTTTAGATTTTTTCCAAACTGTTCTTATACCGTTTTTGTCCTTCCTCCTAGGGGGACCTCAGACATGCCGAAGACTGAATCGTCCTCGGTTGTGTTCCAAGACCATTTTGTACTTGTATTACCTATCCTGGGCTATAACCTTCCTCGGCTCGGGCCTTGGGCCCCACATATATATATATATATATATATAATGTACACAGTTTTGTATATTAATAGTACATAATTTTGTGTATTAAGAGTATCAAAATTTTCAACATATGTGCACAATTTTATATATCTAATATACACATTTTGTACATTTAATGTACCCAATTTTTCATTGAATGTACATAATTCTGTACATTCAATATGTACACAATTTTTTCAAATAATGTACCCAATCTATATATTCAATGTACACATTTTCTCAAGAAATGTAAAAAATTTTGTATATTTAACATACCAAAATTTTTAAAGAATTTACACGACTTCTATATAAACGATGTGTTCAATTTTTCAAAGAGTATAACCAATTTAGTATTTTCAATATACACATTTTTTTATAGGAATATACGCAATTCTGTACATTAAATGTACCAATTTTTTTTAAAAAAATTACACCATTCTATATATTCTAGACACACAATTTTGTATATTTAATGCACATAATTTTTCAATGAATATTTGCAATTCCATATATTCAATTTACAAATTTTTTCAAACAATATACATAATTTAGTACAGTTAGTATGCATTTGTTTAAAGAACATTCCCAATTCATTATGTTTAAAATACAAAATATTTTACAGAATGTATACAATTTTTCAAAGAAATTACCGAATTTTGTATATTCAACATACACAATTTTTCAAAAAATATAACTAATTCTGTAAATTTAACTAACACAATTTTTTGAATGTCTTACAAATTTTTTTAAATTCAACATACATATATATTTTTTTTAAAGAATGTGCATAATTCTATATATTTATTGTTAACAATTTTTCAAAATTTTGTTTATTCAGGTTAAGTTTGGATTGCACTAAAAAATGAAACTCCCTGCGTTTAGCATTTTTCCTGTGGGTCCCGTGCACTGTTCACGGGACCCGCAAATATGGATTTTAGCAAATGTTAAGTTAAAACTGGGTCTCACGGCACTATTCACACATTTAAAAATTATTTTGATATAATGTTTTTAGTTTTCAGCAATAAACGGCATTCAAACAGACCCTCAATGTACATAAATTTTCAAATAATGTGCATAGTTCTATATATTCAATGTACATAATTTTTCATAGATTGTACACAATTCTCTATATTCAACGTGTATGATTTTTCAACGAATGTACACAATTTTGTACATTTGTTGTACACATTTTTTTCAAAAAATGTGCACAATTTCATACTTTTAATGGACCCAATTTTTTCAAAGAATTTAAATAATTTTTTATATTCAATGTTCACAAGTTTTCATGGAATATACACCAATATTTTTTTTTAAATGTACACTAATTCTATATATTTAACGTACACAATTTTTAAAGAATGTACATTGTGGGGCCCAATAATTTGTGGCCTTGGCCCATTTATTCATTGGGGCCCAAGACCCGAGCCAAGGAAGGTTATAGCACGGGATAGGTAATACAAGTACAAAATAATCTTGGGACACAGCCGAGGACGATTCAGTCCTCGGCATGTCTGAGGTCCCCTTGGGAGGAAGGACAAAAACGGTATAGGAACAGTTTGGAAAAAATCTAAAAATATCTATGTCAATAGGGAAGGATACGCTGGATAGTTTAACGACCAAGGACAAAGGGAAAGCTGCCCTTACTACCATTCAATACTCTGCACCTGACAGAGCCATACCCTTCAGCTTTTACAACCACCCCCAACCACTCTAGGTATGGGTTGATGGGATAAGTATCAGTCTTGAAAATGTCGATCCTACACGTGGACGTTAGATAAAGGATACAGGCCAGTATAAAAGGAAAAGTAAGGATCCAAAGGAAGAGGCTGGGAAAAATGGCCAAAAACCAGAGTCTCCCAGCCCGCCTTCTGGAGAAAGACTCCTAGGGCACACACGGTTTAATTATGTATGAACACCACAAAAAAAACCCACTGTCTGGTGACCAAGGCTTAGCCTTTTAAACCCACGCTCTATAAATGATATTGTTTAGGCCTTTTTACGTGCGAACCCAACGTTATTATGGGTTGTTACAAATAGAGTCCTTACAATTGGTGCCGTCTGTGGGGAAGGCTTGTATGTTGGCACAGGCGGTAGGTCGAGATAGTCCCCTTATCATTTCTAACAGCCGGTTGAAGTGTTCTAGCGTAAAGTTCCACTAGGGGCTATGGTTCTTTACTAGGGGCTGCACTTTGTAGCGTCAGCAGCACGGATGGTTTTAGGGACTTGGCCGAGGAGCTAAGTCCCCTAAAACCAAGGTCTCATGCCATAGCTGAGGGGTTAATTCCCCCAACTACTTATAGAAATCAAGTTTTGGACAGAACCAAGGTATTGCATGGTCCTCGGACTCAAACCTATGGAAAGGTCAGCTACTTAATAAGAATTCTAAGTTGCTCAATCCTCGGATCAAATACTAGGAGAGTTTAAAGTTATGAAAGTTATTAGGAAGATGGTGAAACGTCTTATTACTCAGCAACCTGTAGGGGCTGTTCATTTTTGGGTTATATGTCCTCGGATGATTACCTCCTACACCGCACCGAGCATTCAGCTGTCATCTCGACTATTTTGGGGTAAGTATTGTTTTCTCAGATCGGCATTATTGTGCCAAACAACTCTATTAAGTTCATAATAATATCTTTTCCTTAGCAAGGGTTTCGACCCTAAGTGTCATTTGTTCAAGTTGGCATTATTGTGCCGAACAGCTCTCGTAAGTTCATGATAACGTCTTTTTTCTTGGTAAGGGATTTCGGCCCTAAGCATTGTTTTCTCAGGTCGGCGTTATTATGCCAGACAGCTCTAATAAGCTCATCATAATATCTTTTCCTTTTCTTCTTAATAAGGATTTCAGCCCTAAGTATCATTTGTTCGATTCAGTATTATTAAGTCGGATAGTTTCAATAAGCACAGAGCAAGATCTTTTTATTAACTGGGATTTTGGCCCTAAGCATCGTTCAGAGTATAGAAATAAAAAAGAAGTCGCAAAGTAGTGCGTCTATTTACGACATAACCATTTCAAAAAGAAGAAATAGAACATACGAAATAAAGCAATGATGATTTTTATTAATATAAAGGGGTATTACATTGTACAAAGAAGGGCTTAAACGAGCCTATATAGAAAACGAGTTACTAAAACAATTAAAAAAAAAAAAAAAACAACAACAACAACAAACGAACAGCCAGAAATCTTTTTAAGCTCTGCTCCCAAGTCTTTCCAAATTCTGCTCCATTAACATCCATATTGAGAGGAGGACCTTCCTTGGTGGGAGAGGAGAAGAAAAGGAAGAAGGAAAAGCACCAGGATGGATCTGGTGGTGGAAAGAAGAAGAAAGAGAGGCAAAAGGAGGCACCAGTGAAGGAAGAGAGGAAGAAGCAGGGATACTTTGTCCCTGCGTCAGTCCTGACTCCTAACACGCTGGTGCCATGTTAGCTATGCTCATAAGAGAGCGGCTGGTACTGATAATGGGTGACCCCAACTCAGTCACGCCAAAAGTTTGACGCGACGAGCCCCTGCTTCGGATTTTGGCTGAAAGGAGGGTAAGAAGTATCTTGAGTCTTTGCCATCCCTGCCCTGACCGAGCCATTTTGAGCTTCATAAAACATGGTATTTCTGGGAAGGGTATGGTTTCTTCATTACTTACTCCTATCTCGAACGTATCACAATTTAAGGTGTAACTAGCGGATAAAGTAAACTCTGGAGGAGGCTGAGAGTTTCAGATTTCAGAAGAATTAAAAGGGTCTCTATATAAGAGAAATAACCTCTTGTCTTTCTTCTTATATGAAGGGCAAAACGGGAGGTATTTAATCTGTCCAGATTTCCAAGAAAATCTGTAAACGAGAATATACCCGTTCCACTTCCCCACACCGTCAATAACCGTCGAATTTAAATGGTCTCGTAAAGGGAAATCATTAAAGGCGCGTTTTGGATAATCAAACGGCAGGAACGCATTGTGAATGAATTCAGAGGAATGTCTCGTAGCCCGGTATGTTTCTTGGGTAGATGAAGAGACACCAATATTAATGAAGGACAGAGTTAAACGAGCCGTAATAAAGGCTTGATATCACCAAAACCCTCCTCCCCGACCAAGAGGTCGGACAGCAGGATTTTGAGGGGCTATTGTGGGGCCCAATAATTAGTGGCCCTTGCCCATTTATTCATTGGGGCCCAAGGCCCGAGCTGAGGAAGGTTATAGCCCAGGATAGGTAATACAAGTACAAAATAGTCTTGGGACATAGCCGAGGACGATTCAGTCCTCGGCACGTCCGAGGTCCCCCTGGGAGGAAGGACAAAAACGGTGTAGGAACAGTTTGGAAAAAATCTAAAAATATCTATGTCAATAGGGAAGGATACGCTGGATAGTTTAACGACCAAGGACAAAGGGAAAGCTGCCCTTACTGCCATTCAATACTCTACACCTGACAGAGCCATACCCTTCAGCTTTTACAACCACCCCCAACCACTCTAGGTATGGGTTGATGGGACAAGTATCAGTCTTGGAAAGGTCGATCCTACACGTGGACGTTAGATAAAGGATACATGCCAGTATAAAAGGAAAAGTAAGGATCCAAAGGAAGAGGCTGGGAAAAATGGCCAAAAACCAGAGCCTCCCAGCCTGCCTCCTGGAGAAAGACTCCTAGGACGCACACGGTTTAATTATGTATGAACACCACAAAAAAAACCCACTGTCTGGTGACCAAGGCTTAACCTTTCAAACCCACGCTCTATAAATGATATTGTTTGGGCCTTTTTACGTGCGAACCCAACGTTATTACGGGTCGTTACGAATAGAGTCATTACATACATAATTTTGTAGATTCAACATAAATAAATTTTTAAAGAATAATAACAATTTTGTACATTCAATGTGCAAAATTTTCAAAAAATGTAAACAATTTTACAACCTAAACATTTTTATCAAGGAATATACACAATTTTGTACATTCAATGTTCAATATTTTTCTAATAATGTACACAATTAAGTGCATTCAATGTACATAATTTTTTAAATATTATAAAAAAATCTATACATTTAATATACATAATTTTTCATAGAATGTAAACAATTCTATGCATTTCAAAGAACACAATTTCTATAAAATTTATACAATTTTATATAATCAACATACACAATTTTTCGTGGAATGTACACAATTTTGAATATTCATTGTACACAACTTTTCATAGAATTTACAAAACTCAATAAATTCAATATATACAATTTTTCAAAAAATATATTCAAGGTACATAATTTTGTACTTTTAATGTACACAATTTTTAAAAGAGTATTCATAATTCTATATATTGAATGTACACAATTTTTTGAAGAAAGTAAACAATTTTTTATATTTAACGTATATAATTTTTCAAATAATTAATTTTATATATTCAATGAACACAATTTTAAAAAAAATGTACACAAGTCTTTATATTAAAGATACATAATTTATTAAAATATGCACACAATTTTGTACATTCAATGTAAACAATTTTTCAAAGAATATACCAAATTTTGTATATCCAATGTACACAATTTTCAAAGAATGTAAATAGTTTGTATATTCAACATATACAATCTTTTCAAATAATGTATAAAATTCTATATATTCAATGTATACATTTTTTTTTTCTAAGAATGTTGCCAATTTTGTATATTCAACCTAAATTTTTTTTCTAAAAAATACACAATTTTATACATTAATAAATGTGCACAAAAGAATATACATAACTAGTGGCTAACCCGTACAATGCACGGGAAAAATACTTAAAGAGATTTTAAAAAATAGTAGTAATATTTTCAAAAGATTTTTTCACTGTCATGTTATCAAATTAAAGAGTTTTAAAAATAGTAGTAATGTTTAAATGTTATCAAATTAAATATATATATATATATATATATATATATATAGAGAGAGAGAGAGAGAGAGAGAGAGAGAGAGAGAGAGAGAGCATGACTATCATGTATTTCTTGATATAAAATAGAATATAATTGATATAAAATATAATGGTTACCCCAATGTCATCAACCATAACAGTACAAAGAAAAGTATATAAATTACAAATTCGAGAATACTATGTTTCCAATAAAAACGGGTAGTAGAAATAGAAATAGATATCATCAAAAGCTTAGATAACACATTAACAACATATATAAATCCCACACATATTTATTTGCTTGGTAAGTGGAGGAAAAGAAATAAGTTTTAGTCTTGTGTTTGATATTTATTTGGAATTTAATTGTATTGACAGTTATTAATTTATTTTCCTATTTTGTTTATGAGAAAAAGGTTGAAAAATAGAATTCTTTTTGGTATTTTATATTTTATTATTTTTGAAGAAAGAATACTTAAAATTATAAAATAAAGCAATTTAAGGACTTCAAACTTGACCAGCTATAGACTACATGTTACGGCAATGATAGAGCATATATACCAATGTTAGTAAATACAATTTTAGTTTGTCCAATGGAATATTTCAGTATCGGCCAATTTTAACGTACCGTTTAAGGGTGTTTCAGAGTTTCTAAAAAAATAATATATATATATATATATATATATTATTTTTTATAAAATAATATATCCTATTACTTTTTTAATTAAAAAAAAAGCATAAAATTTCTTCACTCACTAACTTCACTCACTTGCCACCGCAAGTGCTTCTTTTTCCCAGATGCTCTGGTGAAACTTCTTTTCCTTAGTTCTCTCTTTCTCAATATTTCTTCTTCTTCTCTTCATCTTTCACTCTCCCTCCATGGACGAGGTTACGAAGCAGTGGGAAAAACTTACTCTGACAAATCTAGAGGGGGAAAAGTGTGCTCACAAGGAGGATGTGGTTGATGGCTCCTTTGCAGTGGTAGCGAGCTTCTTAACAAAATGGAAGATTAACCTTGAGGTGGTGGCATGAACCTTTCGAGGTGCGTGGAGGGCAGATGGGGACTTTGAGTTTCGTGATTTGGTGAACAATAGAGCACTTATTGTTTTCACTGATGAGGTTGATATGAATAGAGTCCTTCTCCAAAGCCCATGGTTTTTCGACAAATATCTTATGGATCTTCATAAGCTGGGCAAAAATAAATGCGTCAATTCAGTAAGTTGCGATAAAGCTTATTTTTTGGGTGCAAATTTCGAACCTTCCCAATCACCATATGACAAAGGAAAATGGGGAACGCATTGGTAGCACTCTGGGTGAGGTTATTTATGTTGACGCCCCTGATGGTGGTTAAGCATGGGGCACCAGCATTTGTGTAAGAGTTAATATGGACATCACCAAACCTTTGTGTCGAGGTAGAATGGTTCAATTAGGGGCTTCGGATAGACGGTGGGTATCCTTACAATATGAGCGTCTCCCAATCTATTGTTATTGGTGTGGTAAACTAGATCACGATGAGAAGGATTGTCGCCTGTGGATTCAAAGTAATGGTTCTCTGAGTCGGGATGCACAACAATATGGTCCATGGCTCCGAGCTAGTTTTGATCGCTTACAAAAACTGCAGGTGGTTCGGGTTAGAGGTCATGATACACAGTGGGGTGGTCGGGGGTCAACTAAGTCAGCAAGCGTACGAAGTATTGAAACAATACAGTGGCAGAATACGGCGGGTCCGGTGGTGCCGATGAGTAATCAAGATCCCGATATTTCTAGAAATATTGTGCCATTTGATTTGCATGCCCCACAAAATCTGGAGTTTCCTTCAATTCAAAAAAATTCAATTCCTGCAGACTTTGAGGCCCAAATAAGGAAGATTGATAAGGAACTAGAAAGGAAAGTATCGAAGGAATCTCATTCTGCAGAGGGATTTCAGTTTCTTTAGCTCTACAGTTAAATGTTCTTGGTTCAAAGTCAAATAGGGCTGGCGTCACCCCTTCATGTGGGCCAACTCAATTTGGGCCTCTAACTGAGGTAGATAAGGCCACTCTTGTATTTGTTTTGGGCCCAGGGGATGTGATAAGTGAAGCTTTAAATCCAACAAGGAGGAACATATGAGGGACAACGAAAAAACATGGTAAATCTTCCAATGGTGAAAAGGTTAAGAAGGACTTAAAGGGGACTGGGAAACGATTGGAAATTTCAACAATCTCTAAGGAAGTGGTAATGGGTGATCAAAATAAAGATACAAAATGAAAATTGGATGATATGAGAATACAAAAGAGGCAGACACAGTGGTGGCAAAGAGGTCCAAGTTGGAGGATGCAATGTACTTGGGGAAGGTTTTTGAGGAACAATTTGGATCGGCGGAGGTTGGTAAGTAACCCCGCCGGAATCAATGAATACATTAAATTGGAACTGTCAGGGGTTTGGGAACCCCATACAGTTAATGCACTAAGAAAGATAGTGCAATTTGAAGCTCTCGGTTTGGTTTTTCTTATGGAGACCAAACTTCCTCTAAGGGCCAAGAACTGAATGTCCAATATAAAAAACTCTCTAGGATTGAATCAGAGCCTAGTAGTTCTTAGTGATGGGAAAAGTGGTGGTCTAGCTTTGTTCTGGAAGCCTGATGTCAAAGTGAATGTACAATCTTCTTCTCGCTGGCATATCGATGCCGTCATTGATTCTGGTGGTTCTAATGGGAAATGGCGATTGATGAGGTTCTATGGAAATCTTGATACCCGTGGAAGACCAGATTCATGGGCACGCCTATCTCAGCTTGCTGCAGTAAGTAATCTCCATTGGTTATGTGTGGGAGACTTCAATGAGATCCTTAGTGTTACGGAGAAGCAAGGTGGGGTGCATAGGCCATCTAGGCAAATCGATAACTTTAGGTGCTGTATTAATTCTTGTGGTTTAATGGACATTGGTTATGTGGGCTCTTGGTTTACATGGAGTATGTATCGAAATGGTTTGGGTTGGATACGGGAAAGAATTGATTGTGCTTTTGCTACAATGAAGTGGCTTAATATGTTTCCCAGTGCTAGACTTCATCACTTGGCTTCCTCGGCTTCTGATCATTGCTGCTTGATGTTGAGGACAAATAAGAGGTTTCAACGGAGAAAATCAAAAAAGTTTTTTAGATTTGAGTCCATGTGGCTTAAGGATGGAAGATGTGGTGATATTGTGAAGGAATCTTGGGCTGAAGGAGAGCTTATAGGGAGAGGGAACATTTTCTCTTCTTGTATGGATAGATGCAAAGAAGCTCTGATAAAGTGGAACATGCAAGAATTTGGCCATATTGGAAAAAAACTAGCCAAGGCACAAGAGTTACTTCAAGCTTTGGAGGCAAGATCAGTGGGGATGTCAAACACCTTGGAGGTATGCAAACAGAGGGCATAGGTCAATCGCTTGTTGGATTTGAAGGAGCGAATGTGGAAACAAAGGTCTTGTAACCCGTGATTAAAAGAAGGCGACAAGAATATAAGATTTTTCCATGAGAAGGCCAACACTGGAAAACAACGCAACACTATTCTAGGGGTCATGGATGAATATGAAAATTGGCATGAGAATGAGGAAAAGATAGCTAAAATCATAACTGAGTACTATTAAAAGCTCTTCACCACCTCCCAGCCCGTTATTAGTCCGGAGTTTCTTGATGCAATACAAACAAGCGTGACCCCCCCAGATGAACCATATGCTCACCAAGGTTTTTACTGCTTCTAAGGTTAAAAAAGCTCTTGGCTAGATGTCACGATCCGAACATGTACTTCAGAATTTAGAGCATGACTAGCATGTTAATATCAAGCCTAAACCTAGTATTAACAAGAACCAACTAAACTTTTTACAAAAGATTTCCTCTTTCTTTTCATTCTTGTTTCTTTACTTTTTGAGGTAACTTTTTACTTGATATTCAGAGCATCTACATTGTACTTCAACCGATAACACAATCCACCGGTTATTTAAATTCTAAATTTCACATAATACATCTCTTAATACTTTAAGGTACACAACTTCCATTAGATCTTAAAATACACAATACTACAAAGCTAAACATTAAATACTAATTTGGGATTTATATATTAAAACTAAAACCAGCTCATTCCAAAACTCGACTAAGGCTCCCTTTGCTCCAAAATAAAACCTGCTAACTGAAAGAGTGGAAGGGGTGAGTTATATAGCTTAGTAAGGGCAAGATACATAAGAATTTAATAAGAATGCATATAAATCAAATCATTTCATTTTATAAATGTTCAGATTGGAGAACATCTTTTCATGCATAGTATTTTATACTATTTCTAATAATAACTTATATGCTCTTCGTAGGAAAATAATTGTTCTCCTTTTTCTTTTCAGAATAATATCACCAAAACCTTTCGGATTGAACTTCTTTCATTTCTTACAAAGTCACCAAATATGATATTGATTATTTAAAATCATATACATACATACATAAATACATATATATATATATATATATATATATTCTCTTTACAAAATAATCATTTTAACTTAAATCAGATAATTGGTAACTTTGTCTTAAACTAGAAACATCTTAAAGAATAACAAAACTTTTCTTCATAAACTTCTTTTCGTAAACTATTATAATTTTTATAGTCATAAAACTTAACATTTCATAAAAAACAGATATCTAATGACTTTTTAACATAAACTTGTACTGTCATCAGAAACTTTATCTTTACAAAACACTAAAACCTTTTCATCAGATTCTTTATCTTTAAAGTACAACAGAACTTCAAAAACTCTTATCTTTAAAGAACAGCTTTTCTTTTCATCAAAAATTTCTTTTCATGAGAGCTTTCAACTTTTCATAATGCATAAACAAAATCATTCTCTCATGATCAATAAAATAATATAGTTGCTCATAGCATATTGGTTAGTCCATATCTGATAAGTCTGTACTTATGAGCGCAGACACACCACCATCCTTAACACTTACTTTGATTGAGCGTGGACGAACCACCATCCTTAATACATACTTTGATCGAGTTCAAATTACAAGAGGACATAACTCGAAAACGTTTCGTACTTATACTTCATATTGACATTCATAGTTTATATAACATTTCACAATAATAACATTTCCATTATTTTCTTAAAACATCATGTTCGTGGAAATTAATAATAGCATCAATATGCTTAAATCATATACATAAGGTTTTGAAAACTCGCGAACATACCTTTGTCTGAAACATGATTATATGTCATATATTTAATAAAAAACCTTTTAATGCATAATATACTTTAAAATAATTTCATGACTTACCAAATGCCCATATAACTTATCCCTTACCTGAAAGTAGAGGAATCGAGAGCTTAAAGTCGAAGGAGCTCAGATCTAGGGTTGGCAACACCTAAACCAAATATCAAAGGTTATTACTATCAATTATTCCTCATCATAAACTTACACATTAATCTCAAAACCTATATCTTAGAACCAAGGAAATCCTAATCACACCTCAACGAGGTTCCCATAAACACAAAATACATTCATCAAACAACATGATGCACTAAATCATAGAGAAACCAACATTCTCACATTAGTCTCATATCTCTAGAACGGCCAACTTCATTTCAGAAGGTACTTTGAGATTAGGGCAATAATGCATGCATAAACATAAAATCCTTTAAGCATGGTCATGTAATCATATACACTCATAAGGCAACATACAACATGTTGAACAAAACAATTTCATAAATACAACCGTCGAATGATTTAGAACCCCTCTTTTGAATACTAAATCTTGAACCAAGTTATGCAAAATTAATCTATGATCTAGACATACCAAAAGATAAGTATATTAAATTATAGCTCAAAACATTCACCCTAACTTTAGAATTAAATTATCAAAGTTAGAGTTATCATTTACTGTTTGCTACTCATTTCAAAAGCATATGCTTCATTTATAAAATACAAACAGGCTATCTAAACACATCCAATATTCATGCAATTTTACAGAGAAACTCATCTAGATGTCTAGTAAATACCATATCAATTTCGGAATCAAATCATGAAACCATAATTTACTAAAAATCATATAAGACAACATGCTCAAATTTGTCCTGACATAATTTCATGCAACTTAGAAATTAAACCATTATTTTTATATTGATCCAAATACTGTGAGACCACTTACATAACAACCACACGTGTCTTAAATTTCATAGGAAATATCCCTAGCATCCAAATTCACTATATACAATGTAATACATAATTTACCATGTGTAAATACAAAATCTGTCACAGTGACAGCTTTGAAACATTTTCTTGTAAAACTATAAAATGATCGCAAATAGTCTTATTATCATATGAAGATTTTTATACACTCATTAGACATGTTAGAAAACACTTATATATGGTCATTTAATCATTTATCGCAAAATTACCTACAACAAAAATCCTAACAGTAACATCAAAAGTACTCATCCTAACTATTCTTACTTCCTTAATCATATACAATCATTAATTAATAAAACCCTATTATACCTTCAACAAATCACCAACACAGTTTCAAAACTTCTTCAAACAACATATATATATATATATATATATATATATATATATATATAGACTTACAAGTTCATGATTTCCTAATTTCACAAATCACAAATTTCAGTTTCTAACAATCAGATTAGAGAACATAGAAGTGAAACTAAAGAAAACCATTCCACCATTAAAATACCCATAATAAGATGAGGTTTTTATTTACTTACCCACAAACTTTAAAGCTGAAATCTTAGGACTAATCTTTTAATTTCTTCCTTAGAGTGAGATATATGGTTCCGGTGAGAGAGGGAGGGATGTTGGTGAGAGAGTGAGAGAGAGGTGTTGCCGAACAAAACAAAGAAAGAAGATGAACAGAAAAGAGCAAAGAAAGAAGAACAAAGAGTCTTCTGGTATAGCCAAGAAAAGATAAGAGAAATATCTTGGGTGGGGCACGTGTTGGCCAAGAGAAAGAAGGTTGATGGGTCTCCCTTTAGACTTTTTTAAAATTTACTTTCCCCTCCCCCCCCCCCCCTCTCCCCTTTTATAATCTTATATTCTAGAAAGGCCCAAACAACGATATAACTTTACATAAAACCCTTACCTTTATAAACTTCTTTTTATCATTAAAAGAGCACATATCTTTTATAATATCACAATATCAAAGTTTTATGCACTTTAAGTAATTAAGATAATAACAAGCATATAAACCCTTACCTTAAACACTTAATTAAAAACCAATAACTATATATCTAATAACTCAACCACTTAATATAATTTTGTACTTACTTAGTATATATTCATAATACAATTAACCCTTCAATTTTCTATAATATTTACAATTCTTATTCAAAGGCATTATAAAATAGTATGGTTATTAAATACTCTGCTATTAATTATAAAAAGAAAGTGGCTTAAAATAATAATTTGCCACTCAAACACATTGTTTAACTATAAAGTTGGGTTGGGATGTTACACTAGATGTATCAACTAAAATCGCCGGGACTAGACAGTATGCCCCCCTCTTTTTTATCAGCATTTTTGGCCAGTAGTTGGTGATAATGTAGTTACTTGTGTGCTGGATTTTTTAAATAATGGTACTGCCCCCCTTGATTTTCATGAAACCCATATTGTTCTTATTCCTAAGGTAAAGAGCCCCACAAAGGTCTCGGAATATAGACCCATTAGTCTATTTTATGTTGTTTATAAATTGTTCTCTAAGGTTCTTGCTAATAGGCTTAAGACCCTTTTACCATCTCTTATTACCGAAAATCAAAGTGCTTTCCTATTTGAAAGGTCGATTATTGATAATGTGCTTGTTGCTTTTGAGATTATGAATACTATCAGTCAAAGGAGAAGTGGGAAAATGGGTTCTATGGCTCTAAAACTTGACACGAGCAAGGCTTTTGATAGGGTTGAATGGAGTTGCACAGAATAAATTATGAGGAAGATGGGTTTCCATTCTAAGTGGATTACTATGGTAATGAATTGTGTTACTTCTGTCATATATTCTATTCGCATTAATGGTGTTCCTCATGGGCGTATTACCCCTTCTAGGGGTTTACGTCAAGGGGACCCTCTCTCTCCTTATTTGTTTCTCTTGTGTGCAGAAAGTCTTTCAGCCTTAATCCATAATGCAGCAAGCTGGTTTGGCACTCTTTGGGGCCTTTAGGTTTGCAAGCGAAGTCCTCACATCACTCATCTGTTCTTCGTTAATGATAGCTTACTCTTTTGTAATGCTACAATTGCTGATTGCAAAGAAATCCAAAGATTGTTAATGGTGTATGAAAGAGCAACAGGGCAGCAGGTGAACATGCAAAAAACCTCATTATACTTCAGCCTAAACACACTTGAAGAGATCCAAGAATATGCAAAGCAAAGCTTTGGAGCCGATATTATCCACCAACATGAGAAGTACTTGGGTTTGCCATCCTTGGTGGTAGGAATAAGCGAAACACGTTTCAGCAACTGAAGGAAAGAGTGTCTAGCAAGTTGACGGGCTGGAAAGAAAAGTTCTTGTCCATGGCAAGAAAGGAGATATTGATCAAAGCTGTTGTTCAAGCAATCCCTACTCACACTATGAGTTGTTTTCTTCTTCCAAAGTCCCTTTGTGATGAGCTAAATAGTATGGTGAGCAATTTTTAGTGGGGGCAGAAAAATTATGACACTACAAAAAACGCGTTTTTAAGTCGCGTTTTTGTAAAACGCAGCTACAGGCGCTACAAAAAAGATTGCTATTTGCGACGAAACTTTTTTGACGACTACAAAAAGCCGTTGGAAAAACTAGCTTTTTTGACAGCAAGTCTCTTTCGTCGACAATTACTCGTCAAATATTAAAACATTTGTGACGGCAAAATAAGTCTGTCGAAAATGCCTATTATTTTTGTCGAAAATATGATTTTTTTTGGAGGGAAGTGTTCCCGCCTTACTTTTTGTGACCGAATAAAAATATTTGTCGCTAATAAAGTATTATTTATGACGACCGGAGAAAAACCGTCGGAACTATTAACACTTGTGACGGCTTTCATGCATCGAAAATACCAAAAATATATTTTTTATGGTGTTAGTATTTGTGACAAACTTTCTTCCATCGTAAATATAAAAGAGAATATTAGCGATAGACATAAAGCCATCAAAAATGGTAAAATATTTTGGAGGGAAAATCCCCCCCTTAGTTTTCACATTTGTGATGGCATTTATCCATCACAATTATTATTTTTTATTTTTCTAATTGAGTTTGTATTTGCGACGAACATGTTGACCGTCGTAAATAGTTAATTTGTTTTAAAAGAAAGAATGTATTAGTGATGGACTTGGATCCCTCACAATAAATAAGATTTGCGATGTACCTAAGCCGTCGACAATGATAATTTTTTCAAAGGGGGAATTCATGCCCTTATTTTTCATGTGTTTAACTCTTTTTTTTTTTTTTCACTATATATTGCATTTGTTATTTGCAACGAACATGTTGGTTGTCGTTAATAGTTAAAATTTTCTTAAGAAAAGAAAGTACTAGTGACGGTAAGGTAAATCCGTCACAATAAAGATTATTTCCAAAATACATATGGCCATAAAAAATGGTTATTTTCTTTGAATGGTGAATTTTCCTCAATCTTAATTTTAAAAGCTGCTTAAAAACATCTTTCAAGACCCTCCAAGTACTTAAGGGCTATTTTGGTCATTTTAGAGGTAAAAGGTATTTTGATCATCTTAAAGGTTTGAGGGGCACTTTGGTCATTTTGTAGGTTTTGGGTTGTGTTTTGGTTATTTTAGAAGTTTATGGGTATTTCAGTCATCTCCTAGCTTTGATGTCGTATTTCAGCCATTTTGGATGGTCGGATTGTGTCAATAGGGTTAATCAAAGTTTTCCATTAGGTGGGTACAACAATATGTGTCCATCATGCAACTAGATAGAGATCCAAAATTTGACCATTGGATTGGAAGAAAGTGGTGAAATATTTGTGTTTGTAAATTACAGTGACAATCAGATAGCCAGATTGTGAGAACAGAGTAGTCAAATCTTGCAAAAATTCGTCAAAGACTATTAAACTTGTTCAATCTTTGGTCAAACTTCAAAGTTGGTTCTAGGACCACTAGATTTGATCAAATTAGGTTGATCAGGGAGGATTTAATTGGGTTTTGGGTATTAGTTAGTGTTTTAAGGTTTTCTTGATTTTCATGTTTTTATCAGTTTCAAATTTTAAAATAGCAAAACAAGGTAGTCAAAAGTCACATACAAATTCATTATGGTCATTTTGTAGATTTTGGGTTGTGTTTTTTAGATCATTTTCTCAATTCTTAGTAATGTTTATAGAGTATATAACTATCTTGAAAGAGTATTGAATATTTTTAGTGATTGAAGTTTCATGATAGGTGGATACAACAACACGCTTTCATCTTATGCCATAATCTGATTTAAAATTTGACCATTGGATTGAAAGAGTGTGATAAAATATTTGTTTTGATGAACTTTGAGCTCAATCAAACGGTTGGATTGTGAGAACGTGACCAATCAAAATTTCTTGATGTGTTGGTACAATGATACATGTCCATAATGTTCTAGACATAAATCCAAAATCTAACCGTTGGATTGGAATAATGTAATGATATATTGGTGTTTGTAAAGTATGACAAAAATCAAATGGTCGGATTGTGAAAAATGAGTAGTCAAAGTTTGCAAAACTTGATCAAAATTAGTCAATATTTGGTCAAACATGGTCAACATTGAAGTTGGGTCTATGACCCATTGGAAAACTAAAAAATTGTGGGTACATAGTAAGTAATCCCTTCACTACATCCACATCTTCATTTTTTAAATCATCCACAAGTCACATTCACATTCAAGCTTTGGACAATGCGAAGAATGTCTCTCATCTCTCTTCCTATTTTAAATTGAGATATTGAATAAATAAAAAATCTATCTTCTTTTATCAAAAAAGAAATCTTGATGTAAAAAAAAAAAATGCAAGAAGTGAGATTTCATAGTGTTTCTATATTTTATTAATAATAATAATAATAATAATAAAAATAAAAAGTGATATTTCAAAGTGACAACAACAACAACAACAACAACAAAAAAGGTAGTGGCGTGGTTGTCATAAATGAAATAAATAGTTTTGTTATAAAAATAAATAAATAAATAAAGTTATATTGATTTAAAACAAACCCAGCCATGCCCCTTATTATTATTATTATTTTTTATAAAAAAGAAAACCCCACAATATCTTTTTTATCATTTAGTAAAAAAAAAAAAAAAAAGAGAAAAAAGAAAAAGAGGAAAAGACAAAACCCTAGCTCCCTAGCACTCTCCCTCTCCCTTTCACTAAAAAACCAGCGCCCCCACCTTTTTTTTTTTTTTTTCAATCCCCTGCCTCCCTTGCCCCCTCACTCAATTAACACACCTATTTCACTATTCACTAAAAAACAAGCACCCCCACCTTTTTTTTTTCCTTTTCAATCCCCTGCCCTCCCTTACCCCCTCACTAAATTAACACACCTATTTCACTAAAAAAAATAAAAAAATAAAAAAAATAAACCCTTATCTCCATCTACTGTTCATTCTCAGTCTTTCTCCCAATCATAATCAAACCCAAAAGGTTGGTCTTCTTAGATCCTTATCTTTGGATTTTTTTTTTCTTTTTTGTTAATGTATTGTGGTTTAGTAAATTTATTTGCTTGTTTATTTCATTTATCTGAATTTTGGGTTTGGTTTAGATATACCTCTTTCATAATATATCATCTAGTATTTTAGGCAAAGTTCTTGATAGTTTGGTACTAGCTCATAGTGTAATGTTTGTGTGTATTGGTGGCCTCAACCAATCTATTTCACTATTCACTAAAAAACACCTATTTCACTATTCACTAAAAAACAAACGCCCCCACCTTTTTTTTTCTTTTCAATCCCCTGCCCTCTCTTGCCCCCTCACTAAATTAACACACCTATTTCACTAAAAAAAAAAAAAAAAAAAAAAAAAAAAAAAAAAAAAACCCTTATCTCCATCTACTGTTCATTCTCACTCTTTCTCCCAATCATAATCAAACCCAAAAGGTTGGTCTTCTTAGATCCTTATCTTTGGATTTTTTTTTTCTTTTTTGTTAATGTATTGTGGTTTAGTAAATTTATTTGCTTGTTTATTTCATTTATCTAAATTTTGGGTTTGGTTTAGATATACCTCTTTCATAATATATCATCTAGTATTGTAGGCAAAATTCTTGATAGTTTGGTACTAGCCCATAGTGTAATGTTTGTGTCTATTGGTGGCCTCAACCAATCTATTTCACTATTCACTAAAAAACACCTATTTCACTATTCACTCATTTAACACACCTATTTCACTATTCACTAAAAAACAAGCGCCCCCACCTTTTTTTTTTTTTTTTTTCTTTTCAATCCCCTGCCCTCCCTTGCCCCCTCACTAAATTAACACACCTATTTCACTAAAAAAAAAATTAAAAAAAAAAAAAACCCTTATCTCCATCTACTGTTCATTCTCACTCTTTCTCCCAATCATAATCAAACCCAAAAGGTTGGTTTTCTTAGATCCTTATCTTTGGATTTTTTCTTTTCTTTTTTGTTAATGTATTGTGGTTTAGTAAATTTATTTGCTTGTTTATTTCATTTATCTAAATTTTGGGTTTGGTTTAGATATACCTCTTTCATAATATATCATCTTGTATTGTAGGCAAAGTTCTTGATAGTTTGGTACTAGCCCATAGTGTAATGTTTGTGTGTATTGGTGGCCTCAACCAATCTATTTCACTATTCACTAAAAAACACCTATTTCACTATTCACTAAAAAACAAGTGCCCCCACCTTTTTTTTTTTTTTTTTTTTCTTTTCAATCCCCTGCCCTCCCTTGCCCCCTCACTAAATTAACACACCTATTTCACTAAAAAAAAAAAAAAAAAAAAAACCCTTATCTCCATCTACTGTTCATTCTCACTCTTTCTCCCAATCATAATCAAGCCCAAAAGGTTTGTCTTCTTAGATCCTTATCTTTGGATTTTTTTTTTCTTTTTTGTTAATGTATTGTGGTTTAGTAAATTTATTTGCTTGTTTATTTCATTTATCTAAATTTTGGGTTTGGTTTCGATATACCTCTTTCATAATATATCATCTAGTATTGTAGGCAAAGTTCTTGATAGTTTGGTACTAGCCCATAGTGTAATGTTTTTGTGTATTGGTGGCCTCAACCAATCTGTTGATTCATGGGAAGCGTTTTTCACTTGATAATAGTGCTTTGTTCAATTTGTGTTTTAACCTTTTAGTGTTTTCCCTTTTTGAGTTTGCCTCTTCTTTGTTAGTAAAGTTCCAAGTAAAGACAAAAGTAGCTTATAGTTAGATAATAGGATTGGTGATTATATTATTCTTTTATTATTTATATTCAATATATATTGATGGATCATATTAGACTAAAGAATAAATGTAGTTCAAACACACACACGTGTATATATAACAATTTGTAAAGTTATATTATTTTATTTATATTTATATTGAAAATGAAAAATACCAAAGTTCTAAATTTTTTTTTCCAATATTTTCTATAAATTAACTTATGATATGATAAGTGGTTATTGGAGGGAACAATCAGTCAATTGAAAGAGGTGATAGCTTTTATTATAGAAAATGTTTTGAAATCGATGGGCTTTAATTATATGCAAGAAACTACTACACATAAATATTTTCTCAGTATAATCAACATTAAATTTTTTTTGCTATTTTATTTAGGTTGTCGAAATAAGTGATAAATTTGCTCATTATAATTTTCAATTAATTGTTATTGTTGGTACATATGTGCTTTCATGTGACTTGTTGTGGTGATGGATATATTGTTAAGGGTGATGGAGATGTACTATTAATATGGTTATTGGTGGTAGATGTATTCTTTTAAGTTCTCATTAACTAGAACACTACAATGTTCTTATATATTTATTCAGTTTAATTTAAAATATTGCAGACCAATGCCAGAGGAGGAGATCACAATGTAAATAATGACACAAGATGACTATGAGGAGGAAGATGACTCTTAGATGGAGGACGACACTGACTCAGATGCTAATTGATCTTCCAATATTTATGCTTTCAAGTTTAGTGAAGGATATAATATAGCCTTCGTGTATTATTGAACAACATGCTATTTTGTAGACCTTTTAATATTTTCATTTTTAATGCACTTATTAGTTTTGAACAATTATGGATTTGTGTTTGTTATTTGAATGGAGAAACTTTTATGAACAATTATGGATTTGTGTTTGTAATTTATATATTAATTATTCCATATACAGAAATATTTGATATTATCAAATAAAATAAAAATATCATAAATTTTTTTTCGACGGAGCTATTTTTTTGCAAATAATGTATGAGTGACGAGATAAATGGTTTTTCATAACGGCTAAAGTTCGTCAAAAAAAAGTAATTGGTTGCATTGATGTTATATTTTCGATGAAAAACTAGGTATTTACGATGACTTTTAGTCGTCGAAAAAATACAATAATGACGGTCATTGTTCGTCGCAAAAGGTATTTGGTCGACCAACTTCCTCGTTTGAAGTTCTATATTTGACGACAAGGCAAGTATTTATGATGACTTTTAGTTGTCGAAAAAAATACATTAACGACAGCCTTAGTTCGTCACAAACTCTATTTGGTCGTCCAACTTCCTCGTATGAAGTTGAATTTGCGACGGCAATTATTAAGTACTTACGACGGAGTTTTGCTGTCGAAAATAAGTGTTAGCGACGGCCTTGTCGGCAATATAGTATTACCGACAAGGCTTTTGCCGACGGACGTCGACGGCTTTTTGCCGTCAGTCATACGAATTTGCGACGGCTTTTTGTGCTTTTACGATGAACTTTGACCATCACAAATAAGCTTATTTTTTGTAGTGGTGAGACTTTGGTTTGGATGAGATGGGAAAAATTATGTGCGCCTAAGGCAAATGGTGGTATGGGGTTCAGAGATTTGAGATCTTTTAACCTTGCCTTACTAGCAAAACAAGGTTGGAGGTTGCAACAAGGGTCAAATTCTCTTTTTTATAAGGTTTTTAAGAGCAAATACTTCCCGGTACTGATTTTGTGAATGCTTAAAAAGGTAGAAATCCTTCCTATGTATGCCGTAGTCTTTTAGCCGCACAGCCCATTGTAAATCAAGGGATGCGTTGGCAAGTTAGAGATGGAAAAAGTATTCGGATTTGGAAGGATAAGTGGATTCCTACTTTGTCCACCTGGCACCTATCGAGTTATTTCACCTAGAACCTTGCTGCCAATAGAAGCAACAGCTGATATACTCATTGATGCAGACCACGGCACATGGAGTGCTGATCTGGTAAGGGAGTTGTTCCTGGATTTTGAAGCTGAAAGCATCCTAAGCATTCCCTTGAGTACCCGTATGCCTCCGGACAAATTGGTCTGGGCTGGTACATCCAATGGTCAGTTTACTGTAAAAAGTGCCTACTGGTTAGCTATGTCTATCAGTCTATGTCTCGTGCTACACAAGAAGGAACCTCCGGAGTTTGTGGACAGAGGCAGCTCTGGAAGACCATTTGGGGTACTGAGGTGCCAAATAAAATTATGAATTTTGTTTGGATAGCTTGTCAGAACATCCTCCCTACAAAGTCCAATTTGTGCCGACGACAGGTGATTAACTCTGATACCTGTGAGCAATGTGATAAATGCAGTGAGACAACAGACCATGTTTTACTCCACTGTGATTTTTCTTCGGCAGTTTGGGCAGCCTGTGGTTTGGTGGTGGATGGGGACCGTGCTTTTGTGGACTTGCTATGGAAGTTGAGAAATGTTTTGGGACCAGCAGGAGTTAACTTTACTCACTTCATGCCAATTGGGTGGAACATATGGAGAAATAGGAATGGAGTTCGTCATGGAGAGGCCCCAAAAACTGTGCAGAAATTGATCTTGGAAGCAACTCAGTTGGTTACAGAATACCAAGCTCTTCAGGATTATCCCATCTCAACAAACAATACTCTCCCTACTCAATGGTCTCCCCCTGTGTCAGGCGTTTTCAAAGCAAACGTGGATGGGGGTGTCTTCAATGATCTTTCCTCTGCTGGTATAGGTGTGGTACTTCGGGATGACAAGGGTCGTGTGGCTGGAGCTTTGAGCCAAAAGATCTATGCTCCATTGGGACCTTTGGGGGCTGAAGCAAAGGCGATGGAGGCTGGGGTGCTCTTCGCTAGAGATATGGGAATACAAGATATTGAATTTGAGGGGGATTCTCTACAAGTCTGCAATTTTTTGAGGGGGAGTTCTTTAGTCCCACCTGATGTGGCTAATGTCGTAGAGGGCATTCTTTCCCAGCTTCAGTTGTTCCGTAGCTTTGTTTTTTCTCACATTAGAAAGGTAGGCAACAAGCCTGCGCACTTGTTAGCGCAAAATGCTAAGTTGTAACTGATTTTGAGTCTGGGGTTGAGGAAACCCCCAGTTTCTTAGAAGCTGCCATTGCCTCTGACGCAACTGCTTGTAATTGATTTTTTCCCGTTAATGTTATGAAGCTGTGGTTTTCTTATCAAAAAAAGAAAAAAAAGAAGAAGTGTCAACTCGTGACTTTCCTTAGAATCCGTCCCCGGCTCATGCTGGTCCGATCGATTTGTTGACCCCATGCTGGAAACTGCAACCTTGATTTCCTCAGGTGATGGGATAACACCAGGTTCTTCATTAATTCTCTTCATCAGTGATGACATGAGGTTCTAGGATGTGTTGGAGATCCTCGAACCAGCATGAATTTGATGATTGAAAGAGGTACATTGTAAAAATCTACAAAAACAATTGTCTATCCCTTCTCTATCTTGAGATCCAATCTCCATTCTCCTTTCGTCAAAAACTGTATGGGCGCTTGTACAAAGCAATTGTAAATGCGGAATGGAGGACGCTATAAGCTTATGTTACCACCCATTCTGCTCAAAGGGCCCACACCATTCAGATTCGAAGAAACTTGGATAAGAAAGGGAAAGCTGTACTGTTGTGGTTTTCCAAAAAGCATGGAACTTAGAGTCCATAGGATACCCCCAATTTCCTGGCAAAGGAAACTGAAAGGAAACTAAACAGAAGGTGAGGTGGTGGAATTGTAATGTATTTGGGTTTCTTCATCAGAAAATACTAGAACTAAGAGAAAGAAATTGTCACTATCCAGAAAAAAGAGGAACCTACCAGGAAGAACACACAAGAAAAGACAATTTTAGAATCCTACAAAGAGTGTACAATGAAACTTTAAGAATAGAGGAAACCCATCTGGCAACAAAAGTCAAGAATATCTTGGCTGTCTTTTTTTATTTTTTGAGTGAAATACAAATTAGTCGGATATGGCACAGTATACAATAAAACGAAGGCCTTGATAAGTCTTTAAAAAACCCTTTCGGAGTCCTTGAAAGTCATAGTTACGCTAAGTAGTTAGTACGTATACATTCACATCTTCTCTCTTAATCCTTCTCTTAAAAGCCACAAAGGTCCTCTTGGAATTAACAGTTCTCAAATCTCAGCGCTTACCTTTTGCAAACAAAATTTACACAATAAATGCTCCATAAACCAAACTCTCAAGTCTCATGGGTCCAAATAATAACTTGAAGAGCTTCTTCTGCGCCTTACTGTTCCTTTCTCTCCTCCTCGTGTCCTTTCTTCCCTCTTCTTCATCATCATCATCATCATCCCATGAAATCCAACCCAAAGCTCTCTCTAACGTCCCAGCTAAGTACCGAATGTTCTACCTCGAGAACACCGAAACTTTCTTCTTGAACAAACAAGACCTCAGCAACAAGAAAAGGAGTACTAACAAGAAGAAGATGAGGAGAAAGAAGATCAAGAACTCTGGAACCGGGCCTTTCTCTGCCATGCTACCAAAGGGTTTTTTCCCTCCCTCCGGTTCATCTAGGTGCCACAATGACTACCCCGAGTCGGAAACTTTATATTGTACCCTCTCCAACACAAAACCTTAAAGAGTCCAATCTCCATAGAACACAGATGAAGATGGGTTTGTCTCAAGGTTTATGTTCTATAATGCATCTTCTTTATATCTTTCTTGGTGTCTTTGTCACAGTTTTTGTCTCTTTTCTTTAAGCTACATATCAAAAGGGTGGCTTTGAGTATATGTCAATAGCATTGTTGATCTTGTAATGAGGATAACATGGATGATAATAGTCAGGCAATAATATAGATGAAAGCAGAAGGTAAAATTTTGAGTCATTTATTCTTGAATTTTATTTAATGCATGTTATGTCTATGCACCCAATTTTGTTATTGTGTGGAAATGGATTTCTTTGATAGTTTGAATCCCACAAAGATAAAAAAATTAGATAGATTTAGGCTGATAAGCGTATTTACTAACGCTTCTCTCAGTTCTCTGTAATTAATGCATCAAACTATGAATTTCATTTTCAATTGGTAACAATTAAAGTTACCCGCGAAGAAATGTTAGATAGAATCATAGATTCAGGCAAGAACTGTCGCTTCCACAAGTTGGATTTCACATACTCACCTTTGTAAGTGTTAGATGCCAGCTTAGAAGACATACTATATACAGTCTACAAGTATGAGGATTATGTTGTGAAATGACCAAGGAGAATATTATTGCAACCCAAAGGTTTATGCGAAAGATATACATGAGCTCTAATGAGGAGGATCTAGCCGTGGCAATGCTTCATGGGTTGTCAATGGCAAAATCTAGTGCGGTGACATATTTTTCTGGCAAGCATACACGAGAATCTATCTATTCAAGGAAAATACTCAATACATCTCCTCAGCTCCATGACCTCTCACCATTTTGCCAGCTATTTTAGAAGAAGCAAGTATCATGAAGAGTTTCAAGTTATTCAATGGGGTCTACTCAAAGAACCTGAATTAACATCAGCAAAAACGATTTGATCAAGACACTTTCTGTACCTCCTAGCCTGGATTTTGTTGTGGAAATTTCCCTTACAATCCATGGCTTTGTATCTACCTTTAACTGGAATAATATAGCTTTTCTATCTTTAATGAAAAGCAATTGAGGGTATATAATATATTCCCAGCTGAGAGAACTAATTAATAGCAAAGATATATACTTCAGAATCTTAGATAGTTGTGCGAAATAACATGCCACCTTCTAAAAGTCAAATTTGACTTTGCATAATTTTTTTTCTTCTTTAAACTTTCTCCTAATTAAATTCAAATGGAATTTGCGTTAATGGTGTGCGAATCTAGACATGTTACTGAGATGTCTGTTACTTTTTGACATCTTTGTTTTTCATTGCTCCCCCTTAGATTGAGGGTCAATAGGTTCTTGTCAAGCATGTGAATTAATTTGCTTGTTCCACGGGGCTCGGTTTTACATGGATTATTGACATAGTCGTGGCGTGTACTCCATGCATGCAATGGGTTGGCTCTATTTGCAATGTTTACACAAATCTATATACTTAGGACCTATATTCCATGAAGGTATAGGCCCTCTTCAGTCAATGAACATATGTATTTAATATAAAAACTATTGTTTATATCTTCGTTCACATATTATTCTGAGTTAGAATGTGATTCTAGCCTAATTGTGTGGATTTTGATTGATTGTGTTATGCGTGTGTATATTGAATCCCATGTTGGGTATTTAGTTGAATATTGAATTCATAAATAATTACAAGAAGTCCAATTACAACTTAATTAGTCATTTTGAAATGAAAGCACATATATGACTGATACTTTTCTTAAGACCTAACAATATAGAATTGTGGAGACCATTTTTCTCAACCTTTTTAAAAAAATATATATATTTCAATATTTTTTAGCATTAAAGGTAAAATGATAATTTTATATATGTGAAAATCTCATATACAAATTTTATAAATGAGCTTTTCCTTAAACTTAACATCATAAGTGGTTACTGTGAAATTAAGGATGAATTGTTCTTTTTCATGTGCAAAATCATGCCCAGATCATGATGATTTTACCAAAGCTTAAACCTTATTGATCAAAGGTCTCACAATAGACATGCACGTATAAGATTATCTTAGATCAGTTTGGTTGATCCTTAAAATGATTAATTTGAAAATTTAACTGAACGAATAAATAATATTGGCTTTAATTTTAATTATGGACATGTAAATACTAAATTATTCCATGTGGATAATACCAATTTTTTCGATTTTCAATTTATGAATTATTAATTGGTAGATTAAGAGAGTCACTATCAGGAGGGAGGAAAGTGAGAAAGGCTGAAATTTATAATTTTTTTAATGATAAAGTTTAGTTACAAAATTAGTTGTAGCTTATTGTTACAACCTTACTCAATATCATTAACATTACTACATATTTTGAAAATTTAATTGTTGGATTATATGTGATGTATGCTCTTAATACCAAGGATGTCAATACCG
Organism: Quercus robur; assembly: GCF_932294415.1. Classification (NCBI taxonomy): domain Eukaryota; kingdom Viridiplantae; phylum Streptophyta; class Magnoliopsida; order Fagales; family Fagaceae; genus Quercus; species Quercus robur. The sequence goes on along the minus strand of NC_065538.1, from coordinate 59,598,565 downwards.
TACTGGAGGCCGTACCGGTTTGGCTACCGGTACGATATATTTCGGATACCAGTCAATACCGGTGTACTGTTTCGGGTTTACTGCTATTTTTTATATTTATAAATATATATATATATATATATATATATATATATATATGTGTGTGTGTGTGTGTGTGTGTGTGTGTGTGTGTGTATATATTATAATAAATATAAAAGTTTACCATAAAACATTTCCTCAATTCAGAACTAATTATTCATGATTTTAGACTTTAGTATCAATTAAAAGAGGAAAAAAATAAAATAGAAAGCTTAAAAGTTACCATTGCATACTAAGAAAACAAATAATACTAATAAGTTAATACAAATAAGTTACCATTATGTCCTAACAAAAATTCAAAAATTACATGTCGAAATTGGCAGATACGGCCGGTACGGTATGAAATTGATAACCTTGCTTAATACATGTCAAATTTTGTGTCAATCAGATATTATTTACTATATGATCTATAAGCTTATATTTTATGTATAATTTTAAATAATTTTTAAAAAAATTTTAGCCATTTATTAATGACATAGCTATTAATATTTAATTTTTTAGAAATTTTGCAAGCATCCATAAAGAATTTAAGAAGAAAATGTAATATAATGGTAGATTTGTAGCTAAACTATGTCATTTTTAATAAAAAAAACTATAAATAAATAAATATATATATATATATATATATATTTCAAAGTCGTTCCATTGGGCCTAGGGTTACGCAACAAGACTGGCCCCATTTGGGAGGGCTGAAAAGATTCAGCCCTATAGAAGATTTTTGGGCATTTTTGTTGGTATGTGAGGTGAGATTTTAGAAAAGCAGGCTTTTAAGCTAAAGCTGGGGCCCTTTTTGGGCTTTTTGGAGAAGCTCAGATGCGGAGGCTTATCTTGGAAACTCGAAAATCAGCTCACGGGGAAAGTTGAATGAACTATTTGAAGTGAACTAGCCATGTTTTACAAAATGACTTTTTAAACGACAGTTTCAGCCCATTTGTGAAGTCCGTCGACCCAAGAGAGAGAGAAAGGCGAAGCCAATTGGTAAAGTCATTATTTTGTTTTTTAGAGTTTAATGTTTTTTTGATAAACTTTAAAGTTTAATGTTTTAGTTAGCTATTAAAAAAGAAAAATTTTAGTGGGTTCTAGTTAGCTTAATTGATAAAGTTTTTTATGGTTAAATAAGAGATTTGAGATTCGATTTTTGCCTATACAAAAAGTCAATTGGTGCCTTGATATGATAATAAAGAGCTACCGTTAAGAGCGGATTTCATAGATTTAAACTCTCTTAAAAAAATTACTTAAGAGTTGTCAATTTTTTTATTATCAATAATCATGTGTTTAAATTTTAAATTTTTGTAATCTAAAATTATTGCATAAAAAATAATTCTATGAATCAAATAATAAATACATTTGATTGGTATAAAACTTGATATGTATGTTAAAAATATAATGAATATGCAATTCAATAATTAAAATTTTAAAATATGCATCTATACTAAATTTGTTAGTGGGAGTTGTAACCGTGTGTAATTTGTAAGCGAACTTATTTCTAAAAAAAACAAAAAAGTTTGTTTGTTCTTAAAAGATAAAAGAAATTATTACACCATTAATTTTGGCTGCTTCGAAAAACTAATTGGATATTTGATTGATAAATCAGTCTGGAACCTTGGATTTTTTCTAAAAAACCAAAAAAAAAAAAAAAAAAAAGTGCTAGACTGATTTATAATTTATCAGTCTTGAAGTATAATTAGTTTTTCGATAAAAAGTGCCAGACTGATAAATCAGTCTGGAACCTTGGAGTAATAAGTTTCTTTCTCAAATCTCAGGGGATAATTTAGCAGTTAATAAAGTGCCATTTTCAGTATAAATATCAAACGGTACGACGCCGCATGAGAAGGTGAGCTGCTTGCTAGCAAATCTCTCTCTCTCTCTCTCTCTCTCTGTGTAAATTTGTCTTAAAATTTTGGTGGGATAGTTACATGCATGCGAAATGTTTGATAAAATTCCTGAGTGTTCTGTTCTATCTCTAATAAAAACCCGTTGCTCTCTCTCTCTCCTTCGCTCTCTCTATTTTCGTTACATGCACACAAACTGTTTGATAAAATTCCTGATTGTTTTTTTTTTTTTTATTCTGTGCCGTGTCCATTTCGCAGGTCTAGTAAGTGGACTTACTGAATGTTCATGGTCTGACTGACTGCCGGAGCAGTTTGCCATCTTGGCCAGGGTATACATTTCTAGGTGCACACAAAATGCCCACCAGTGCGTGTGAGTGTGTGTATTTATCTTTGTTGAAGTAAGATTGTTCTGTTCCATTTCAGTGGGTGTCACTGATGGGGAGCCAAGTCAGTAGAAGATTCATTTCCCTAGCCCATTGTAGTTGTGGTTCTCGTACTTCTCACCACCAGTTGCATTGCTCATTGTAATATCCTGCAATTTAAAACAAAAACAGCCTTCAACATGAGGACACTCTGTAAACATTTATTTGCTATTAGAATTAGAAGCCCTTCTTCCTTATTCTATAATTTTAAGATAAATGGACCAGTTGAACCAACATGCCAAGTTCCCGTTTCTGTTGCCTCTCAATGGCTGCTTAGTCCCAATATGTCATTACTACAAACATCTTTTTTTGATTTAGTCAAATTTTCATACCCTTCGAGTCTGCCTGTTGCTTTTAAGGTTGGTGTGCGGCCCTTTTGTTCAGAAATTGCTCCATTGGGTCCAACATTTGATTGTACTGTGAAAGATGTTGGGGATAATAAATGTTTAGAAAGTGATGGTGAGAAGTTGTACAATGCTGTTGTCAAGCACTCTAATGCACATCATAATATGGAGAAGACTCTTGACCAAGTTGGTGTGAAATTGACTACTGATTTAGTAGTACAGGTCCTTCATAGGCTCCGGTTTGAGGAGAAAATAGCATTTAGGTTTTTTACGTGGGCAGGGCATCAAGAGAACTATGCCCATGAGCCTCGAGCGTATAATGATATGATTGACATACTTTCTAGTACAAAATACAAGGTCAAGCAGTTTCGAATTGTTTGTGATTTATTGGATTACATGAAGAGGCATGATAAGAATGCTGTACCTGTGGAAGTTCTGTTGAAAATTTTGAGACAGTACACTGAAAAGCATCTAACCTATTTGCAGAAATTTGCCAAAAAGAAGAGGATAAGGGTGAAAACGCAGCCAGAGATCAATGCCTTTAACTTGCTGTTGGATGCTTTGTGCAAGTGTAGTCTGGTTAAGGATGCTGAAGCCATGTTTAAGAAGGTGAAAAACAAGGTTACACCTGATGCAAATACTTACAATATATTGTTTTTTGGATGGTGTAGAGTAAGAAACCCAAGTAGAGGAATGAGGGTACTGGAAGAAATGATTGATTTGGGTCATACGCCTGATAATTTTACTTACAATACGGCCATTGATACCTTTTGCAAGGCAGGGATGATAACGGAAGCAGCTGAACTCTTTGAGTTCATGAGAACGAAAGGTTCTACCATGTCTTCTCCCACTGCTAAAACTTATGCAATCATGATTGTGGCTTTTGTCCAGAATGATAGAATGGATGAATGCTTTAAACTTCTGGGGCATATGATACACAGTGGTTGCCTTCCTGATGTTTCAACATACAAAGAGCTGATTGAAGGGATGTGTTTGGTTGGAAAGATTGAGGAAGCTTACAAGTTCATAGAAGAGATGGGTAATAAAGGTTACCCTCCTGATATTGTTACTTATAATTGTTTTCTCAAGGTCCTTTGTGACAATCAAAAGAGTAGTGAAGCACTTAGGCTTTATGGCAGAATGCTTGAGGTGGGTTGTGTGCCTAGCGTGCAGACCTATAATATGCTGATTTTAATGTTCTTTAAGATGGCAGATCCTGATGGGGCATTCGAGTCTTGGCACGAGATGGATAAGAGAGGCTGTGCACAGGACACAGATACTTATTGCTTGATGATTGATGGGCTTTTTGGTTGCAATAAGATTGAAGATGCATGTTTTCTTTTGGAAGATATGGTAAACAAGGGAATGAAATTGCCGTATCGGAAGTTTGATTCATTTTTGATGCAGCTTTCGGTGATTGGTGATCTCCGTGCCATCCACAGGCTTTCAGAACATATGAAAAAGTTCTACAATCCTGCTATGGCAAGACGAATTGCACTGAATGAGAAGCGAAAGAGCATCAGTTTGAGAGGGAAGTAATACTAGGTAACAAACTGAATTTCAGTTTTCTAATTTAAAAGCTTTAGAGAACCTCAATGCAGATATGTCCGCAAATGCAATTGTAACAACTTTAGCCTTTTTGTCCCTGTTAGATGTAATTTGGGAATTTTGTAAATTGAAATAGCAACTCTCTTTTGAGCTTCATTTGGAAGTTTCGTAACCTTGATAAATTTAATGGTGAATTGCATTTTCCCACCACGAATTATGAGGTTAATTGTAGTCTCTCTGTAAGCCTTAAATTTGAGTAAATCAAACTTCCAAATTTGGGGTCAGTTGCTATATCTCATTAACATTAAAGTTTCTCCGATTTGTGTTGTATTTTACCTTAAAATTCACATGCTTAACCATGATCAAGAGTTTATTGTTCTTTATCTTTCTTCCCTGATATCCCATGATGAGCATGTAGAAAGTGAGGTCAAATATGAAGGAATTGAAGAGATTTTAATAGTAGTGGGATATTGTAACTAATTACATGGTTTAGGGGGTTGATTTCTCAAATTTAAAGTTCTAGGAGACATTGCAAGTGACCCTATAGTTTAGGGTGGGAAATTGCAATTTACCATAGAGTTAACCTGGAATATAATAAAATTCAATTCAACCTGTCTTTAGTTTTGTAGTTGTCTTTTCTTTTCCTACATTATTTGAGTATCTGAAAGGGGATTTTCTATACACATTGGAAAAAAAGAATTTCTAGGCTTTCTAGAATGGTTATATCTCTTACCAACTTATGTGAGGTTATGCACTACTTTGAAAGCTTAGAAAAGAAATTGTACTACTTGTTTAATTTTTTATTTGTCATTATTAAAAATGGACTCTGGGATGCTACAAACTTAGTCCAGATCAGTTTCTGCTTGATATTTAGTGCCATAGCTTCTTATTTATATCAAGACTCTAATGGCATGGTACATTATCTGAAATCACTCTAGGAATCACCAACTGTCAAAAGATTCTGAAATTCTCCTGAATTAAGGACCTGGACTTTGTTTGTTGTTTTTCAAATTTTAGTGGTTGTTTTCTGGGAGATAGGCAGATTTTACAGCTACATTGACAACAGTGCACAATCGTTATCATATAACTCTTTGTTTGACAGTATTCCTTTTCTCCTCTCTTGATCCTTCTTTTTAAATATGCTTCAGGAGATAAGACACTGGTAGCCATTGGGGTACAACTGTCTCTGTGGATAAATGTCATGGCTTAGCACTGATTGTCCATGTCACCACAGATCCAACCCCCATCTCTTGATAGTCCCACGTGGGATAAGGAACCATCAGGCTGGAGGCATTAAGGGGTTGCTTGGAGAATTTTAGTCATCTGCTGGATTTTGGAAAGCAGATATAATTCATTCTGATGATTGCTAGATGATTGATATCATCCACGCATCTTTGCTCAAGGAGTTAAATTTTAGAAGTTTTTCAGCTTAAAATCCATCAAAACTACATCCCCATGTTGGAGTTTGAGAAAGGACAACTATAGGCTCTTACTGGGAAACTAAATTAGTTGAAAGACTGTTCTCGAAAGATATCAGTTGATGGGCTCAATGCAGCATGTTGAAATTGATTTCAGTGGTAAGTGTATTTGCCAAGTAGATTCTCTTAAATCTTTTCAAGTTAAAGAATGAAATCATTTGAAGCATATTTTCTTATTTGGAGAACAATTATACAGATGTTAGCATGGATGTGCAGGGAAAATTCTGCTGATGTAGGAGCAGTTTTTATTTGAAAAACCTGATTTGCTTACATGCTTTTATTTAAGTGAATATTTAAACTGACATTTATACATGTATGATATAAACTTCTGATACTTGCACAGGCTCCTCGTGTTGAATTTTGATGTATGCATTTTGTAGTCTTTTTGTTGTCCGTGGCAAATAAAAAGATTTAGAAACTACCTTTTATCAATTTTTACAGTGTTGTAATTTGATGGGCTTTTTTCTTTAGTGAATATAGTCAAATGGCAGAATGAACTTTAAAAATCTTGTTTTTTTTTTCATGTTTCCTAGGGCTTTTGAAGGAAATGTATCAGGTGCTCTAAAGCATTTAATGTTGACAGAACTCACCACCCTAACAGGTTGTCAAATTTTGGCTATAAATGTATTTGTACTAGGCTTGGATCTTGAAAAGAAAAAATAAAAAAATAAAGAAGGCAATCTTGCTAGCTTTAACAGTGACAAATGGCTTTGGAGTAGCTTTTCCAATGATTCTGAAAATTCTGAGTAACTATGCTGTATGCAATTTTTTTTATTCCTTTTTTTTTTTTGCCTTTTTGTTTCCCTTTTATTTTTGAGAATCAGGTGTCTTTGGCTTTTAAGTTGTAACATTCTCCATAACTGATCATTGTGTATGTATCATAATCTCCTGGAATCTCTCACCATGTCCTCTCAACATCAGTTTTGTGTCCAAATATGTCTTTCGTGAACTAGATTGCACATCAAGTACAACCTTTTCTTTTGAGAGATTAATCAGGAACCAAAGCTGAGATCCTGGTTGAAGATAGCTAGCCTGGCAATGTTGATATGGTGGAGTTTTGAATTTTCTGTAAGTGGGTTGTGGGTATTAGCCTAGTATTGTTAATTAATATATGTTTTATTTTAGGTTATAGTGGTGTTATTTATACAGAATCGATATAGAATGATTTGGCAGCATGTTAAATGCAGGGTATAGGATCTTCTGTTACACGTGACTGGATATTAAAAACTTATAATTATTGTGTAAAGAAATTTTTTTAAGGATAGTATTTTCCTTTAATCTGTCTTCTCTCTTTGGTTTCTTTTTTGGAACGCTAAGCTCGACTGGTTGAGCATTCAAGTAGATGAGTGGAGACTGAAAGTTAGCGACCTTGTTTACATTGTGAGATGCAGCTTTCTTTTGCTGTGGTCGAATGTTTTTTTTTTGAGATGGGCTGGTGTCTGAAGTGGAGAAAGACCTATGTTATGAATTAACATAGGAAAATTATATGATATCCTGGAAGTAATGCTTTTTCTTTTTTTCCTCTTTTTTCTTTTTTACATGAATGAATGGTCCAACCATGAATTCAAGTATTCAACCAATAGGATCCAACAGTATGTGAGAGGAGGGAGCATTGTTTTTAGAGTACTAAAACTAAATACTTACTCTTTTGATTTGTATTGTATAAATCATGGACATTGATTTCCTTTTTCTTTTTTTAATTTTTTTTATTGGCATATGGAAATTGCTTTCTTTGGTTTTGTATCGTATTGTATTTAAGGAGTCATGAACATTGATGATTTACTATCGTTTGTTTTGTGCTGTATTGTATTGACTAACTATTCATGTAGTTTTGGACATATTTGTTGTTTCATGAATGTAAATTCTGGTTAGATTCCTAAAATGGTGTATGCTGACCTGATTTTTTCAAGCGCATATGTTATGTTGAATGAATGTTTTGCATGAGGGTTAGTTTGAATTTGTGATGTTTTGTACAAGTGATGTTAATTTTACAGGTGAATTTGTGATGTGAATTTTATAAGCTAGCTTTACATGGAATTACTAATATGTTTTGCATCAGGGTCAGTATTAGAAAGTTTTTTCATAGTTGGCGGCTACTGGGCTTTGTATAGGGGTTAGTTTTATATCTGCCTAAAATAGTAATGAAACATTGAAAACATTGTTTTTATTAATAAATAAATAAATAAATATATATATGTATATATATATATATATAATATTAATGTACACAACTCCTGTAAACCAGCCATTTTTGCTTTAACAATACATTGTTTAAAATTCTTTGACAAAATAACACTGTTTAAAACTTAACCGTGCGGATCTGGCTAAAGCTCATATGGCCATTTTAAAAACTGGGCCACCTGAGTTTGAGTGTTGTCTCTTCAAGGGACAAGTTTTACTTAAAACATGGAACTCGTCTTTTTAAGAGACAAGATCCATTTTTTGATAAAATCCACCTTTGGTCGAGATGAGTCCAAATCAAAGTCCAGTTATGTAACTAAAGCTGCATAGGAGAAGCCTGCCCATTCGACATAGACATTAGTCTGTTCAAATATCTCGGTGAGAAAAAGAAGCAACAAGTGGTAAGAGAACAAAAATATTTCACAACAAATACAAGATAACAAGAAGCTTTTGCTTAGTGATTGTTTGTTTCAGCTTTCCCAACCCAAAAAGCCTGTTTTGAAGAAAGCAAATACAAAAAGCCCATTTGGTTAGGTCTAAAACGCAACTTTTTGGAAAAAGTTGCGTTTTGGGTTTGTGAAGAGAACGTGCAATGCCATAAAGTAGCTCAGAGGTACATTTTGGAAAAAACCCGTGCGCATTGATTTATATCCGTTGGACTCACAGTGCAATTACCAAATTACCCTTCAATAAATCAGAATATGTCCTCAGTTCTCATGTCAGATTCCTCATTCCTCTCCTTTCATCTCATCTCATCTCTCTGCTCTGCCCTTAGCCCTGAAGCTCACTCTTATGCCATCCTCTTCTACTTCTTTCTTCGTTTTCTTCAACGCGCATTCCTTTGTATATTTTTTTCAAAATTTTATTTATGTCTAATTTGATCTGAGAAATACATTTTGAAGGTAGAGTTTTGATCAACAAAACACCAAGCAACACTGATCTGTTACCAAAAACCACCAGGTACCACCAGAGTTTTGACATGGTATTGAGTCAACTTCGTTTGATGAGAATCAAACTGTGTGGTTGTGTGTGACCTTTAAGTTTATGTGTTTTGATGGGATAGAGGGAAAGAAACTTGCAGACGAAATGGCAAAAGAAAAGGGAGAAAGGAAGAAAGAAAATAGAAAAAGAAAGAGGAAGAAAGAGCTTAGCTCTGTGTGGCTGGAGTGTGAAGTGGTAGGGAAAAAGACGAAAGAAGGAAATAAAGAAAAAAAAAGTAAGGGCACGTGTGTGGAGGAGAAAAAAAGAAGGAAAAAGAAGAAGGAAATATGGATAAAAATAAAATAAAATAAGGGAAATATAAAATAAAGAATAAGAAATTAAAATTAAGAAATACTGTCATAATATTTTCATAATATTTTCACAATATTTTCATAATACTTTCACAATAAATCTTAAGTGGTAGGTTATTATTAGTTAATATTGGTGAGAAAAAAATAATTGTAATAGTACGTTCAAATTAAAATCAGTATAAATTATCACAATATTTTCACAATACTTTCACAATAAATCTTAAGTGGTAGATTATTATTAGCTAATATTGGTGAGAAAAAAATAATTTCATAATATTGATTTAAGTATGAAATAAACTCCTTTATATATATTGTCATTTTTGGTAATTTACCACTCAAACCACCACTTTTATAAGTGCTAGCTAAACATTCAATTTTTTCAAAAAACATTTTTTAACAGTTTTTACCAAACACTCAGCTTTTACAAAAGCCCAATATCATAAAACACTTTTTGAAAACCCCACTTTTTCAAAAAACTCAGTTTCAAAAAATTGAACTAAACTCACCCTTAGACATGACACACGCTTTTGCATTTTTCAACATACTTTGGAAAATTATTGAATAGTTCGGAAATAATACTACCTCCTCTCACGAGAGGTGGGCTCTACACGTGGGTCTTACTATGGGGCCCACCTCTCATTTGAGAGGAGCATGTAAGTATTACCCATGCTTTTATAATATGACATTTGTTAACAAGTGCCCTAAGGGCATAGTTTATAGGGTTGTTGGTATGGTTTCTATGTGCATGGAAACTTGAAATACTAATGAAAAATGTTGCTTTTTTACTCTGCTAAGTAATTGCTAATAATCTTTTGACATGGCCAGATTGAACTAAGCAAAATGACTAAGCTGTTACCAATTTTTTTTAATGAGACAAAAATGTACATTAACCAAACCCAAACGTTTAAAAAAAGTCATTACAAAAACTAAAATTTGAGCTGACACGAAATGATATATAACTTGTCAGATCTCCAACTTTACTATGCCAAGTGATTGCTGATAATCTTTTGACATGGCTGGATTGAACTAAGCAAAATGACTAAGCTGTACTTAATTTTTTTAAATGAGAAAAAATATACATTAACCGAACCCTAAGTAAAAAGTTTAAAAAAAAAAAAAAAAAGTCATTACAAAAACTGAAGTTTGAGGTGACATAAAATGATATATAACTTGTCAGGTTTTCAAAAAGTTTCCTAAAATGGTTTACTAATGGGCTTATATTAGTAAAGCCCTTATAATACTGTAGTAAAAACCATCACATCAACATATATATATATATATATATATATAATTTGAACTTAGAAGCCATGATTTTAATAAGTGGCTACTCTCACGATTTTTTTTAGAAAAGCTACTCTCACAAATTAGTAAATTAATTTTATATCATTTGTTAGGATATATTTCTTCAAATTAAGGGATAATATTTGAAAACTGCTTAATTTAAGTAAAACTTTATCATTTAAATTTCTACAAATTTAAATTCTATTCAAACTAAAATTTTATTATAAAAAAATTCTAAACTTAAATCCCATACAACAACCTACATTTTCTTTCTAAAAGAAAAAACCAACGTTTTGACTTCTACTCTAACTAGAAGTTTATTATCAATATTTTAAGAACAACTGATGACAAGGGGGTCGTCATGGGATTGCTTGATTCCATTTGCATCACGTTCAGAGAAAGTTATGTTGTCATTCTTTGTGCAATGGTACTTTGCTAAAGGATGCTTAACATGAACACCGTTGATCTGCCTCTGATGAGTCCTCCTTAGGGACTTGTATGATCCTCCTAATACTAGTCTACTTGTTATCATCCTTATTTCCCCTACAGCCTGCTTCAGATGAGCTTGTCCATCGTCTTCATTGTCGTCATGGGGTTTATCTTCTGTTCTTGATCGAGACTGATGATCTCTCTTGATGAACTTTTGGAGCTTACCCCGTTGAATTAGTTCCTCAATCTATTCCTTCAAATCACGACATTCATCAGTGTAGTGGTCGTGATCCTTGTGGAAACGACAGTATTTCTTCGGGTCATGCTTCCTGGAAGACGTGCTTAACGACTTTGGCCATTTTAGGCCAGGGTTATCCTTAATCTACATCAGGATTTTGTCCGCAAGCATCACCAATGGGGTGAAGTTCAACCTTTTCTTCGAGACTTTTGGGCTGCTCTTGCTAGCCTTGCTTTTCAAGGAATGGTCTTTGTGGTCCTTTTTCTTACCTTGGGGGTCACTGGGTTCTTCCTTCTTCCGTTTTCTCGTTAACCCCTTTACAGCGAGAGCATCCTCCCGTTCATGTACTTTTGAGCTTTGAATAGAAGATCTGTCATGGAGGTTAGTAGCGTCTTTCCTAGTGAAAAGACGAGATCAGGATTGTTGAGTCTAGCCTAAAAGGTCATCATTATGACTTGGTCATCTGCGTCATTAATCTCGAGCACAGCTTTGTCGAAGTGCTTCACATACTCCCTCAAGCTTTCCCCTTCCTGTTGTCGCACTGTCAGCAAGTAAGAGGTTGGCCTTTTGTGGCGCTGCCCCCCAATGAAGTGGCGGACAAACGAGTCACTGAGCTGTTGAAGTTTGCAATTGAAGATGCTAGCAATTTACTAAACCACACCTTGGTAGCTTCCCTGAGAGTGGTGGGAAAAGACCTGTATAGGACTTCATCTGGAGTTTGCTGGAGATTTAGAATTGTCTTGAAATCCCCTATGTGGTTAAAAGGGTCTTTCGTGCCATTATAAAACTCCAGCTGAGGTAGGCAAAACTTTGGAGGCAAGGGGCACTCCAAAGCACTAGCAGTGAAGGGTAAATCTGTTCGTTTGAGCATGCCATCGAGATTTGTTGCCGTCTTCCCCTTCATGGCGTTTTTCACCTCGTCCAACTCCCTTCGCAGGCTTTTCATCATGTGATCATTACCATGCGAAGATTGCCCGGTATACTTGGAAGCATCTTTTCCCTTGCTGTTGTCAGGGCTGCTAGATTCTTCATCGCGTCTGCTGCGGCTGTGTCGATGAAGTGAAGTGTTGCTGCCCTTTGGATGGGTTCGACGCTTCAATTCTTCGTTCTGCTTCATTAATTCTTGCACGTTGGCTGTTAGAGCCTGGATCTGTTGAGCCATCATTAATTTTATATTATTTCTTATGATATATTTCCTCAAATTAAGGGATAATATTTAACAATTTTTTAATTTAGATAAAATTTTATCATTTAAACTTCAACAAATTTACAAACTAAAAGTCTATTATCAAAAATTTCTAAACTTAAATATTTCGACAAATTTAAATTCTATTCAAACTAAAAGTCTATATAAAAAAAAAAAAATCTATACTTAAATATTTCAAAAAATTTAAATTCTATTCAAACTAAAAGTATATTATAAAAAATAATTAAAACTTAAATCTCAAACAATAACCTACATCTTCTTTCTAAAAAAAAAACATTTTGACTTCTACTCCAACTAAAAGTCTATTACCAACATTTTAAGAACAATTAATTTTGTATTATTTGTTATGATATATTTCTTAAAATTACGGGATATCATCTAACAAATGTTTAATTTAAACTAGCCTCATCACACGTGCTTCGCACATGAGATGAGGTCTTTTATTTTTTATTTTTTGGGTTTACACGTTTTAATTATGACAGTTTTATTTTATTTTTTATTTTAAGAAGAAGTTGTATCAGTACTTGACTACTAATGTGAGAGAGAAATGTGAAGGTGAGAAAAAAACAATTTAGTGATAATAAAAAATGGTAAGTTTGTAGAAAAAAAAACAGTTTTATTTATTTATTTTTTTTTATCAAAAAGAAGTTGTATTAGTACTTGATGACTAACGTGAGAGAGAAATGTGGAGGTGAGAGAAAAACTGTTTATTATTATTTATAATTTAGCTAAAAATTAGGAGTTTTTAAATTACTAATTTACATGTCTAACCCTATGATTTAAACTTTAGAAACAGATGAATTTGAGGGTATTTTGGGTATCAAAATTGAGGATCCCAAATAGGAGAAGTCCCTTAAATAGTAGTATAGATAAAACAAAAAGTCTATAATCAAAATTTTCGAAACTTAAATCCCACATGACTCATGTTTTTGTTTTTGTTTTTGTTTTTTCCTCAAGTTGCATCCAATATTAAATTAATTTTTTATTAGGATATTAAGCTACAAGACTCTTGACTAAGGAATTAAATTTAACAATAATTTAATTTAGAAAAAAAAATTTCATCTAAGTTTTAGAAATTTAAATTCTACTCTAACTAATAGTCTATTATCAAAATTTTCATATATATATATATATATATATATATTAAGCCAGAGCTTTTCGATATAATCTCTCTTAACCATTAAGTCATCCCTATAATTAAATCCCACACGATTGACGATACACCCCATATTGTTGTATTTTTTTTCCCCCGAGATGCAACTTACGCTTATATTTGAATTTAATAAATTCATCTAATTTATTGTTCTTTACTTCTGAATTTGCGTGTAAAGTATTATGCCAAAGAAAGTTTATTATAAAGAAGCAAAACAATAGACACCTATTTAAGTTAAAGTCCAAACTCTAAACAATCAGAACTTAAAGCAATTTTTTTATTAAAATTATTTACTTATTTTATAATTAATTATTACTTGTAGGGACACGATTTTTTTAACGGCCCAATAATGACGTTGGGCTCATACATGGAAGATCCCTCACAATATGATTTATAGAGAGTGGGCTTGAAAGGCTTGCCTTTGATCACGGGGCGATGGTCCGGTCCTGTTTTTAGAGGAATTCATGTGGAAAATAAGAGTTGGACTTGAACATTTAAGCCCTATAGCATTACATCATGAGGGGTTGAACTCCTCGGACTTAGTCCGAGGATCATTAAGGTCTTCCTCCGGTTATCCGGCGGTGATTTTTTGTGGTATGCATACGTCTTTAAGTGGTTTTCACCCATGGAGTCTCTCTCCTTGAGGTAGGATGGAGTCCCTGGTTTTTTGTCCCTTCTCCCCTTATCTAGATTACTTACTTTCTCTTTTATACTAGCCTACATTTGCTGTCATTCGTCCACGTGTAGGGTCAACTTTTACAAGACTGGTACTTGTCCCGTCAATCTAATCCCAGAATTGTTGGGGATGGTTGATAAAGCCGAAGAATCTGGCTCTGCTGGATGCAGAGTCTTATCTGGGAAGGATAATGAGGGCAGCTTTCCCGAGATATTTTAGATCTCCTTTCCAGTCTGGTCCTATACCGTTTTTGCCCCTCTTCTTTGGTGGAATTTTGGGTCTGCCGAGGACTGAACTGTCCTCGGCAACATCTCCGGGCCATTTGGGCTTTATGTTATTGAGCTTGGGCCGTAGCTTTCTTTGGCTTGGGCCTTTGGACTTCCAACGAGCAAATGGACCTGACCCATAAATTATGGGGCCCCACAATAGCCCCTCAAAACCCTGCTGTCCGACCTCCTGGTTGGAGAGGGGGGTTTTGGTAATACCGAGCCTTTATTATGGCTCATTTAATTCAGCCCTTGACTGACGCTGGCGACTCTTCATCTGCCCAGGGAATGTACCGGTCTACGAGATATTCCCCTTAATTTGCGCACGATGCGTTTATGCCGTTTGGTTATCCGAAGCGCGTCTTTAATGTCTTCCCTTTACGAGACCTCCCAGATTCAACGGTTTTTGATGGCGTGGGGGGATGAAACGGGCGTATTCATGTTTGCAGATTTCCTTGGAGATCTGAACACATTAAGTACTCTCCTCTTCGTCCCCTCTATAAAGAGAAGAAACAAAAGTTGTTTCCCACACAAATGAATCCCTTTAACCCCACCAAAATTTGAAATCCTTAGATTCTTTCCGGAGTTTACCTTTACTCTCCGGCTATACCTCAGCCTGAAATACACTTACCGTAGTAATAAGCAATGAAAAAACCATTCCCCTCCCAGAAACACTATGTTCTAGCGAAGCTCGAAATGGCTCGGTCAGGGCAAGGATGGCGGAGACTCAAGATTTGTCTCGCCTTCCTTTCAGCCAAAATCCGAAGCAGGGACTCGTCACGTCACACTTTCGGCGTGACTGAGCCGAGGAAGCACATCATCAATACCACCCGCTCTCTCATGAGCATATCTAATATGGCTCCAGTGTGTTAGGAGTCAGGACTGGGGCAGGGACTAAATGCCCCTGCTTCTTCCTCTCTTCGTTCACTGGCGCCTCCTTCTGCCTCTCTTTCTTCCTTCTCATCTTTTCCCTCTTCTTCTCCTCCTTCTCTTACTTATGTCCTCCATCTTCCTCATTCATCTCCTCCATCTTTCACATTCATCTCCTCCATCCTCTTCTTCCTTCTCCTTCATCTTCTTCTTCCTTCTCTTTCAACTTTTTCTAAAGAAGGTTCTTCTCTCAATATGAGCAATACTGAGGCAGAGATTGGAGAGACTTTGAAGACGAGTCTGAAAGACACCTGACTGTTTACTTATCTGTATTGCGGAGGTTATTGTTGCTTCGACAGTTCACTTTTTGTATAGGTTTGTTTAAGCCTCTCTTTGTACGTTGTAATAATTTTTCATATTAATAAAAATTGTTGTTATTTTACTTCGTATGTTTTGTTTCTATACTTTTACAAATTTGCAAGCACTGCTCGGCATAATAATATAGCATTTGAATCAATAACAACTAAGGCCAAAATACTTGCTAATAAAAAGATGTCACCATAACTTTAATAAAATCATTTGACATGGCAATGCGTACCTGTGAATAACGATACTTACCCGAAACAATGCCGAGATTAGAACTGGATGCTCTATGCGGTGTAGGAAGTAATCATCCGAAGACATTTCACCCGCAAAAATGATCGGCCCCCTTAGGCTACCGAATAGTGGGGCGTTTTGCCATATTCTTATCACTCTTACTAGCCATAACCCTTCACAGTATTTGAGCTGAGGACCTTCCTCATCCGAGTAGTTGGTTTCCCAATAGGTTTGAGTCCGAGGACTTCGCAACGCCTTGGCTTTGTCCAAAACTTATAGTTTTTCTTTTGAGTACTTGGTTTCCCCATAGGCTTGAGTCCGAGGATTTCGCAACGCCTTGGCTTCTGTCCAAAACTTATAGTTTTTCTTTTGAGTACTCAGTTTCCCCATAGGCTTGAGTCCGAGGACCATGCAAGGCCTTGGTTCTGTCCGAAACTTTTTGAGTTCTTGGTTTCCCCATAGGCTTGAATCCGAGGACCATGCAAAGCCTTGATTCTGTCCAAAACTTATAGTTTTTCTTTTGAGTACTTCCCCGAGGTGCCGAGCAGGAGGTTGTCCTCGGCAACGGCTATTCCTCGACGTGGGCCATAGTCCCTGGGCCCCCATGCAGAACGGGCCTGGGCCGCGAATTCACTAGGCCCACAAGTTAAGAGATATTTCTGTAGTCTTTGGTTACG
Organism: Quercus robur; assembly: GCF_932294415.1. Taxonomy (NCBI): domain Eukaryota; kingdom Viridiplantae; phylum Streptophyta; class Magnoliopsida; order Fagales; family Fagaceae; genus Quercus; species Quercus robur. The sequence continues at coordinate 59,581,996 of NC_065538.1, read as the reverse complement.
CGGTACTTTTTGGTGTCCCAGTGTTCGAGGTGCACCCTCCCGAGACTCCTTTAATCCCAGGGTTGCAGGTGGCGTTGGAGATTGAGCCGGAGCCGGAGCCCTTTTGTCTGTAGCGTTCCTTGGGACGCTGCGTGATTTAAATGCCGCCACTTTATCTTTTTAAATAAATAGGAGAGAGAGTTGCTTTATCTACGCACAAATCCTTCAGTTCTCTCCCATATCGTAGCTCCCATATCCGGTGCTATCCCCCTTTAGCATAACATGTTTGAGGCGAGGGTTGGGGAGAAGGAACTCTCTCCGCCACAGAGGCGCCGTGTCCTCCTGAGACTCAGAATAGTGAGGTACGGGCAAAGGAAGCATAAATTCAAGAGAATATTCCGCTTCAACAGAGGGGAAAGGGTGTTTCTCCCTCTTTTAGTCAAAATCCGAACCAGGTTCTGTTCATGCCAGAATTTTGGTGTGTCAGAAGAAAGATTCTCCGCCATCATCGCCTCTGCCCTGTCGCAAGCAAATTTTTGGTGAAAGCTCCTCAACTTCCGGCTCCCTGCACCTTTCCTTCAGCGGTGTGAGGCTCAAGTTGGGTTTCTTTCGCTGCTTGAGTTATGGGCGTGTAAAAGTATTAAGGAAGAATAAGGTCTTGGAGCAGTAGCCAACCTCTCCTCTGTGCCACTTCCTCGGCTTTATCTTCTTCTCTTGTATCTTCCTTTTCAATTATATAGTGAGCTTTAACACAAGCTGATTCCAGCTTTTCATTGTACGCTGTACTGTTTCTTTGTTTTAGTAAAAATGGAGATTTATTTACTTGTTTTGAACACTGTTCTTTTGGCAACACCACTTTGTGAATGGGTGTGCTTCATGTGTGTGTTTCTCCTCAGCAATATTTAGAGCAAAAACCCTTGAAACACAATCCAACTAATTCTAATTTACCGACACTACCGGGCATAATAATAACAATTCATAGTAAGTTAAACTTAGGAAACTAACCGAGATAACGGTTGAACGTTCTGTAATAAGTGCGAAAATATTGTCCGAGAATGATAATCTCGAAATAACCCATCCGAGGAGTTGACTGAGCAGTAGGGAACCCCGATCGCTTTTCAGGCGACATATTGCTCCATATTGCATCGGTCCCTTTGGTGCTGAAGATTCGAAAGCAGACTTGAGAATCCTCGCAACTTAGGAACTACCTCAATTGCTAGTGAAGAGTTTTCCTCGGATAAATCCTAAGGTCCTTGTAATGTAGTTTTTCCTTATAAGTAATTGGTTTCCCCAGAGGCTTGGGTCCGAGGACCATGCAAGACCTTGATTTTGTCCAAAACTTTTGAGTAGTTGGTTTCCCCATAGGCTTGAGTCCGAGGACCATGCAAGGCCTTGGTTCTCTCCATTTTTGAGTACTTGGTTTCCCCATAGGCTCGAGTCCGAGGACCATGCAAGGCCTTGGTTCTGTCCAAAACTTTTTTTTTGAGTACTTGGTTTCCCCATAGGCTTGAGTCCGAGGACCATGCAAGGCCTTGATTCTGTCCAAAACTTTTTTTTTGAGTACTTGGTTTCCCCATAGGCTTGAGTCCGAGGACCATGCAAGGCCTTGGTTCTGTCCAAAACTTTTTTTTTGAGTATTTGGTTTCCCCATAGGCTTGAGTCCGAGGACCATGCAAGGCCTTAGTTCTGTCCAAAACTTTTTTTTTGAGTACTTGGTTTCCCCATAGGCTTGAGTCCAAGGACCATGCAAGGCCTTGGTTCTGTCCAAAACTTTTTTTGAGTACTTGGTTTCCCCATAGGCTTGAGTCCGAGGACCATGCAAGGCCTTGGTTCTGTCCAAAACTTTTTTTTTGAGTACTTGGTTTCCCCATAGGCTTGAGTCCGAGGACCATGCAAGGCCTTGGTTCTGTCCAAAACTTTTTTTGAGTACTTGGTTTCCCCATAGGCTTGAGTCCGAGGACCATGCAAGGCCTTGGTTCTGTCCAAAACTTTTTTTTGAGTACTTGGTTTCCCCATAGGCTTGAGTCTGAGGACCATGCAAGGCCTTGGTTCTGTCCAAAACTTTTTTTTTTAGTACTTGGTTTCCCCATAGGCTTGAGTCCGAGGACCATGCAAGGCCTTGATTCTGTCCAAAACTTTTTTTGAGTACTTGGTTTCCCCATAGGCTTGAGTCCGAGGACCATGCAAGGCCTTGGTTCTGTCCAAAACTTTTGAGTACTTGGTTTCCCCATAGGCTTGAGTCTGAGGACCATGCAAGGCCTTGGTTCTGTCCAAAACTTGTAATTTTAAGTAGTTTTTTCTCTGTATTTACTTATTTTTCGAAGGTTAGCCCCTAGACCAGGGCGGGGAGAGTTGGCTTGAGACCGGAAGCCCCTAGAGTTGCCCGCGCCTCCGGCACTGCAGGGCGTAGCCCCTAACGGAAGTTTATGTCGAAGCAATAACTGCATATCGCTGGAGATGGAGGAAACTTCGCGGACCTCTGCTAGATATAGCCTTGATTCCACCGCCAGCCGCGCCAACACGCTAGCCTCCCCACAGACGGTGCCAATTGTAGGGACACGATTTTTTTAACGGCCCAATAATGACGTTGGGCTCATACATGGAAGATCCCTCACAATATGATTTGTAGAGAGTGGGCTTGAAAGGCTTACCTTTGATCACGGGGCGATGGTCCGGTCCTGTTTTTAGAGGAATTCATGTGGAAAATAAGAGTTGGACTTGAACATTTAAGCCCTATAGCATTACATCATGAGGGGTTGAACTCCTCGGACTTAGTTCGAGGATCATTAAGGTCTTCCTCCGGTTATCCGGCGGTGATTTTTTGTGGTATGCATACGTCTTTAAGTGGTTTTCACCCATGGAGTCTCTCTCCTTAAGGTAGGATGGGAGTCCCTGGTTTTTTGTCCCTTCTCCCCTTATCTAGATTACTTACTTTCTCTTTTATACTAGCCTACATTTGCTGTCCTTCGTCCACGTGTAGGGTCAACTTTTACAAGACTGATATTTGTCCCGTCAGTCTAATCCCAGAATTGTTGGGGATGGTTGATAAAGCCGAAGAATCTGGCTCTGCTGGATGTAGAGTCTTATCTGGGAAGGATAATGAGGGCAGCTTTGCCTATACCGTTTTTGCCCCTCTTCTTTGGTGGAATTTTGGGTCTGCCGAGAACTGAACTGTCCTCGGCAACATCTCCGGGCCATTTGGGCTTTATGTTATTGAGTTTGGGCCGTAGCTTTCTTTGGCTTGGGCCTTTGGACTTCCAACGAGCAAATGGACCTGACCCATAAATTATGGGACCCCACATTACTAATTATTTAATGATTTTGTTTTAATTATTTTTTTTTAAATTTAGTTTATATATGAATTTTTATCAAGTCGTGAATCACATAAAAAAAAAAAAAATATATATATATATATATATATATAAATAAAAGTATGTGCAAGATTGTATATATATATAAATAAAAGTATGTGCAAGAGTGTGTTGTGCGTGCGTGTGTATATACACTCTTGCACATAATTTAATTCTAGACACCTAGGCACACACGTTTAACTCACTCACTTATGCTGAGAAACTTATACACTTACGCAAAGTAGATCACTCATTTGCTACACACGAAATGGGAGTCCTTGTCTTCCTATTTATACTTGCTTGAAGTCAGTCAAGTTACCGGCTTTGAATCTCTAGGTACTGCCTTTGTTTCTTAAAGCTTCCACACAACTTAAAAAGGCGTGGTTGAAGTGTACTTGTGCAAGAAGTCTTTAGAGTATGGTTGTCAAAATCCCGATCTGGATCCTACGATCCTACGATTTTACGATCCCACCTACCTAAAACGATCTAAATCTTTCAAGGATCTTTACGATCGTTCAAGATCGGTAGGATCGTACGATTCTGACGATCCCAAACGACATTGGTTTCTTGTAATCTTCTTTAACTTGACAAAAGGCTCGGTTGGACCCAAATTAAAAGTAAAATCTCAATAGACCAAGTTTTTCCACTCTAATGTAGAGAGAGTGTCAGTTAGACTCAAATAAAAAATATTCTAATAGAGTATTACATTTTGAGGTTTTTGGCATCTTTAAATAATGTTTACAAATGAATGTAGTGATGTATGGTAATTATATCAATGGATGTATAATTTATGTGATTATTTAACATACCAATGTGTATTTTTTGTGTTTTTCTCAAATAATGTAGGATCTTATAATTCACGATCCGATCCTACGATCTACGATCCTACCTACCTCCCACGATCCTGCGTAGGATTCCAATTTTGACAACCTTGCTTTAGAGAGAGAGAGAGAGAGAAAGAGGTGCTTGATTTTTAGTAAATTCGTGATAGGGGTAGAATAAGAGAAACAAAGAAGTATAGACTATATAGAGAAAGGGATTTTTTTTTTGGCTCAACAAAAGGATTTTTGAAATTTGGTATGCAATGGATTTCTTGTCGTTAAGATACAAGATCCATGTGGATAATAATTTAATAAAGAGTTGTGTTAGCCTTAAGGCATGCTATCTTGTTTCTTTATGAATAGAGTTTCATGAAACTCAATTCTTAATGGACTTTTAATATTTTGTCTCTTGGAAACGCAAGTCCCAACATGATATAATTATAATTTAGTATTAGTTTTAAATCAGGGACAGACTTAAGATTTCAAACTAGGAGGGCTGGAGTTTAAACAATTAAAACAACTTCAAATAAGTATCCACATAGCCAATGATGACTCAAAAAAAAAAAAAAAAAAATTAGGATGATTATCAAAAAACTTAAGTTATGTGACCATGGTGTGACTTGGAACTTGTATTTGGGGGGCCAAATGAAAACAAGATTTGAATATATATTATATTCATATTATGTATAGTACTCTAAGGTATCATTATATAATAGTCTAAAGTGGTAGAATATAAATACTATTCAATATATAAGTTAATTACATTATAACTCAACATTATCATCCAAAAGTATAGTATTATTTTCTAAAATATTACCATGACTAGATCAAATAGTTTTTAACTTGCTTATGGGATTAGATTTAAAAATAAATTATAATCCATTAAGTATAACGACTAACATAAAAAAAAAAAAAAAAAAATACTAACAAGTTAAAGTTGCAAAGTAGACAAACAATCCTTGAAATTAAATGCATTAAAAAAAATCTAATCAAATGACGATTTACATTTTACACATTTTAGTGTTTTATTTTTTTATATTATATAATTTTATCTATTATAAAAGTAGCTTATTATATATATTGTTTATATGTTATATAATAATATAATAATTAATTTAATAAAAATCAAGAAAAGAATCATACACGTCCCTGTGGTGGTAAAATAAAAGAGAAATAAAAGAAGAAAAAAGAGACAGCTAACTACTTGAGCTAAAACAAGTGGACCATAGTTGATTAGTTGTAAATCTAACCTGTACACTTGGATCATGGTTTGGACAGGACTAACTAAAAGGGCCCAAGTTTGGAAGAGAGGGGCCCAACTATTAAAAGCACAAAATATAACTAATTTTGTTTTTCTTTTTTTATGTCCGAGGGGGCCGAGCCCTTACTGGGTCCGTTCCTGTTTTAAATATATTTTCAATGATTTTGATTGATGTTTACTTATTCCTAAAATCTAAAATAAATATTAAATATACTTCAAAAAATATATACATTTATATATTTATTGATATATATATATTTTTTTTTTTGATTGAAATATTTATTGATATTCAATTCATTAATTGTTGTATCTTGTCCCACGTGGTGTCTATATCCGTGCTTCATAAGTTCATAGCATCATAAAAGTTAAGCAGATAATAAACATCTAGTTGATAAAAAAAAAAAAAAGTCAATAAACATTTACTATTCAATTTTATTATAAAGAATTGAATTGTCAAATTATATATTTAAATATTTCATTTTTATGATTAATTTTTTTTTTTTAAAATAACACATCTGAATAGTAGATAATTTCCAAACCAAACGCTCAATGCATTCAGGTCGGCAGACAGAGAGTTTGCATATAAAGTGAAAAAAATCACAAAGCGACAATAATTGCAAGAGATGAAAAGATAGCTCAGTTAAGCACGCCATCCAATTGAAATTTGGAGAAACAAAGAAGATATGGATTTTAGTCAAAATATCTCAGTCAACCAAAACAGTAAAATAACCAGTAAAAATTGACAATACAACAGCAAAACCAATTTTTTATTTTTTTTATTATTATTATAACCCATTATTTTTATAACACACAAAATCGAGAAAGTCTATTCTCATTTTCCGCTATTCCCAGCGTTGTCGAGCTCAAAAGCCGACACCGGAAAAGACCTGGAGATCCCAGTAGGATTGGCAAACGTGATCTTACCCGAACTGGGGTCGTCGATGTAGATGTCGGAAATGGAGACCCAGATGAGGAGCTCCTTGGTCTTGATCCCAGTGAGCTTCCTCATGCGGCGGTCCTCCACGAAGGCCGTGACCTCGTTGTCGTACGAGACGTTTCGGCCGATGGAGCGGAACCGGTGCTCCTTCTTGCGCTTCTGCTTGACCCACACGAACCCGGTGGTGCGGTTGTAGCCGACCTCGACGACGTCGTCTAGAGGGAGGAGGCCTTTTGGGAGAGAGATCTCGCTGAGGAGATCTTGAGACTTTTGCTTGCACAGCTCTTCGCCGTGGTAGATCTCTGCTTGCTCTCTGTGGTTTGTGACTTCCTGTCTTGACATTTTTTTTGTTTAACAATTTTGTTTCGTTGTGATCTGAGTGGGTCAGTGGTATATATATATATATATATATATATATATATAAAAGGGAGTGGGTAGTGGACTTTTGAGTGGTGTGGAGTGAGACATGTGGTTTTTACAGTAATGGGCTTGGGTTGGGCTTCTTTGTTTTGGTGAGAGGTTTTTAAGGTATGGGGTGGAAATTGGGGATAGTAACAAGGAAGTGAATGTGCAAGTGAGGAAATAATGGCCTCATTCAATTTGGATGGAATTATGGGAATAATGTTTTAGAATACGTTTGGATTGAAATGAAAAATTAAAATTATTTTACTATTTAATTTATTTTTGCTATTATTTATGGGTTCCACTATATTTTTTGGCACTATTTATAAGTTCTACTGTACTATTTCAACTAACTTTTACTTTTATTTATAGTACTTTCAGTAATAATTTTTCAATTTTAATAAAATAAACAGTATCTAAACATACCCTTAATGTGGTCTAGTGATGAGGCACTTGGGTCGACACTACTTTGGTTGCGGGTTTGAGTCCCCTTTACGTACTAGTAATTCGTTGTGGGTCCTTGTACCCTGTATTGCATCAGGGCAAATGTCTAGTTCAAGAACAATTATAGTGCTACCATAGTAACACTCAAGTAGAAAAACCACAATGGTCACCCCCTAACTATTTTTCAATTACCAAAATAAAAAATGTTCTCATGAGTCATAACTCTTAACTCTCTATCATATCAAGATTTTATAAACATGAGGGTACATATATTGTTATTTTTATAAACTTATATAAGAAATAATTCATTTGGAAAACTTTTTTTCCTCATAAAAAATTGATTTGGAATATTGCATTTTCCCTCATGTTTAGTTTCTTAGGTAACAATTGAAACAAACACTATCAAAAGACAAAAGCAAATTTAATAACACATATGATCAAGATTATAAAAATAATTACGTGCTTAAATTAATTAAAATAATTAAATATTTTTGAATTCACAAAAGTATTTTTTTCATATTTAATTATATTAATCTTAATACACACAAACATATATAAATAAACATTGTAGTAAACTAAATTTGTGCTATGCAATTAAAAAGAGTATTAATACAGTAAATGTTTTTATTCTGATGTATAAATTATATATAAATAAATATTTAAAGTTATTTTTGGTAATATATATTTTTGGTAATATATATATATATTAAATAATTGATTTGGTATATTAATTTTTGCTAAAATTCAATTTCTTTTACAACAAATGAAACAAAATCAAGCAAAAGATAAAAGCAAATTTTAATAACATGCACTCAAATAGGTTCACATTCTTAATTAATTATATTAATTGTAATAATTTATATTTTCTATTTTATGACATGTAGTATAATTGAGGTTAATTCTAAAAATATTATATATAAATTCTAAGATAATTTTATTTTACAGAATATTTCAAAAAAAGTACCACACACTGTACAAGACATTAGTGAGTTAATATTAATTCTCGCACGCATGCTTTGGCAACCAGTTGATGGAAAATAAGTAAAGATTTGTCTATTCATCATTCGTTTTCCTATTTTTTGTTATACTATCTATTCATCATTCACTCGAGTAATAGGTTCATATTCTTAATAATAATAATTTAAAAAAAAAAATTCCCATTTTGTCTTTTTTCTAATGACATGTAATGTAATATAATTGAAGTTAATTCTCCAAATATTATAACACATAATACATATTATATATAGACCCTGAGACATGTATATTTTTACAAAATATTTCAAAATATATCACGCAAGACATTAGTAAGTTAATAAGAATTCTTGCACGCAAGCTTTGGCAAAAAGTAAAACAAAGTCAAGTAAAAGATAAAATCAAATTTGATAAGACGCAATTAGACAAAAAATTGTGTTTTTAATTTCATGGAAAATAATTAAATATTTGTACGTAGCATCCACTCAAGTAATAGGTTCATATTCTTACTTATATTAATTTTAATAATTTACGTTTTCTCTTTTTTCAAATATTTAATTAATTCTCTAAATATTATAACACATGTTTGTGTGCAGAGGGACTCTTAGCAAAATTAAGGGAGAAAGAGGTGAAGGGCAAGATAAATGGCGTGGCAAATAAGTAGCGGTGTGGACCAAGGACAATAATTCTACTTGCATAGCGAGTAGAATTTTTGCAAGATGTGGGACAATAGAAGCAATTGGGTACATTAATTATAAAGGACACCAAGCTTACGGCATCAAAAGACGTAAGCCTAAGGATCTGTTTGAACGAAGGAGGAGGAAGAAAAAAAGAGTAGAGTAGAGTAGAGTATATATAGTTGGCCAAATTGGCCAACTCTACTTTGTTCTCTCTCCATTCTATCCAAACTAGCTATAAGAAAATGGAATTTTGAACACGTAAGAAGATAATAAGAGATGCAAACAAGGCTGCACATCTTTTGGCTCCTTATCCACAGGGTAATATCATAGAAGCTGAACTTTTGTCCTAATGTTGTTTATTTTGCTGATGAAATTAAATTTTTAATTGTCTTCATATAATATATATATATATATATATATATATTGATGAAGCTGGAAATTGACCTCGTCAGTATGCTCCTCGTCCAATATCGATGGACGAGTTGCAGTGCCTGTTGAAAAGACAAGAAATACAAAGAAGGTTCACTGGCGTGATGCTAGTTGAAGACACTCTGATGCCTAAGTCAGATCATGGCTCTCAATGGGTAGTGTAATTGTAGTCTACTAAGTTTTGCATGAAGAGCATTTACCTTGGTTCCATTGCCTTTTATAGTTTGCTTTCTAGTGAGTCATTTATGCCTGTTAATTCTCATCTAGTCATTTTTCTCCTGAATGAAATGCGACATTTAGTGGTAATGAAGTTTCTGTTTAATGTGTAACGGGTGGCCGTTGGCTCATTATTGCTTCTGTAACCGTTTCGGCGCATTTACCCATTGTCAGCTGGCCTAATTGAATTAACTTATGGTTTTAATACACATAGGCTCGTCTTGTTCATACAGACGACCTTTCACCATTTGTCTCGTCCCCGACTTAGATGCGATTGTGGTCATCCTTACACTGGACGACCTTTAACCGGTACTTGTCAGTTGCCCCCCATTCCCTTGTCATTAAGACTTTGGACGATCATAGGAATGTGACCAGACGTGATGGTTCATATCTTCCTATTTCTCAAAATTTCACTTCTATCTTAAATGCGAAACGACTACTTCCCAGGAAAGAACCACATGTCTATTCCCTATTCATGGCGTGTGCGAAATTACCTTGGTTTTGGTGCGCTTTAATTCCAGTTTTTCCTTCTTTAGGAAAACCGTTCCTCTTCCTCCACCCTATTTGGTTTGAACTTCGGAGAACTGAGAAACTTCTATACCTCAAATCTTCTTGGTAAGGTCTCTTTTCTTTATGTTTTGATGATTGGTTTTGAATTCTTTAGACAAGAGTGCCCCTCGGTTTCCTTTTTTTTTTTTTGCTAGATTAGGGGTTTTCCTTGAGTACTCCATTGGTCGGCATCCTTAGTTTGGCTTGTTTGTGTCGCGTTCTACTACACTTAGGCCTGTTTTGTTCTCTTTCTACCCTTTGATTCGCTGTTCCTTGATACAAAACCATTTGGAGATAGTCACTGTTAAGTATAGGGAAGATGATGTTAGGTCAAGTGAGTTAGAGACAAGGTTGTCCTCAAATGCTAAGTCTTTGTGTAAGGTGGTTGACATCGCTGTATCAAAACTATCTTCATCTTCATCCTCACCCCCTTTGTAGGACCTTTATGAAATTTGCTCTTTGATAGAGAAGCATTTGAATGGTTTTAGGAAAAATTTTCAGTTTCCTAAGGGTACCTCCATTAGACTACCTTGTCTAAGCGAAAAAGCTTGTAGCTTTGCCTATGGAGAAGTGTGCTTCTACGAGGCTGATTTTCTGTGTGACCTTCGTTTCCCCGTCCATCCATTTATTATGCACCTTCTGCATAATTTCCAAATCGCCCCTGGTCAACTTGTCCTAAATGCCTGGAGGATGATTATAAGTTGTATGTCCATCTAGGTGTCCGCTTGCAATGGAGATATGATAATGTTAAATGATTTTTTGCATTTGTACCGTCTGAAAGCCTCTACCCATTATGGGTATTTTGAGCTTTTACCTTGGGATAGGAAATCTAGGATTGTCAAAGGCTTTCCCTCTTCTTTTCATGATTGGAAATCACGGTATTTTTCTCATTTCTGGAACGGCTTGGGAAACTGTATCTGATAACTTTTGGGGGGAAGTCCTAGGATTACTGCAAAAATGGGAAGTCCCTACGCTTGGTGCATACTTTTATTGTCTTTCTTTATTTCCTTTCATACCACTGCTGCTTGCCTAACAATGTCTATCTTTCAATTTTTGTAACTCTTGATTGTCCTGAGTTGGAAGATCAACATCGTAGTTGGGTTCATGCAGCCTTTGCTTTTGCTTGTGAAATCGAGGATTTCGATGACCTGGTTGATCCTTGTCACTTGTTTAACTGTTGTTTGGACCCGAACTCTCAAAGTACATGTTGGAGAAAATTCGTCGAGAAGAGAAAAGTAAGATCGTCTATTTTTTTAACTCTCAGAATACCTTTGTCTTTGTTAGCTTCGTCTCTACTATGTCTGATTACTTACTTAACTTTTGGTTTAGCAGAAATGGCCACTAGCTATAGCAAGGAAAAATATGCTCGCATTAGGGGATTGAAGAAGAAGCCCTTGTCTAATCTTGCTACGGATTCGAAGAAGCGGAGATTGAGTGAACAGAAGGGTAAAGCTGCTACTCTTCCATTCGTCCAAGTTGCTTCGTCTTCTCCAACCTCGTTTTTAGAAGTGACAGCCTTTACTCCCCTAACTACTTGTTCAAAAGGAAAAGGCAAGACTGGAAGGAGCGTCTGGGACAACCCTGCAACTGCTATGGGCTATGCTCATAATGTGATCACAGACGACGAACTCAAAGGCTTGTCGTCTATTCCTTCTCTTGAGTTGGTCAGTTGCCATATTCACAAATTGGTGCAGGTATGCCCCTTTTTCTTCTTTAGCATCCTTATGTATTTATTCGTAGATGTATATGCTCGTAATCTCCTCTTTCTTTTTTATCCCACCAGGTCCTCGAGGAGTCCTTGTGTATAACAACGGATTATTTGAACACCGAGGAGAAGGCCATGGTGGCCAACTCAAAGTTGGAATCTATTAAGGCTGAAAGTTCAAAGATGAGGAAGGACCTGATTCTTGCCATGGACGAGACGGACAAGGCGAATGAGAAAATAAGAGAACTCACTAAAGCCTTGCGTGTGGAGAAAGCACTTGTTGTTTAGAAGGATGAAGAGATCCAAGTTGCCTTCCTGAGGACTAATGCGGAGAAAGATAAGGTCGTCTAGAAGTTCATGCAGTTAGAGCAGTTTTCGGATCTTCAGTTCATTCAATACTTTAAAGGTTTTGAGCTTCCGTAAAGATGGATGATGAAGCATCACAACTTGGTCGTGGACTTCTCTAACTTGGACTTCGAAAAGATTGACACTGAAATTCTCGCGGATGAGACCAAGGAACAAGAAGAAACTGAAGTTGATGCCATTGTAGAGAAGGATTCTGCTGGGAAGGACACTGTTGGAGGAAAGGATACTGACGAATCTGTTGTACCCCCTTCTTAGAAAATACATATCTTTTTTGGAAAACAATGGTTGCCCTCTTGTTTTGGGGCTTAAATTTTTATTTCTAAACTTCTTTTTGCCGCTTTGAAATTGTTTAAAGTACTTATTGCCTCCTGGTTTTGAGGCTTTTGCTTGTCTTATTTCGAAGTACTTCTTGAATGCATTTTCTTATTTTGTTGAATCATGATGAGATTCTTTACAGGAAGTTTGATGCTCTTGGTCAGCTCATGGTCTTCGTCATGTTTGGGAAGTTCGTCACTGTTAGAGAGAATAATTCGGACTTGTAATTTCACAGACGAATTCTTTTGCCACTAATATTGCAACTTGAACTTGTTGTTTTGCAAGTGCTATTATTTAAACTCATCTTTTCATAGACAGAGTTTTTATCTTAGAAGTAATGACTTAACCTCGTTGTTGTGATTTGATTTTGTTATGATTCAAACTCGTCATTGGAGTCTTTACCATAGACGTCATGATTTAAACTCGTCATTTCATTGATGGAGTTCTTATCATTGAGATTATGATTTAAACTCATCATTGTTTTGACGGAGTCATTATCATTGTGATTTAAACATGGAGTTTTTATCACCAAGATTATGATTTAAACTCGTCATTGTGTTGATAGAGTTTTTATCATCGTGACTTAAACATGGATTTTTTATCACTAAGATTGTGATTTAAACTCATCATTGTGTTGACGGAGTTTTTATCATGGTGATTTAAACATGGAGTTTTTATCATCGAGTTTATGATCTAACTCGTCATTGTGTTGATGGAGTTTTAATCATTGTGATTTAAATATGGAGTTTTATCAATGAGATTGTGATTTAAACGCGTCATTGTGTTGACGGAGTTTTTATCACCGTGATTTAAACATGGAGTTTTTATCATTGCAAAATGTTTGAGATCTGGTCATTTGAAAAGAAATGGCTTCGGAGGTGCCTTATTTGCTTTATTCATCCTTGCTTATAAAAGGTATTACAAGGAATATACTTGACAAAAAATGGAAAGTGCCGAAAGTAAAACATATGCATGAAAACAATAAAGTCTCGCTTATCTGTTGGTGAATAACACGAGGTGCTCCAGACACTGGAACTTATTGATGCTGGGTGTTAGCTTTTTCACTGATAGTACTTCTTGAGATGCTTTGCATTCCAAGGACGAGGCAAGGGTTTTCCATTCACTTATTCTAAGTAATAGCTCCCTCTTCTTGAGTAATAGACGACCTTGTATGGGCCTTCCCAATTGAGGCCTAGCTTTCCTTGGGTTGGATCCCTGGTGGCTTGTGACAGCTTCCGTAGGACCATATTTCTAGGATTGAAATGTCTCAGCTTCACCCTTTAATTGTGGTACCTTGTCATCCTTTCATGGTATAAAGCCATTCTTTGAGCAGTATCCTCTCTGACCTCGGGAAAACAATCCAGAGCAAGTTCGAGTCCTTCATTATTACTGTGTTCATCATAACATGTGTGTCTAAGGCTTGACATTCCAACCTCCACAGGAATTACTGCTTTAGTTCCAAATACCAGTTTGAAGGGCGTCTCGCCTGTTGATGTTCTTGTAGTTGTCCTATAGGCCCATAAAACTCCAAGAAGCTCTTTAAGCCATACTCCCTTTGCCCTCTCAAGTCGAGTTTTGATTAACTTGAGCAAAGTTCAATTTGTAACTTTGGTCTGGCCATTAGCTTATGGGTGTCCAGGGGAAGAATAGTGATTCCTAATCCCTAGCTCCTTAAACTAATCCCTGAACTTGTTGTTGTCAAATTGTCGTCTGTTGTCAGAAATAATCACCCCTGGGATCCCGAACCGACAGACGATATTTCTCTAGACAAAGTGTTGTATTTTGGCTTCTGTGATTACTGCCAAAGGTTTTTCTTCCACCCACTTCTTGAAATAATTAATAGCGACGACTAGAAATTTGACTTGCTTTTTACCTGGTGGTAGGGGACCAACAATGTCAATCCCCCATGTTGAGAATGGCCATGGTGACAAAATGTTCGTCATGTGCTCCGTTGGAATGTGCTGCACATTTCCAAATTGCTGGCATTTGTCGCATCTCTGGACGACTTTGGCTGCATCCTTCTGCATGGTCAACCAGAAGTATCCCCCTTGAAGCACTTTCCCCAAGAGTGATTGTGGACCTGATTGATTTCTACAGATTCCTTCATGGATCTCACTTAGCATGTACGTGGCATCTTCGAAGTTGAGGCACTTCAAGTAGGGTTGAGAAAATCCCCTTTTATAGAGCTCGTCATTCAGGATTGTGAATCTGAACGACCTTACTCTGAACTTTTTGGCCTTTGAAGGGTTTAGAGGGAGCGTGCCATCTTTGATATAAGTGACTATTGGATCCATCTAGCTTCCTTTGGATTGAACGTAAATTACATCCAGCCCTTTTATGCTAGGGAGGCTTTGCACTTCCATGTATACTCCAGGTCGTCCTTCATCATTGTCGAACAATGCAAGTCTAGCCACTTCGTCCGCTTCTGAATTCTCTTCCCTTGGTATTTGAGTGATCCTGACATCATCAAAGTTAGAAACTAACTGATTGGTCAGTTTTAAGTACCTTTTCATCATGTCTTCCTTCGCTTCATACTCCTTGGTTATCTACCCCACCACTAGCTTTGAATCTGAATTCAGTTTTAGGTTTCTTGCTCGCAAGGCTTTTGTGATCCTTAGTCCTGTAAGTATTGCCTCATACTCTACTTCATTATTTGTCACTGGAAACTAAAGCAGGACTCCATACTTGAGGACATCTTTCTCAGGAGATAGGAGGATCACTCTTACACCTCCAACTCCTGCGGTCGAAGACTCATCTGTATACACTATCTAGTAATCTGCTTCTAGATCTTGATCCGTCATGGTGAACTCGACAACGAAGTCAACAAATGCCTGAGCTTTAATTGCCGTTTGTGGTCTATAGTCAATGTCAAATTGACTTAACTCCACAGCCCATTGAACCATTCTCCTTGCAGCATCTGGCCTGCCTATGGCCGTTTAGAGAGGTTAGTCCGTCATGACAAGGATGGTATGTGCTTGGAAATATAGAAGAAGCTTTTTGGATGTGACGATCAAAGAAAAAGCCAATTTCTCTATCCTCAGGTATCTCACCTCTGCGTCCTAGAAGGCCTAGCTTGTGTAATAAATTGGCCTTTGGACCCTGAGCTCTTCACGGATCAGTGCCGAGCTTACAGCTGTTTATGATACAGCTAAGTAAAGGAACAAATCCTTTCCCTCGATAGACGGACTTAAGAGTGGGGGTTTGGACAGGTATTCCTTGAGGGCCTAGAAATCTACTTCGCATTCTTCTATCCATTGGAAAGCCTGCTTCAGTGTCTTAAAAAACCAGAAGGCACTTATCTGTGGCCCTAGAGACGAATCTGTTCAGGGCTGTTATTCATCCAGTCAACCTCTGTACTTCTTTCACACTCCTTAGGGAGGTCATGTCAAGTATGACTTTAACTTTCTCTAGGTTGGCCTCGATCCCCCGTTGGGAAACCATGAATCCCAAAAATTTGCTTGACGAGACCCCAAATATGCACTTTGCTGAGTTTAATCTCATCTAATACTTCCTCAAAGTGTCGAAAGTCTCTCTAAGGTCGTCCAAGTGTAACTGTGCCTTTTTACTTTTTACAAGTATGTCATCTATATATACCTTCATTTTTAGTCCAATCTGCTTGCTGAACATGTGATTCACTAGTCTCTGGTATATGGCCCCTACATTTTTCAGGCTGAACGACTTAACTTTATAATAGTGCAACCCCTGGCTAGTGACAAAGGCTGTTTTCTCCTAATCTTCTTCAATCATGCGAATTTTGTTGTAGCCTGAAACGGCGTCCATGAAGGTCAGTAACTCATGACTAGTTGTAGAATCCATAAGTTCGTCAATTTTAGGGAATGGGAAGCTGTCTTTTGGGCAAGTACGATTAAGGTTTATAAAATTAACGCACATCCGCCATTTTCCATTGGACTTCTTCACCATGACAACATTGGTGAGCCATTCAAGATAGAAGACTTCTCTGATAAAATCGGCAGCTAAAAGCTTCTCTACTTCTTCCATGACAACCTTATTCCTTTCAGGAGCGAAGACCCTTCGCTTCTGTTAGACGGACTTCTTTGTGGGGTTGACATTTAATCGGTGCTCTATTACCTTGTTGTCTATGCTTAGCGTATCCTCATAGGTCCAGGCGAAGATATCTAGATTCTTCTTCAGGAACTCTACGATCTCATCCTTCAATGTTGGATCAAGACCTCCTCTGACTTTAGTGACTTTGGTAGGATCTCCCTCTACCAGTTCCACATCTTCTAGATCTTTGGAAGGCTTCTCAGGCTCCTCCTTAACCCTCCAGGCATGATTCTCTTTGGAAGCTAGTACCGCCTGGTAGCACTCTCGGGCTAGTAGTTGATCTCCACGTATTTCTCCAATTCTATGTGAGGTTGGGAATTTTACCTTGAGGCAGTAGGTCGAGGTTGTGGCTTTAAGTCGATTCAATGTTGGTCATCCAACGATCACATTGTATGACGATGGACAATCAACGATCAAGAAATTGTTACCTAAGCTGGATGCATCCCTGTTGTGACTGTTAACGAGATGATACCTTTTGGATAGATACGGTCTCCACTGAAACCGACTAGAGGTGACTTGAAAGGTTGAAGCCGCTTGTGGTCCAACCTTAGCTGCTGTTAGGCCATCATGTACATGATGTCTGCTAAGTTCCCTTTATCGACTATACTCTTCTTGTGTTGAAGCCTTCAATTTATAGCATGATGACGAGGGGGTTGTCGTGGGGTTGCTTGATTCCATTTGCATTGCGTTCAGAGAAAGTTATGTTGTCATCCTCTGTGCGACTGTACTTTGCTAAGGGATGCTTGATATGAATACCGTTGATCTGCCTTTGATGAGTCCTCCTCAAGGACTTGTATGATCCTCCTAATACTGGTCTACCTATTATCATCCTTATTTCCCCTACATCTTGCTTTAGATGATCTCGTCCATCATCTTCATTGTCGTCATGGGGTTTATCTTCCATTCTTGATCGAGGCTGATGATCTCTCTTGATGAACTTTTGGAGCTTCCCCTGTTGTATTAGTTCCTCAATTTGCTCCTTCAAATCAAGACATTCATCGGTGTAGTGGTCGTAATCCTTGTGGAATTGACAATATTTCTTCGGGTCACGCTTCCTGGAAGACGTGCTTAACAGCTTTGGCCATTTCAGGAGAGGGTCATCCTTAATCTGCATCAGGATTTTGTTTGCAGGCATCACCAATAGGGTGAAGTTCAACCTCTTCTTCGGGACTTCTGGGCTGCTCTTGCTAGCCTTGGTTTCCAAGGAATGGTCTTTGCAGTCCTTTTTCTTACCCTAGTAGTCACTGGATTCTTCCTTCTTCCATTTTCCCATCAACCCTTTGCGGTGAGAGCGTCCTCCCCGTTCATGTACTTTTGAGCTTTGAACAGAAGATCTGCCATGGAGGTTGGTGGCGTCTTTCCCAGTGGAAAGACGAGATCAGGATTGTTGAATCTAGCCTGAAAGGTCATTATTATGACTTGGTCGTTTGCTTTGTTAATCTCGAGCATAGCATTGTTAAAGTTCTTCACATGCTCCTTCAAGCTTTCCCCTTCCTGTTGCAGCACTATCAGCAAGTAAGAGGTTGGCCTTTTGTGGTACTGCCCTCCAATGAAATCGAGAACAAATGAGTCCTGAGCTATTTGAAGTTTGCAATTGAAGATGCTGGCAATTTACTAAACCACACCCTGGCAACTCCCTTGAGAATGGCGGGAAAAGACTTGCATATGACTTCGTTTGGAGATTGCTGGAGATTAAGAATTGTCTTGAAAGCCCCTATGTGGTCAAAAGGGTCTTTCATGCCATCATAAAACTCCAACTGAGGTAGGCGAAACTTTGGAGGCAAGGGGCACTCCAAAACACTAGCGGTGAAGGGTGAATCTGTTCATTTGAGCATGCCATCGAGATTCATTGCCCTCTTCCCCGTTATGGTGTTTTTCACCTCGTCCAACTCCCTTCGCAGGCTTTTCATCATGTGATCATTACCGTGCGAAGATTGCTCAGTATACTTGGAAGCAGCTTTTCCCTTGCTGTTCTTAGGGCTGTTAGCTTCTTCATTGTGTTTGTTATGGCTGCGTCGATGAAGTGAAGTGTTGTTGCCCTTTGGACGAATTCGACGCTTCAATTCTTCATTCTGCTTCATTAATTCTTGCATGTTGGCTATCAGAGCCTGGATCTGTTGAGCCATCACTACAGGATCTGGGGGTGATGTTGCAACGGACTCCATTGGTCTTAAGGAGCTTTGTTAATAGGAATTCAATGATTTGTCGTTTTTCCCCATAGACGGCACCAAACTGATGAAGCCGGAAATTGATCTCGTTTGTATGCTCCTCGTCAATTACCGATGGACAAGTTGCACTGCCTGTTGAAAAGACAAGAAATACAAAGAAGGTTCATTGGCGTGATGCCAGTTGAAGACACTCCAATGCCTAAGTTAGATTATGGCTCTCAATGGGTAGTGTAATTGTAGTCTACTGAGTTTTTCATGAAGAGCGTATACCTTGGTTCCATTGCCTTTTATAGTTTGCTTTCTGGCGAGTCATTTATGCTTGTTAATGCTCCTCTAGGCATTTTTCTCCTGAATGAAATGTAGCATTTAATGGCAATGAAGTTTCTGTTTAATGTGTAACGGGTGGTCGTTGGCTCATTATTGCTTCTATAACCGTTCCAGCGCATTTACCTATTGTTAGCTGGCCTGATGGAATTAACTTTTGGTTTTAATACACATAGGCTTGTCTTGTTCATACAGATGGTCTTTCACTGTTTGTCTCGTCCTCGACTTTAGATGTGGTTATGGTCGTCCTTACACTGGACGACCTTTAACCGGTACTCGTCATATATGAATGATGAATCCTAAGATAATGATAATTTGTTTTACAAAACATTTTAAAATGTACAATACATTGTGCAAGACATTAATTAATTTAATAATAATTTTAGCACGCATGCTTGACTTCAAGCACTTATAGTTATTAACCAAGGGTTTTGACTTCTTTTAATAAATATTTTTTTGACTGATAGGGGCATTATTAGTAGTAGTGTGGTTATAGTTATTAACCAAGGATCTTGTCAAATGCTCATCAAGAAATGAGTAAAGTGATCAATGGTAGGTGGGAAATCTTTAAAGGAAAAAGAATCAGCATTCAAGCTTTCTGCTTTATTTATATGGTGGATGGTTTCGTCCTTTGAAATGTTCGGATTGTGTTGAAAGAATTTATTCTTATTCGGCATTTTGATTAGTTGATGATGGTGGGAAAACTAATACAAAGAAACATTTTCCTCAATATTTACCAACTGCTAACCTTTCGGCATTCAACCTTTCTTTTAATTGGACCAATTTAGTCTGATTCTTTTGTTGTGTCTGAATACTAGATTGTTTAAAAAAAAAAAAAAAAAAAAAAGAACAATTAAAGCAGTGAGAATTTCATATTTATTCGACCCCACTTTGTTTAACTGTTTAAGTGAGGAGGAGCATAACTTTCAGTGCTTTAATTTGTCTATTGAATTCCAGACTCTTGGAAAGCAACTCAATGGACCCAAAGAATCTCATTTACTTATATCTGTGCTTTGCACTTGATAGGTCATTGGGTGCTTCATAGTTAGCAAGTCATCTGCCTCTAAATTAGCTTCTCCATAACAAAAGTCGATTCGGATTTGTTAAGGATAATAGCTAGTTCATATCTAATACAGTTGTATTACGGTTGTGCTATCTAAAATACAGATGTATTACGGCTGTGCTAGAGTGATACCACAGAATACAAAATACAAATTGTAACAAATCCAGGATTATGATAAGATAGGATAAAGTTGGTTTCATTTCAAATACCTTTGTATTTCAAATTCTGTATCTGTAACAATTCTACTATAAATGAAATGCCTTGAACCGTGTAAGGTCAGACTGGAAATCAATTCAATTACTCTGCGTTTACAGGATTTTAGGAATGTTGGTTGCAAGTTCGGCCGAGATGCTCCACCTGTGGAAAGCACGAACCAGAAATTGGGATATAGATTCAATAATCAAATTAGAAAATTTATATGTATGTGATGTCTCAAAAAGTGGTTCCTAGAAATTTAGATAATATCCACGAGATCCTGAATTTTAAATACTTAGACGTGTGATCCTAGATAATATCTGATGAGTCAGAAATTTATGGTCTTCACTACGCGAAGATCGTCATTTACCCAGAGAAGATGTTACGCATTTATTACGCTCATTGATGACGAAACATAATGGACGGAGCAACGGTCACAGAATGAGCTATGAACTTTAGACAAAGATTTTGTAACGCGCTAGCCGTTGAGCATAAATACAGTGATTCATTGCCCATTGATTAGGCATTCAACTATAAAAGAGAAAGGACCAGAAACCCAAGGAATGACAAATCATACACACAAATACTCTACGAAAATCACTCTCTAGTTTGTTCTTCTCTAAGAATCTTTCTCCCTTACTGACTTAAGCATCAAAGGCGGTTTGGCTGACACCACACTGGCATGTTATTCTTCCACCCAATTCATTTTGCAGGTTTTTCATCTATAGAGACGACCCCATTCACAGCATCATCCATCCGCTACAATGAGGAGCTCAACTGTTGATTTTTTGCATCATCAGTTTGGCGCCGTCTATGGGAACGCTAATCATTCAAGCCATCTTTCTTAGTGACAAAAGAGTTCCTCTGAGTACGAGATGGAAGCAAAGACCACACCTTAGCCAGATGCTGTGCAACAACAACAAATCCAAGCCCTTTTGGCCAATGTGGAAGAATTGACTCGCCAAAATGAAGAATTGCAAAAGACAATGGAATCCCAAAACGCAGAACATCGGCGAACAGGTTAAAACCAAAATGAAGAAGAGTCAAACTCTCAAGCCAACAAGCAAGATAGGACCTCAGGAGAAGACTCCACCAGGATGGAGAATGAACTTCACAACATGAGGAAGGAGATGGATGAATTAAAGAGTGCTATGAAGGACAAAGGTGGAGAGAATCTGGATGGGATGATTCGAAGGATGGACTCACTCACTAATGAAGTACTAAACCGTCCTCTCCCACCAAAGTTCCGTCTCCCACAGTTGGAGTCATATGATGGTTCCAAGGATCCTTTGGATCACATCGAATCATTCAAGATGCTGATGCTATTGCAGATGACCCCAGACGAGGTGATGAATAGGACATTCCCAACAACATTGAAAGGAGCAGCTAGGGTATGGTTCAGTAAGATACCCCCAAGAACTATTGCAGATTTTGAACAATTTAGCAAGGGTTTTGTTCGTCATTTTATTGGGGGGGCAAAGACATAAAAAGCCAACTAGCCATCTTCTCAACATTCAACAGGTAGAAGGAGAATCACTAAGATAGTATGTCACTCGATTCAATAAGGAGCTGCTGTAGGTAGATGAAGCTGAAGATCAAGTCATCTTAACAACCTTCCAAGTAGGGTTGTTGCCAGGAGATTTCTTCTTCTTAATCACTAAAAGTCCACCAAAAACAGTCGCGGAGTCGCTCCGTAAAGCTTAGAAGTACATGAATGCAGAAGAGGCGGTGCTCACAAAAGAAATGAAAGGAAAAAGGAAGAGAGACCAAGGAATAAGCAACAATCGCTATAAGAAGAAGGAGACATGAAATGTTAGGTAGACTACAGGAAAAAAGAAGGAACTTCCAGATAGGAAACCCAGGTTCACTAACTTCACTCCTTTAATAATGCCAACTGAGCAGGTCTTTATGCAAATAAGAGATGATCCCGCCTTACAATGGCTGAAGCCAATTAGCACTCCAGTAGAAAGGAGAGACAAGAACAAATACTGTAGGTTCCACCAGGATCACAGGCATCGCATTAATGAGTGTAGGTATTTGAAAGACCAGGTGGAAACTTTAATTCGACAAGGAAAGTTACAGAAGTACGTCAGAAAGACGGAGCCCCACAAATACCAACGGAAAGACGACTAGGACAGAACTCCGGAGGTAAGGGATAGTAAAACCCCTGCAGGAGAAATAAAGACGATCTCGGGAGGACTAACGGCAGGCGGAATGCTAAAGTCCCTGAAAAACGCACAGGGGAGATAAATAAATAGCGTCCATTCGTGACTTCTTCTAATGAAGGTGCCAAAGAATGATGAACCTGATATTGTCTTCTCAGAGAGAGACAGTCGTGGTATCAGGCAACCTCATGACAACCCACTGGTAATCATGCTCAGAGTAGAAGAATTCAACACCCATCGGTTGCTCATTAACAATGGAAGTTCAGCAGATATCATCTACTTGTCCACGTTTCAGCAGATGAAGTTGGATAAGAAAAGGATTAAGGCTTTTGCCTCGCCTCTGGTAAGCTTTACAGGGGATAGAATTGTCCTTAAAGGCATTGTCACCCTAACTGTGATCGCAAGAACTTAACCAGTAAATGTCACTAAGGAAATTGATTTCCTCATAGTTGATTGCCCTTCAACATACAACATCATCTTGGGAAGACCTGCACTCAACAGACTAAAAGTAGTGACGTCAACATATCACTTGAAGGTGAAGTTTCTAATGGCCCATGGAGTAGGAAAAATTAGAGGAGACCAAGTTCTGGCAAAAGAGTGCTATCAAGCTGCCCTAACATCTGGAGAGAACCACACATGGGTGATCAATTCAGAAACACCACAAGAAGTTGAGATCATCCCAGGAGATTTGACGAAGGTATTAAAGATCGAAACAACACTTCCAACTTCAGAGAAAGAGAAGATGATCTCCTTCTTAAGGGAAAACCAAGATGTTTTCACCTGGAAACACGAGGATATGCTCGGGATTGATAGGAAAATCATACAACATCATCCCAACATCAATCCAGAATGTAAACCTGTACAGTAGAAGCGAAGAATATTTGTACCAAAGCGCAATAAAGTTGTAACTTAAGAAGTAGAGAAGCTGTTAGAAGCCGACTTCATCAGGGAGGTCTTCTATCCAAATTGGCTAGCAAACATGGTCATGGTAAAGAAGAGTAATGGCAAGTGGAGAATGTGCATTGATTTCACAGACTTGAACAAAGCCTGCCTAAAAGATAGCTTCCCTTGCCGAGGATTAATCAGCTAGTAGACTCAATTATTGGACACAAGCTCTTAAGTTTCATGGACGCTTTTTCTGGATACAACCAAATTCTTATGAATGAAGACGATCAAGAGAAAACCTCGTTTGTTACCAGCTAAAGGTTGTACTGTTACAAAGTTATGCCCTTTGGACTGAAGAACGTAGGAGCCACCTACCAAAGATTGGTGAACTGCATGTTCTCTCACCAGATTGGAAGGAATGTGGAGGTGTACGTAGATGACATGTTGGTAAAAAGCAAGGATGAAGCCAACCACTTGGATGATCTCAAAGAAACCTTCAACACACTACGTAAGTACAATATTAAATTAAACCCTGCAAAGTGTGTTTTTGCTATTGTTTCAGGAAAATTATTGGGATTCATGGTGTCTTAACGAGGAATAGAGGCAAATCTAGACAAAGTAAAAGCAATAATCAAGGTCAAATCACCAAAAACAGTGAAGGAGTTGCAGAGCTTGACAATAAAAGTTGCAGCCCTAAATAGATTTTTCTCTAGGGCAACAGACAATTGCATGCCATTCTTCAAGGTATTGAAAAAAGCCTTTCAATGGAATGATGAATGCGAGGAAGACCTTGCCAAGTTAAAGGAGCACTTGATGAAACCACCTCTAATAAGCCCCTCAGTGTGGGAGAGAAGCTATTCCTCTACTTAGCAGTATCCAATACTGCAGTAAGTTCAGCATTGATCAGAGAAGAAAGGAACGTCCAAAAGCCAGTTTATTATACCAGCCAGGCATTCCAAGGAGCAGAGGCAAGTTATCCAAGGATGGAAAAGATAGCTTTTGACGTCTAGTTATTTCCAAGCACACCCTATTGACGTCAAGGAGCAGAGGCGAGTTATTTCCAAGCACACCCCATCGACGTCATGACAGGCCAACCCATAAGAAAGACGATGAATAAGATAGATGCAGCAGGACGACTCATTTAATGGGCAATTGAATTAGGCCAATTTGACATCGAATATCGGCCCTAAGTAATAATCAAAGCCCAAGTGCTAGCAGATTTTATTGTAGAGTTTACTTACCCCTATAAGGAAGAAGACCTTTCTATGGAAACATGGACGGTTTAAACAGATGGGCCTACCACGAAGAAAGTAGGAGAAGTAGGAGTAGTGCTCATATCTCCAAAAAAAGAAATATTGAAGTATGCAGTCAGATTGCAGTTCCTAGCAATAAATAATGAGGTAGAATATGAAACATTGCTAACAGGGCTAAGTCTAGCAAAGGCTCTAGGAGCAAAGAACCTTATCGTCCAAGCTGATTCTCAGCTAATAATCGGACAAGTGAAGGGAGATTATGAAGCCAGAGAAGAAAGGATGCAAAAGTACTTGAAAATCATCAAAAGACTCTCACAGCACTTTGACAGCCTAGACTTTGTGCAAATCCCAAGAACCAAAAATGCAGAAGCTGACTTCCTAGCAAGATTGGCCTTGTCAGGTGACTACAATGCAACTTCCGAACTATGTATAGAGATAAGGGGGAAGCCAAGCACAGAAGGTGAGCAAGTTTTGAAAACAAAAGAACAAGATGAGTGGATGACTCCCATCATCCATTACTTGAAAGAAGGATGGCTCCCTGAAGATAAGGCAGAAGCAAGGAAGATACAGATCAGAGGAACTTGCTTTGTCATTATTGAAAATGTGCTATACAAACAAGGATACTCACTCCCATATCTAAGATGTGCTAACTCAAAAGAAGTAGACTATGTGCTCCGCGAGATACACAAAGGAGTCTGCGGAAACCACGCTAAGGCAAGATCCTTAGTAGGAAAGGCACTCAGAGCAAGATATTACAGGCCAACCCTACAGAAAGACGCATATGATATCGTTAGAGCATGCCACAAATGTCAACGCTTTGCAAATGTCCAGATGAGACCAAGAGAGACAATGACACCCATATCCTCACCATGGCCCTTCACCCAATGGGGATTGATATTATGGGTCCATTCCCTCTAGGAAAAAAAAAACTCAGATTCTTGATTGTGGCAATCGATTACTTCACAAAATGGGTAGAAGTAGAGCTAGTGACGACGATAACAGAGGCTAAAGTCACAAGCTTTGTGTGGAAAAACATCATCTGTAGGTTTGGAGTCCCATGTGTCATAATATCAGACAATGGAAAATAGTTTGACAATCCCAAGTTTCGAAAATTTTGCCAAGACTTAGGAGTAAAGAATCACTACTTTTCTCCAAGTCACCCTTAGGACAATGGCCAAATAGAAGTGATGAATAGAAGCTTGCTCAAAATTATCAAAAGGCTTGAGGGGACAAAGGGGGCGTGGCCTAAAGAACTACAAAATGTCCTTTGGGCATATAGGATGACCACAAGAGTTCCAATAAGAGAAACACCATTCAGGTTGACATTTGGCATTGAGGTCGTCATACCAGTGGAAGTGGGACTGATGAGCTTCTGAGTCAAAACTTATGAAGATCAGAAAAACCAGCAAGAGCTTAACAACAACTTAGACCTAATTGATGAAGTTAGAGAAGAAGTTATAAAGCGAATGGCCAAACACAAGGAAGCAATGGCTAGATATTGCAACAGAAAGGTCAAGGTAAGAAGGTTCAACACAGGAGACCTTGTCCTTAGAAAGGTATCATAGGCAACAAAGGACCCATCCCAAGGAAAATTGGGACTAGCCTGGGAAGGCCCCTATGAAGTAATCCGTCATTCTAGAGAACGTTCCTACTACCTGAAGTCTCTAGACGGCCAAGAGTTGCCTCGACCATGAAACATAGAACACTTGAAGAAATACTACCAGTAAGGAATGCTTTACATTTCAAGTTGCCCAATCTTTATATTAGTATGTACAACAGTTATTACTTTCGTCATTCGTAGATCAATAATACATGAAAGCACTATCCATGCGTATTTATCAATGATCATTCATGAGTTATTTGTCAATGAAAATATGTGCAACACTTAGGAGTCATCCTTGGGAGACATCACAAGGACCTCTGTCATTAAAATTCTAAATCAAAAGCTGTTCACACACAGCCACCAAAGTCAACTAAATCAGAGTGGTTTAAACACAACCAATATGATCGTCATTCAAGCATGAATGGAAAAAAACATAAAAAATGGTTAATCTAAAGACGCTCCAATACCATGACTTTAAGTCATGAGTACAACGCAACATCGTCATTCAAACATGACTCAATATAAAGTTGTTCAAACACAGTTAAAAAAAATAATAAGTTGTTCAAACACAACTAATATCGTTATTCAAACATGACTCAATAAAAAACTGTTCAAACGCAACTAAAAAATACTAAGTTGTTCAAACACAACTAATATCGTCATTCAAACTAACTCAATAAAAAACTGATTAAACACAACTAAAAAAAATGCTAAGTTGTTTAAACACTACTAATATCGTCATTCAAACATGACTTAATAAAAAGCTGTTCAAACGTAGCTAAAAAATACTAAGTTGTTCAAACACAACTAATATTGTCATTCAAACATGACTCAATAAAAAACTGTTCAAACAAAGTTAAAAAATACTAAGTTGTTCAAACACAACTAATATCGTCATTCAAACATACCTCAATAAAAAACTGTTCAAACACGGCTAAAAAATACTAAGTTGTTCAAACACAACTAATATTGTCATTCTAACATGACTCAACAGAAAGCTGTTCAAACACAACTAAAATATACTAAGTTGTTCAAACGCAACTAAGGTCGTTATTCACGACTCAATGAAAACTGTTCAAACATGGATAAGTAGTACTAAGCTCGTCATCCATACATGGCTCAATAGAAAGCTAGTTAAAACATAGCTTAAGTGCTAAGGTGTTCAAACATGATCAGAATTGTCATTCACACACGATAGTTCCAACATAGCCAAAAACAAAGAGCTATTCAAACGTGAGCTAAGTATAGAAAGTTGCTTCAGCACATCGTCATAAAAGGTCGTCCAAGCACAACCAAACTTAAAAAAAAAGTTGTTTGCTACAACTAACCTACCTATCATTGTCAAAGTGATTGTTTAATTGCCCAAAACAACGGGCCCAAAGAAAAATATTGTTCTTGCCTTGTAATAAACAAAAAAGAGGGAAAGAAAAAAAGGAAAGGAAAAAACATAAAGATTACTGTTCATCAGTGACAGGGTCTACAAGGGTTGTAATTACGGCCTCCTCCAATACTTCAGCAATGTCTGTGGCTCCCTCCGTCATATTCTTCTTTGTAGCCTCAGATGGATGATCAGAATAAGTTCCTTCTCAACTTCATCCATGGCCAAGCCAGAGAGGTCCAAACCAGGGTGATGCTTTGCCATCCACTTCACGAGAAGATCAAAGCCCTCCACATAGCACTTGCACAACTCATTGGAATACTCGTTAGAGTCTTTGAAGTCCTGTACCGTCGTGGCCCCAACTGTCTGTAGTTTCAGCTCCAGGTCACCAATTTGCTTGTCCTTCAGCTTGCAGAAGTCTTTTTCCACCTGCAGGCTTTTCTTCAAGGTTGCCATGCGCTCCTTGTCATTTTCAGTTTCGGTAGTGAGAATAGCAACCTTGTTCTTAAGCGTCTTGTTCTTACCAGATAAAGACTTAACCAAAGGCTTAGACGTGACCACCTTCTTTTCTAGGTCCAAGAGCCTTCCCAAGATGAACAAAGACTCCCCCAAAGCCTGTAGTAAAGCAAAGAGAAGAAGAAGTAAAAAATAGCTTGCAACACTTACCTACACAAGCTTCTGAATATGGGATGACATTACCTCACTGGACGACTTCGCCATTAGAGGGCTTAGGTCATCCATAGAGAGTGCCTCATGAGCCTTCAAAGTTGCCACATCAGCATCATCTTAAAGGGTGGGAAGAAAAGACATACCACCAGCCTTTTTCCTCTTCCTAACCTCTTTTCCACCGGAGGCAATCACCTCTAATGACGAGGTAGGAGAGGTAGGGTGATTGGTAGGCGAGTGGGCAGGGGGAAGTGTCATCACAAGATCTTTCTTAGAGACGTCACCCCATCTTTTTCTTTGACAAGAGACCATTGACGGTGCCACCCTAGGCCTTCTTCTTTTGGGCCTCAGCCAGTTTCTGCTTGCTAAACCTAATCGTCATTCCTGAAAGGACAAAAAAATAATATAAAAAAAGAGAGAGAAGAAAGAAGAAGACAAAAAGAAAGAAGCACTTACTCTTCTTTACAACTTCCAAATTCTTCCAAACCTTAGTAGACAGTTCCGGACCCAAAAAGTGAAGAAATAGAGATTGAGGAGAAACGAGCTCGTCAAAATCTTTGACAGACTCTAAGTACTCCTTCACTCTTTCAGCTTGACGCTAATACCTTTTCTTTAGATGAGGATGCTGGGAAATTGTAAACAGAAACGCAAGTAAGTCATCTATCATCGTCACTTATGAAGGAAGGGAAAAGCAACTGAAAAACGAGAAAGATGTACCAAACATGGGAACTCCCCAACTACGAAAAAACTTGGGGGTTTCATCCAGGTCCTCACCAGGGACGAACTCCTAACCACTTCTAGAGACAAAAAAAGAAATTTGGCTTCCAATTTCGAAGAGATGATGGGTAATCGAGGATTAACCTAGAAGCCTTATCCCATGGCTTATACTCATAATAGCCGAGGTCCTTTGATTTCCTCAGACGATAGAAATGGAGGAATTCGTCCCTCCTAACGATGTCACATCATTAGCAAACATCCAAACCACCATGCAAGAGACGATGATCCGCTAGGAGTTAGGCACTAACTGTGCCGGAGCAAGATGCAAGTAAGAAAAAAGTTCTCTAACAAAGGGATGAACAAGGAAACGAAGGCTATTGGTAAAGTCGGCCTCGTAAAAACAAACCTTGTCAGCATACAAGTGATGAGCCCTCTCTTTGTCACTCGGGATCCTAATTTTTACCGAATCAGGGAACTAAAACCTATCCCTGATCCATTGCTTGTCCTTTCCCGTAAGGGAACAAGGGATATTCCAAGCTTTATAGGGGATGGAAATAGAAGTAGCCTTCGAGATCACACAAACATCAGATGAAGATAACCCCATCTCTAGATCACACTAGACCTTACCTCAGACATCTTTAACAACCTGGCTACCTTAGTAGAATGGGAACCCAGAGGGAATAACGAAGAAAGGACATAAGTGTATGGACATTCCTCCCCTACGAAGAAACTAACCCTCTCGAGACACTCCCTTTCTACAGACTCGAGTAAGTAACCTAAATGAGCAAAAAAGAAAGCTATTGAAGGAAAATCTACCCTAACAGCAGAATAATTTACCATGGAAGAACTAGAAAAGAAGAAGGAGCACGAAGAACTTACCAGGAAATGTAGGACAGAGAAAGGAATCTCGGAGGAGAAACGAACCCTAGAATAGAAACTGAATAAGGAAAAAATATAGAATAAAGGAAAGAGGAGGGAAAAATGCAAAACAAATGGCCAAAACACGCATGGGAAAACCGAGACATGTTCGTACGACGAACGCATCCTAGCCATACATGTGGCATTCAATTGCTCAAACACCAAAACCGTCATAAATGCACAATACACGGAATACGAAGTGTCAAATGAATTTGTTCTTATCTCGTCTAATAGATGACAATTCGAACAAGGGGGCAGCTATGAGTCAGAAATTTATGGTCATCACTACACGAAGATCGTCATTTACCCAGAGAAGACGTTTCGCATTTATTTTGCTCATTTATGACAAAACGTAACGGATGGAGCAACGGTCACAGAATGAGCTGTGAATTTCAGACAAAGATTCTATAATGCACTAGCCATTGAACATAAATACAGTGATCCATTGCCCATTGATTAGGCATTCAACTATAAAAGAGAAAGGATCAGAAACCCAAGGTACGACAAATCATACACACAAATACTCACGAAAATCTCTCTCCAGTCTGTTTCTCTCTAAGAATCTTTCTCCTTTACTGACTTTAGCATCGGAGGCGGTTTGGCTGACGCCACACCGACGTGTTATTCTTCCACCCAGCTCATTTTGCAGGTTTTCCATCTATAGAGACGACCCCATTCACAGCATTGTCCATTCGCTACGACGAGGAGCTCAACTGCTGATTTTTCGCATCATCAATATCTATGAGATCCTGAATTTAGAATACTTAAACATGTGATCCTAGAAACTTGACCAAATGTGGCACAAATGCATGAAATGAATCAAATGATTACTTGTAAAGGATTTGAATACTAGGCAAATCAGGACTACGTATACTACAATGAACTTTAATATAATGGACTTGAACCTTAATATCTCTAATAGGAGAAAAAGCTTGATTCTAGAAATTGAGAGAACTTAACAATGGAATGGAAAGATAGCAATGCATGAACTCAGTAATTTGATGGGCAACTAGTTGTGATAGTAAAATTTAAAATTGGAGATTTCCTAGTTGATTTTGAATCTCTCATTGGTCAGCGGAATAATAAAGACAAGCATTAATTCATGTTTGAAGAGGAGAAAAATTACCCTTATCCATCATATAGCAAAAGAAGAGAAATTTAGTATCATCCATCAAGCCAGCATCGTCCATGTGATGACTATAGCATACATTAAATGATGAGTGTTAATTTATCAAGATCTTCCTCCTCTAGACGAACGAATTAAATTTTATTCAATGCAAGGCGTAACGTACGAATATTAGTGATGGACAAAGCCATAAAAGACATTCAATGCCCAAGACAGCTAAGGAGTAACGTACAAGCACCAACGGATGAATAGCCATTGGCAGACAATGAAAGCCAGTCATTAATACCAATGGCTCCATATCCTATAAATGCAAATATTTATTCAGACAATGAAGACAAGGGCTATAAAACCCACACAAACCAAAGCACGAGTGGTACACAATTCTCACCCCAAAAACTACTCCCAAATTGAATTCTTTTGCAATATACTTCAATTGAATCTTATTTTAACTTAATCATCGGAGGGTGTTTGGCAAACATCACACCGATGTATTTCTTTTTCTCTATTTCATATCTTATTGCAAGTTTGTCTCTGAACGAATCCTACTGCTTTATCTATCTGTATTGATGAGAAGTTCAACTAACGAATTTGGGTTCATCAATGTTGATATCAAATTCTGAACTGACCTCTTAGTAAGAACTAAGGACTAATGTTTTAAGAACAGACTACAGAGTGAAGTCGTTACCATTGAAATAATTTTCTAAGGTGATTTGACACCTATATATTGTCAAACTGATTTTATTAGAGGAATAGGATTAAGGTTGGAAGTCTCCATTCCTAAATTAGACAATAAAATATCAATTAACCATTAAATTAGTGTTTAAAAAAAAAAAAAACCATTAAATAAGATTGAGTATTCATTAATTCATGGGAAAGGTGTTATGCATAATGATTAGCATATTTTAATGAATTAACACATAAATTTTAAAATATCCAAGGTATTTTATTGATTAATAAATATAAGCACGCTAAAGGGAGTCAATGATGGGATTTGTTGCTTTGGCTTTTATAGCTTGATCCCTGCAAAATCATTCCTATCATGTTCTGTTGTTTGGATTTTGCAAAAACGCTGGACATGCTGCAATCCAAAGTTTAGAGGGGGCTTAAGGCTCACCCTTTATATTAGTTTATTAAGAAAAGGGAGATGGAAAGCTCATAATTTAGAAATGTAATTTATAATTGGCTTACTCAAATGCACAATCTTGCTTGGGTTGGTTACCACAATAAATACTTTAGTCTGGAAAATATTTTTAGCATTTTATTCTATTTATTTCATTGTATAATTTAGTTAAATTTAAAATGTTTTCTATTAATAGTAAAATCCTTTATAAAATATTATAAAACATTTTAGCTTTAAACACTTAAGAAAAATATTTTATAAAAGTATATGGTGTCTCTCCCGCATTTGGTAACTGAGTCGTTGGTCTAGTTGGGTGCCAATCGTCAGGTTACCGGAGCCATCGATTTGGTGACCTATGCCAAAGGCCCGGTCTCCAGACCTCTAGTGTGAAGTGTCTAGTACTAATAGTTTTGATGACTGAACCACTAATTTTAATGGTTTATGCTTGCCACATTAAACATCTAAAAATGTATATAAAATATTTATATTTAAAAAAATGTTTTACTGCAAAATAAAAGATAGTAAAAACTTTCAGGACACCTTGAGCACTATGTTATAATTTTATTCAAATTCTGAATTCTGATAGCCGCCACTATACTAGGATTCTTGTCTCTGTACCAAGAAAAGCATAACCTATCTGATCTTCCCACTTTGTTTATTCCAATTGGCTAAGAGCATTCTCGACCCGTCAATGCCTACCAGATAAGAAAAGCAATTGAAAAAGACAAAACAAGTAAAAAAGAAACATTCCCTGACAGCCTGTTATTTCTTGTCAGGCATTTTTCCTGTGAAATGTAGTTTGTTAGATTCTTTAACTATTTTTAATAAGAAATGCTAACAAATATTTTTAGGAAATTGGTTAATAATTTATTTAAAAAAAATTATGAAAAAGAAAAAAAAAATTAATGTTTTGACCTTTTTAAAAAAAAAATAGTATTAAAATTTTTTTAAAATAAATTGTTGACCAATACTTTAATAACACTTATTAGCAAGACCCTTTTTTATATTATATAATTTCCCCTATTTTTATAGTAGTATAAGGTTTTAGAGACAAAATCATTTATGGGATTCACCCCACATTTCCAAAAGATACTTCTGGCACTTACTACAACAGCTGCCATTAACATACAACAAATCTGAGCCTGCCCTTCTGGTTC
Source organism: Quercus robur (assembly GCF_932294415.1). Taxonomy (NCBI): domain Eukaryota; kingdom Viridiplantae; phylum Streptophyta; class Magnoliopsida; order Fagales; family Fagaceae; genus Quercus; species Quercus robur. Next base: position 59,548,767 of record NC_065538.1, on the reverse strand, counting down.
TTTTGATCTTGGACCTTTTGGACCCTTCTTCTCTGCCACTGGTCCCACCAATGTGCTTTAGGTTGTGCCTGTATTCCATTGCTACCTGCTCTAATACTTCAACCTCAAACATGTTAAGCTTTAGCTTTGGTTTCATGTGATCTCTTACATATGCAAAAGCCAACTGATCTCTTGGGTTAAAAGCTTCCAACTCATTGAACATTAGGCAGGAAAAGAGGTTGCTGCTCAATTCATGTTTCCTTAAGATCATAGCACTATCTGGTACATCTGAGAGACATCATATTGGCCATGTATTTGACATATTAGAGCATAATAAGAAGAGAAAATTTAAAGAAAACAAATTTGACAAAAAAATTTATAATTGTAAATGTGGTGGTATGTTGTTAGTGATAAATAAATGAGAATTGATAAAAGCCTGTCAACTCAATTGTTGTGAAATTTTATGTATACTCATCAGAAATATGAGTTTTTTTTTTTTTTTTTTTTTTTTTGAAGAACATAAGAAATATGAGTTTGTAAGGGCATTTGACCTACTACTTTGAATAGAATAGTCTAGAATTCATGGGGGGAATAAAAAGAAAAATATAAGAAAAACTCTAAGATTACTTAAAATGGCATAATTTGTTCCACAACTATCTAAGTAACAGACTCAACTACCTAAGTAACAAACTGTAAATAATGGAGAAAAAGTAGTAGACTTATGGGAATTCGTTATAGTCTAACATTTAAGGTAGTTATGGTCAAAATTGTAACAATTTATGTAATACTAGAATTACTAAAAATATAAATAAACAAAATTTGTATGAATATGTTTGAATGTAAGAATTAGAGTCGTTTGGTAATGTTATTTATATTTTTTAAAAATACATATAAATAAAAAATATATAATATTATTTAAAAGCTAAAAATATTTCATTAAATTCCTATTCTAAATGCCCTGTCAATACCAAAGTTTAGAAAACTGTGCCTGTGTCATTGAAACCCAACCATGTGAATATTTTTATGGACCACTCTTGGATCAGCTGCTAGTTGGGACCACACCCATCTACACATTTCTCGTTCTCGATTTCAGGATTTCGATTATTTTTAATAAAAAATCGTATCTATTACTACATCCTTAAATTTCATGCAACTTTTAGAATATAGTTTGAAAAGATGCCTAAATTCTATAAATTGTACCTTTCCCAGTTCTTGCCCTGACGTTGATAGGAAATCCAATTATAAGTTATTTGTTTATTTCGCCAAAATTATCTATTGAGATTTTTCTTCAACATTTTTTTTTAGGCTTTGATAATTATCTATTCTTTCTAGGAAGTCTATGAACACAATAATTTTTATATATAATTATTAACATAATTCGTATTTAGTGTATAATAAAAGAGGTGTTAGTGGATACATATGATATTCCTTTAATTATAACAAATTTTTTATTAACAACTGCAAAAGTAATTGTGTCTATAACATTACTATTTTCTAAAGCTTATTTAATCTTTCACACAATTATTAAAATAGTTGAAATAGGTGCTTGAACTAGAAAAAGAAAGCTTTTTTAATCTTTCACACAATTATTAAAATTGTTGAAGTAGATGCTTGAACTAGAAAAAGAAACAGTTGTGATACACTCCAAGACTAACTTCAAGGACACCGACCATTTTTATTTTCTGACCTTGTCTTATAGAACCTACCCATAAAAACAATTAGACTAGTCACCTAACAATTTTTTTAATTTTTTTCACAAACGCTAAAGTTGGCAAGTTATGATTGATACATAATAAAAATAATTTTTGTAATTGAAATGATGTTACGTAATTAATTCAAGTGAAAGTATGTTATCCTCAAAATACCAACACAATATCCTTAGATTCATATATGTACAAATTGCCAGTGTACACACCAACTTTGCACACATGTTTGTACATACAGATGCAAAAATAACTGAAATCATGAAATGGGTCCGTTTAATAGTGTTATTCTAGTAATGTTGTTTAAGTGTTGTGAAAATACGTATTGTGTTGTTTAAACAATAAAAATTGTTGTTTAAATAACGCAATCAAACAAGCTATATTTAAAATTGAAAATCATGTTTTTCGTCTCATAATTTTGTTGTTGAACACTTGTGTATTTATCAACAGGTTTTTCTACAGGTCAAATTGGATATGTAATTATTGGAATAATTGTTGGAGACTCAAATGGTGGATATGCAAGCATGATAACTTATGTGCTGTTCTAAATCTCCATAAATCTAAAAACTTTTGCTTGCACGAAAAATATACCAGAGTAGGTAAACCCCACAAGAGTGACCTTTATACAAAATCATGAAAGAAGGGTTTTAAGGAAACTTCACGCATACAACAAAACACCCCGACCCCACTTCCTTTTTTACGCAGTCATTTTTGGTTTCTGAAAACACACTGAACATTGAAGAAGTTGGGAGCAGGACGGAGTCAGAACTTTAAGTTAAGGGGGCGACTTTGACCTCTAACTCAGCGGCTTCTTAGCCATTGAGGTTTTTATTTATTTTTATTTATTTTTTTATGAGTTTTTGATGTGTGTGCTTGCTGGGTAAATGCAAAATTATTTTATTTAAAACCTTTTAAAGGGCCAGTTGTTTGTTTGAGTAAAATTGGTTAATTTGACTTAATTTTTTTTAGCTTTGCTATTGGTGATTTTTGTTGTTGCACAAATGTTTTTGGGCTAATATATGTTGTTTTAAATTTTAGATCTATAAAATTTTTAATGGCCTTTAAAATTAGGAAAGTGCTAGAGGTATATTGTTGATATAGTGAGTAATTATTGATAAGTAAAAAAGTGATGTAAGTGATAGGCTCAGATGCAAACCAATAAGAATTTATACCTCAACTGTATATAAAAATGTTGTAGATAAGTTTGTAACTGTAACATTACTCTAAAAAGAATTAAAGATATTGTTAAAGAGGAAAAATATAATTTTATTGAACAAAATTACTAAATTTAATGCATATATATATATATATACTAATACCACCCCCCCCACCCCCCCCCCCCCTCCCCCGCGGGTCAATTAATGCCTCCGTCCCTGGTTGGGACTTACCTTCGTTTGAGCCTCCACCAGGAAAGATCTCATAGGTTATAGCTTCTGAATGATCAAAACAAAGCCATGTACGATCATTGAAGTTATCATCTAAGGGAGGAAGCTAGCTTTTAAACTAAATTGAAGTTATTATCTAACGAAGGAAGCTTTTGACCTAACACACTCTGAAGGTGGATTTTATAAATGATCTGGGAGGACCCGTGACAACTAGACGTAACAGTCAGACTTTAATAATTCTTATACTACAGCTCATCACATTAAAGAAACGCCTTCATCAACATCTACTTTGAATTTCTCAACCATATTGGATTGAAATAACTCTCATATTTCAGGCTCATGAACCTTTTCATTTCCTTAAAACTTAGCTTTAAAGGCATGGAACACAATTTGAAACGATACATCATCATGAGGTTTCCAACAATATATAATTTCAAACCAAAGTGCAACAAGAAAACAATTAAATATATTAATATTGTAATACCTGATGTATAGGGGAGCTTCTTGCGACTCCATGGCCGCAACCCATTGTCACAATATGTCTCCATTTGGGTCTTCAAGGCATCAACATCCCACCATTTCTTCCACCTTGCTGTTGCCATTGCTTCATCCATGGTATGAACATAGAATGGATGTTTGGATATGGCCATATCCGCATTCTCGGACACAATTAATGTATGAATCAACAATAATGGATCAATTATTAGCTGTAGCTTCGCGTCTATCCAAATGCTGAATTTGGTGTTTGGGAAAAGCCTATGAACTAAATATTTAGGTATCACTCCGTTCATGGCTGGATTATCATACAAGTCCTTGCTCGAAACTCGAACAATTCTCCATACGCCTACCTTATGTTGGGGGGATTCTTTTGAAATTACTTTGTGGTAGTCAAGCCCATTGAGGGTAACATCATCTATGAACATGAAGAAACATACATTATCCAAGGTCTTGGATCCTAGCCCTTTTGGCTGTCGGATTTTGTCGTGGTCATTGAAGATTGCCGAGACTACAACTACTCCATTACAGTTTTCCATCTCAACTTGATCTGAATTTGACACAAAAGAACACAATTCAAACAGACTTGTATTAGTTATATCAAGAAAAAATAGAACTTTTTTTACGAATTGTGTTCCATGAATTGAGCACAATTCAAACAGATTCATCAACTGATAGGAAAAGAGACACCCCCCCCCCCCCCCCCCCCCCAAAAAAAATGCTGAATTCCCGAGAATTATGGTACAAAACTAACCGTAATTACTAATCGGAAATTTCTTCAAGAATCCACAAGGAACTTCTAAGCTAGAGTTTTCATGATCAAAATAAGAAATCCTTTTCTGGGTACTAAAATTCCCACCAAAACTATCGGCCTGTCCCTGCATATAACTCAAAACTGGCGAAGCCAACGAAGAATTCTTACACAAATCTCGGATCTCCTTCAACACAGTCCAATAATCTGAAAACAAAAACCAAACCCATTACCCCAAAACAAAAATTACAATCATTGAATGCAAAAATTCAAGAAAAAAAAAATGCAGGGCACGTACCTGTGAAAAAGACAGGGGAGGAGCAAGTGGAACGGTGGGTTGGGAGGGCATACTTGTGTTCTCCATAAGAAGAAGGGTAAGAAAAGAGAGGGGTCTGGAGGGGATCGAAGGGAGAGGATCTGAAGAGGCATTTGGATTGAGATAGAGAGGTGTAAAGAGCGAGAAAGAGAGCGGTGAAGAGGTAAAACAGAGAGAAACAGAGGAGCTTTGATTTGAAGAGGAGAGGTGTAGACGTTGTTACCTTCCCCATAAAGTGATATCTCATCATTTTTGACGCCTTATACTTTAACTACTTACTTATTCTTTCGTTTCTTTATTTTTTTTGCACTTTTGGGCCATCATCTCCAAGTGTCAGGTTTATCGTAGGAGTTTTGTATTTACCGTCTGTTGAAGAAGCCAACGATGCTTGCGAATGACGTGTTTGGGTCTCCCCAGACTCCAGAGATACATTTTATAACCTCAGTTGGAAATCCACTAAAAGCTTAGTCCCCTTTCTGTAGGGGGAGAAAAAAAAAAAAAAAAAAATGTAATGTCTGTTGAAGGTACATTTACAATATTTTCTGATATTGATGAGCATGTGATTGATGGGACTATGGTATAATGTCATAGCAGAAAGAAATCTTAACCAATGATTTCCAATAATTTGAGGCCTTGACGGTTCACAACTATTGTTTTTATCAATTATGATGATGGGCCAAAAAAAAAGAAAAGAAAAGAAAAGAAAAAAGAATAGAAGAAAATGAATATATATAAAACATTATGATATAATATCAATGGTGCAAATGTAACACTTGAAGTTTGTTTTGTTTTATTTGTTTGCTACACCTACATGCATGTTACTATTTGTGTACATTTTTATTTAATTTATTTTTTTGAGATAGTTTCAATCTATGTTCGTTTCTGATAATAACTCATTATTATCAGACCAAGACACTAATAAATTTTTGGTGTAGGCGAGAATTGAACCCAGATATCTTATTCAACTATCAGAAATTTTACTAGTTGAGTTAACTGGAACCCACATATGTATATTTTTAATTAGTTTTTTCATGAAAGTTTACAAAAGTATAGTTTACTTAAAACAAAATAAGGTTCTATCTTTTCCAGAAAATAATAATAATAATAATGATTATAAAAAAGAAAAAAAAAAAAGAAAAAGAGTTAGGTCCATAATGCTTAGGTTGGCAAACTGTGAAAAAATTCAAGTTTAAGATGAAGTTTCAAAATAGCCAAAGAAAAAGAAAGCTTTTTGTATTCTTGACACTTTTTGGACAGTTTGTCTATCTATCAGATCAGTCTTAAGAACTTGTCGGTCGATTAGGAATTGTGAATCTTGATTCTCAACTAGACTCATTAAGTTGGGCTATTCATATATGATGGTGCCGGAAATAATACCACCAGTGAGTCACACGTTCCTCGTACGATCGCCAATGGCACCTGCACAACGAAAAGGAATAACCTAGCGGGGAGTACCGATGTGGTACCGGCCAAACACCCTCCGAAGGTCAAGTTAGAACTATTCTCACTGCTCTAGAGTGCTAGAGAGGGTAAATTATGCGTACCTTGGGTCGCGAAGGTGCTTAGGTTTTTATAGTAGCGAGGGTCATCCCTTTTTCCCTTGGAGTAGAAGTCCTTTCCTTATAGGAGTCCTTTTGGGCGTATTTTTCGGGATCCTTTCCTTATAGGAGTCCCCCGAATATTCTCTTGCGTGGGAAGCAAGACAACTCCTTATACGTAGCGTGGGTAGCAAGTCAACTCATGTTAGGTCCGTCAGCCTTAATTTACTTCCTTCAGCTTTTTGGGCTTCGACTAGTGATACCGTCACTCTTGGAGACAGTTGACTCGATGACCGTCAGCTATCGCTCCGTCTGACCGTCAGCTATTGCTCCGTCTGCTACGTACAAGAGATCGCACTAATCCGTCAGTCTGAGGCTCTCCATTTATCCTTATCAGTTGCCCCCTACTCTACATGCTCGATGTTTAAAACCGTCAGCATATGGAGTTAAAAAAGAAAACGAATTATGAATGTCTCCTCGAGCCGCGAGCTATTAAATGCAAGGTCACGTGGCGCGCAGTCGTTGGCCTCGTTCCTGGGCACGGGCGTCGCCTCGCATTCCGTGCGTTTTCCCCCTTATATATATATCACGCCCATTGTCTCATTTCGCCATTTCAACCTCGCAGATCTTTCAAGAGAGAACCCGTCGCTCTTTACTCACGATTTGTTCCGTCAACTGTTATTAGTACCGTTATTCTCAAGGCTGTTTTACCCATTCAAGATCTACTTCACCTGTAAGTTCTTCCTCCTTCCGCTTTGCTTTTTTACTTTTACCTAAAAAAAAGTTTTATATTGAGAACGTCAGTCTAGGAACTTAGAGTATATCCGTCACTTGTAGGTAGTCAGATGTCAAGTGACGCGTCGAGTGATCAGTCGTCAGTCCGCGATGGAGCGGGCTACGACGAATTTTTTGGCTCAGGTCAAGAGTCCGACGGCTTTTTGGAGTCGTCAGGGAAAGAAACGTCAGCCCAATCCCTTAGTATTGACGTAGAAGACCATGTCGAGGGAGTTAGGGAGAAGGTGTTAAGTGAGGTTGAGGTCGAGGGGAGAGACGAGGAAATTGTTGGTGACGGGAACTGGGATGAAGGTGACGAGGAGATTGATAGTGACGGGGATAGGGATGACGGTAACGAGGTCAGTAGTAACGAGGTCAGTAGTAACGAGGATGAGGATGAAGGTGACGAAGAGTCCAGTGAGGGAACTTCAGGGAGTTCTGGAGGTAATCGTCCCTTCATCCTTCCGGAGGAGTGGGCCGTCAATAAATTTCTCCCAAAGATGAGCAACAGAGTTTTTAATGAGTTGCGTATCCATTTCCAAATCCCGGACCACATTCCCATCCGTCTCCCTAGAAAAAACGAGAGGTGTTATACAGGGAGGACCGCTGATGTGGGGATGTACGATGCCATGTTCGCAGCTGGCCTTAGATTACCACTGACGGCTTTACATCGTCAGCTGGCGGATTTCTTGGGATTATCCGTCAGCCAGATTGCTCCGAATGCCTAGAGGATCTTCATTGGTGCTGAGATCCTCTGGGGTCGCTTGAGTGGGGGGAACCGTCACCTTTCGCTGGACGAGTTCTTTTATTGCTACAGGCCCCATCATAAAGTATCCGCCAAGGGGACATACCATTTTGCTCCTCGTGAAAAGAACTTAAGATTAGTGTCTGATATGCCGGACTCAAATAGGAATTGGAAGAATAGATTTTTCTTTGTTAAAGGGACGAACTGGGTGTGCCGTCCAGATGAGTGGAACAAGTTGCCCGGGGGTTATTTTGATAACACTTGGGCTTATATTAGGGAGTCAGGTTGCCCCTCTTCTCTTTCTTTCTACCGTC